>NC_054489.1:16027019-16342019 GCF_017639515.1 Carcharodon carcharias
CTTGGTAATGGCCACCATACTCACCTCTGCCCCCCGACTCTTTTGAACTTTGGGGATGTCACTCGTGTCTTCCACCATGAAGGCTGATGCAAAGTACCTATTCAGTTCCTCAGCCATTTCTTTGTTCCCCACTACTACTTCTCCAGCGTCATTTTCCAGCGGCCCAATGTCCACTTTTGCCTCTCTCTTACCCTTTATATATCTAAAAAAAACTCTTGCAATCTTCTTTTATATTACTGGCTAGTTTACCTTCATATTTAATCTTCTCCCTCCTTATTTCTTTTTTAGTTGTCCTCTGTTGGTCTTTGTAGGCTTCCCAATCCCCTGGTTTCCCACTGCTCTTCGCCGCATTGTATGCTTTCTCTTTAGCTTTTATGCTGTCCCTGACTTCCCTTGTCAGCCATGGTTGCCTCGTCCTCCCTTTAGTATGCTTCTTCTTCCTAGGGATGAATTTTTGCTGTGTCTCCCAAATTACTCCCAGAAACTCCTGCCATTGCTGCTCCACTGTCTTTCCTGCTAGGCTCATCTCCCAGTCAATTCTGGCCAGCTCCTCCCTCATTCCTCTGTAGTTGCTTTTATTCAACTGTAATACCATTACATCTGATTCCAGCTTTTTCCTCTCAAATTGCAGGGTGAATGCTATCATATTATGGTCACATCCTCCTAAGGGTTCCTTCACCTTAAGCTCCCTTATCAAATCTGCCTCATTACACATCACTAAATCTAGAATTGCCTGTTCCCTAGCGGGCTCCACCACAAGCTGCTCCAAAAAGCCATCTCGTAGACATTCCACAAATTCCTTTTCTTGGGATCCACTACCAACCTGATTTTCCCAGTCTACCTGCATATTGAAATCCCCTATGATCACTGTACCCTTGCCTTTCTTACATGCCTTTTCTATCTCCTGGTGTATCTTGTGCCCCACATCCTGACTACTGTTCGGAGGCTTGTACATAACTCCCATTATGGTTTTTTTTACCTTTGCGGTTCCTCAACTCTACCCACACAGATTCTACATCATCTGACCCTACGTCATTTCTTGCTATCGATTTAATTTCATTTCTTATTAACAAAGCAACACCACCCCCTCTGCCAACCTGCCTATCTTTTCGATAGGATGTGTATCCTTGGCTATTTAGCTCCCAGTCCTGATCCCCTTGCAGCCATGTCTCCGTGATGCCCACCACATCATACCTGCCAATTTCAATCTGCACCACAAGCTCATTTACCTTATTTCGTATACTGCGTGCATTCAGATACAACACCTTCAGTCCTGTATTTCCTGTCCCCTTTCTCATTGTTGTCCCTTTATCTGATATGCTTGAAGTTAGATTCCTAGCCCTTTCCAAACACTGTCCTATTTTGTGTTCTGGAGACTTTAATAGCCTCTCCTGGGCTCTCCTTTCTTTTCAGTTTTTTCATAATTTTCCATGAAGTTGAATCCACGCACCCCCCCCACCCCCCACCGCCCCCACACCCCCTCCCCCACAACATGCTAACCTGCTGCTTTGTTTCCCATTAGTCATACTTCTTGGAATTTTACCCTTCCCTCCACACCCCCCCCACACCGCCCCGACTTTCTAGTTTAAAGTCCTGTTGACCACCCTATTTACCCTTTTCGCTAGAACATTGCTCCCAGATCGGTTCAGGTGGAGACCGTCCCAACGGTACTGATCCCTCCTGTTCCAATACTGATGCCAGTTCCCCACGAAATGGAACCCCTCTTTCCTGCACCACTCCTTTAGCCATGTGTTTACTTCCCTTATTCTCACGTCCCTATGCCAATTTGCACGTAGCTCAGGTCATAATCCGGAGATTTTAACCCTTGAAGACCTGTTCTTTAATTTAGTTCCTAGTTCCTGATAATCCCCAAACAGATCCTCTTTCCTAGTCTTCCCTATGTTATTTGTCCCGACGTGGACCACAACAACTGGATCCTCCACCTGCCTCTCCAATAACCTTTCAAGCCGGTCAGAGATGTCCCTCACCCTGGCACCGGGCAGTCAACATACCATGCGGGACTCTCAATCCTGCTTACAAAAGATGCTATCAATTCCCCTAATTATAGAATCCCCTACAACTACCACTTGTCTTTTTGCTCCCTCCTCTTGAATGGCCTCCTGTGCCATGGTGCTGTGGTCAGCTGGCTCATCCTCCCTACAGCCCTGTTCCTCATCCACACAGGGAGCAAGTACCTCGTACCTGTTGGACAAGGTCAAGAGCTGAGGCTCCTCTGTTCCTGAACACAGGATCCCTCTACCTGCCTAACTTGCAGTCACACCCTGCTGACCCTGATCACTGACCGAACTTGAGGTACTTAATCTACTGGGTGTGACCGCCTCCTGATACAAAGTGTCCAGGTAACTTTCCCCCTCCCGGATGTGCCACAGCGTCCAAAGCTCAGACTCCAGCTCATCAATTTTGAGCCAGAGTTCCTCCAGCAACCAACACTTGCTGCAGATGTGGTCACTGCGGCTCGCAGTGGGATCTGCCAGCTCCCACATCATACAGCTACAGCACATCACCTGCCCAGCCATCTCGACTTAGATAATTAATTTATTAATTAGCTGTGCAGTGTTTTTTTCCTAAATTTGGTGCAGATTTCCTACCAACCAATCAGGCCACAGCTTTCCTGTGATGTCACTTTTTCAGGTTTGGCTTCAGTTACTCTGTGCCCCAAGGTCACTACTCCGGTGCTCCTCCCTCTGAGTCTGCTCCCTGGAGACAAGGCCATGAATCCCCGAGGTAAGCTAGATTTATACTCACCGCTCCGGTGCTCCTCCCTCCCAGTCTGCTCCCAGGATTTTCTCCCAGAATGCTTCAGTTACTCCTCACCAATGCCCTCTGTTGGATCAATGAAAGGACAGAAAGATACCTTATATCGAACATCCTACTATCCCTTTGAAATTCAAACTACCCTGATTTATCTAAAAATGCAAATGCTCCTCATCTCACATTTAAACAGAGATGGGCAGGAGCAGAATTTTGTGCTGCCGGCCTGTGTGCTGGTTCCTGTTATTAATTCAGCAATAATATGTCCACCCAGGCTTCAGAGATTTTCTTTAAAAACTAAATTAAATATTTATTAACAAAAGAAAAGATTTTAAGCACATACATATGTTTACAAATTACTACTATAATAACTCCTAAAACCCCTAATTGATCTGGCTCCCAGTTACACCCCCATTAAGCCAATGGTTAAAAAAAATAGGTTTAAACAGATCCAGGCAAGTCAATACCATACCCTGGACAGTAGAATTCAAAGTGGCTTTTCCCAGCTTCAGTTTCTATGGACAGCAGCTTAATGCACAAATACTGGAGGCTTTTCACACTTCTGTTAGATCTTACAAGGCCTTCCCTTACACATAACCTCATTCTACTTTATTCATGTTTCTCCCTTTTAATGTAAATTCCATTGTTTCCACATGTCTTTAAAACCTTACCTTCCTCATAATATAAATTATTGCATGGTGCTATTATTATCAGTAACCTTTGGGAAAAATAAACACACTGCTTGGCCTAGCTTCTCTGGCCAGATGTAACATCCTACCATCCCTTTGAAATTCAAACTACCCAGATTTATCTAAAAATGCAAATACTCCTCACCTCACATTTTAAAACCTCAGCCATGTTTATGTATTTAGCATTTCAAACCTAAATTCTTTTGATGAGTCAAAGCCTCCAGACCAGCTGTCTCCAATTCAGTTAAATTCCACACACACAGACACAGACACAGAAACTCTGTAAACCTCACTATTAACCTACTTTTACAATAAATCACAATAATATTATGAGAATGATTATATTTTTGTGACAGTTCCTCATGCAGCTCCTGCATCTGGACCATTTTCTCACAGTTGGGATGGAGGGCTATCGGCAGCAGGGTTACCTGTTCACAAGCAACAGTTACCACCCATTTCAGCTAATTAATGACGACTTAAAATTGTCAGAGGCTGATTGGGATTTTTCAATGTGCCTCCGGGTTCCTGAGGGTGGCGAGGGACAGTTTAGCGTCCTGGAGGTGGGCAGCTGGTGGCGGTCCATAGGGTCAGTGCTCCAGGCAGGCTTAGAGGCCCTCTCTGTCTGCCTGGGTGTGGCATGGAGGGAATTCATCCCACCCCCTCACCGACCCCCACAATGATGGCCTGGCTTCTGAATCTACTTTTTACTTTAAGCTTAAAACAATTGGAAAAATGGCCTCTCCATTTTGGGGTGGGCAGTGCAGCAACGTGTACAAGGAGCTAATTGAATGCCAGAGCAGGCAGGTCAGTTGACCTACTCCTGCTCCTATGACCCTCGCTCAGTGAGCTGGCAATATCAGTAGGTGGAGGAAACCAGGAGAAAACAGTTGGAGATAACAGGGCAGGTACCCCTGGGAAAAAGAAAATCAGAATACTACCAGCTGGAATTTTGTTGAGATCAAATACCCTTCAGGTTTCATTTATTACTTTGCATTCCTACATCATCTAAAATCATGAATCCCCTCTCTCCAGGAGACTGAATGGGTTAATTCATCAAATCAGAGCATTTAGAAGGTTCACAAGTGTTCCTGATGTTTATAAGATCATATCTGCAATATTTAGATAGCTGAACCACTTCCTTGATACTATAAATGTAAAATTTAATTTAAGCACAATATCCCAAATCTTCCTAGAAAACTAATGGCAAGTGAATTCACACAGGGTTATTAATGCACAAATCGGTCAACAAGTTTAGGCAGAGAAGAGCTAGGCTGTGAGTTGCCGACTGTCAGAACTGGCTGGTCAATTTATTGCTTCATTGTCCATCTCATATAAACAGCAACTCATCCTCAGTCTCCACGTTAATTTTAAGAACTTTTTGGATTTGCATGTACTCAAATTAAACTTGCCACGGAAAGTATAGGCCTGTATTTTTAACAATGTGATCATGTTGATGCAATGCCAGTTAGACTCTTACCTAAACTATTGAGACTCATTGCTGCAGGCAGTGAATTCTTAGAGATTTACAAAAATATTTTAATTTTGGACTTTTTTTTGTTACTTTTCCTCTCTGACTCTTCTTTCCCTTTCTTTCAATCCAATCTTTCTTTCCCCCTCTTTACTTCTCTTTCTGTGCCTGATTTTACTCTAATTCACTGTCCTTCTCTGTTGTTTCTCTGGTTTCCCTCAATCCTTAAATAAAGATTCCTTATGCACTATATCCTTCACTGTACTGTCAGCTCCCACTTCCAGCAACTTAAAAGGGCAAAAAGATTTTCAAGCTGGAGACCGGAGGAAAAGGTCAAACTCATGGCACACGCCATGAGGTGCCCAGAGTTTCAACAAGCTCTGGTCCATTGTTTTTAACCACTTTGCAGCAGGATTGTTGGAAAAGTCACTACTCTCAAATTACAACAGAATTTCCCAACTCCTCCCAGTCTTTTGAAGTCATGCTGTTGCGCTGCACTAGAAATTCAGACGTTTATCCATTTTAGTATATGTACAATATCTCAGAGAGAGAAGGGTCATTTTTAACATCTATTTAAAAGTGCAATATCTTAAGAGCCTCCATGTTGTCACTCAAATGCCAGTAATAATGAATAACAGGAAGAGACACATTCAAAAATATTTTACACGTTTTTACAAAAAAGCTGCTAATGGAATGATAGTTTATTACAAGCACAATGATAGTATAACTTTCAAAAAAGAAATGAACCACTTAGTTGCCATCAAAATGGGGTCGATTGATCAAAGTCAAGAGTCTGACATGAACTCTTAATGAGCCACATGTGGCTTCAGACCCACAGGTCACAGACCCTTGTGCTATGGGATCCTGCTGTTCCTTCATTGCTGCAGGGCTTCTGATTGGTCCTCCAGCTTTGAGAGCCCGCCTGCCAACCTTAATTGGACAGCAAGCCCACCCTCTGGCCGTTAATTGGCTACTCCAGAGAAAATCACAGTGAACGACTGTTTCCCACACAGTGCGGCCTTCTGACCCTTATTCGAACCTGATGCCGGGGTTCAGAAGCCCATAGGAAAAGTCCTGTCTGAAGTGGTTATCTCTTTCAGAGAGGTGGTACAGACACAACGGGCTGAATGGCGTTCTTCATTGCTGTGCAATTCCATCATGTTATGAGACAGTTTGGTTGTAAACTGTGTGGAATCAGCTATCCAGTCCAGTAATTCAAAGTGGTTTTAAGTTCTCATTAGTTATTTGATAATTGTACAAAATTACCAAAGTAAAAAACATTGTCATTCTTCTTTCCAGTTTAGTCAGCCAGGTGACAATTTTTAAAACAAAAATAAAAATACCTGGAAAAACTCAGCAGGTCTGGCAGCATCTGCAGAGAGGAACACAGTTAACGTTTCAAGTCCATATGACTCTTCAACAGAACTAAGTAAAAATAGAAAAGAGGTGAAATATAAGCTGGTTTAAGGGGGGAGGGGTAGAGCTGGATAGAGGGCCAGTGATAGGTGGAGATAGCCAAAAGATGTCATAGACAAAAGGACAAAGAGGTGTTGAAGGTGGTGATATTATCTAAGGAATGTGCTAATTAAGGGTAGAAAGCAGAACAAGCAAGGTACAGATAGCCCTAGTGGGGGTGGGGTGGGGGGAAGGGATCAAAATAGGCTAAAAGGTAGAGATAAAACAATGGATGGAAAAACATTTAAAAATAATGGAAATAGATGGGAAAAGAAAAATCCATATAAATTATTGAAAAATGATTGTCCGAGACTTACTGAGCCTGGCCTGGTTAAACTCCTGAGCAGTCTATTTACTTTTAAAGGTCACAGGTTCCTCTGTTGTTTGGAAACGGCCAGAATTCCAATTTCAATCACTGGTGCAGCCACAAAGTTCTCTATTCCTAGGTGTTGTACATATTAAAATGGATAGACTTCTGAATTTCTGGTGCAGCCCAACAGCATGACTTCAAAAGACTGGGAGGAGTTGGGAAATTCTGTTGTAATTTGAGAGTTGTGACTTTTACAACAATCCTGCTGCAAAGTGGTTAAAAACAATGGGCCAGAGCTTGCTGAAGCTCTGGGCACCTCATGGTGTGTGCCATGAGTTTGACCTTTTCCTCCGGTCTCCAGCTTGAAAATCTTTTTGCCCTTTTAAGTTGCTGGAAGTGGGAGCTGACAGTACAGTAAAGGATACAATGCATAAGGAATCTTTATTTAAGGATTGAGGGAAACCAGAGAAACAACAGAGAAGGATAGTGAATTAGAGTAAAATCAGACACAGAAAGGGGAATAAAAAGAGGGAAAGAAAGATTGGATTGAATGAGAGAGAAAAAAGAGACAGAGGAAAAGTAACAAAAAAAGTCAAAGAAAATTTAAAAATTGTTTTAAATCTCTAAGAATCCACTGCCTGCAGCAATAAGACTCAATAGTTTAGGCTTAAGTTTGACTGGCATTGCATTAACAATTATCACATTGTTAAAAATGCAGGCCTATACTTTCCGTGGCAAGTTTAATTCAAGTTTAATAAGCAAATCCAACAAATCTTAAAATTAACGTGGAGACTGAGGATGAGTTGCTGTTTATATGAGATGGACAATGAAGCAACGTAAATTGACCAGCCATTTCTGACAGTCGGCAACTCACAGCCTAGCTCTTCTCTGCCTAAACTTCTTGACCGAGTTGTGCGTTAATAACACTGTGTGAAAGCACTTGCCATTATTTTTCTAGGAAGATTTGGGATATTGTACTTAAATTAAATTTTACATTTATAGTATCAAGGAAGTGGTTCAGCTATCTAAGTATTGCAGATGTGATCTTATAAACATCAGGAACACTTGTGAACCTTCTAAATGCTCTGATTTGATGAATTAATCCACTTAGTCTCCTGGAGAAAGGGGATTCATGATTTTAGATGGTGTTAGAATGTAAAAGAATAAATGAAATTTGAAGAGAATTTGATCTCAACAAAATTCCAGCTGGCAGTATTCCGAGTTTCTTTTTCCCAGGGGTACCTGCCCTGTTATCTCCAACTGTTTTCTCCTGGTTTCCTCCACCTCGCTGATACTGCTAGCTCTCTGAGAGAGGAACATAGGAGCAGGGGTAGGCCAATTGGCCTGTACAGCCTGCTCCGCCATTCAATTAGGTGATGGCTGATTATCTACCTCAACACCACTTTCCCACATTATCCTCATATCCCTTGAGAGAAGGGACAAACACTATGGCCAAAGCCAAAGCTCTACTTGGTTGACTGGCTGATAGTTTATAAGGAATGGGAAGATTTTCTTGTTAGATATCCTTTTCACCCTTTCTTCTCGAGCCTTCATTCGCTATCTTGCACAGCAGGTTGGCTGAGTGCTCCTTGTGTACAGTGTTGCACTGCCCAGCTATCCCTCATCTATACTAAAAGGAAAGCAAATGCTTGAAAAGACAGCTGCACTTTGGCCACGTTTTGGTTTCTGAGTTTGAATAAACACAACAGTTTTCTATAGAAGCGTAGAAAAGTTACGGTGCAGAAAGAGGCCATTCAGCCCATCGTGTCTGTGCCAGCCAAAAAAGAGAAAGAAGAAACTAGCTGCTCATTTTAATCCCACTTTGCAGCAACTGAAACGTAGCCTTTAAGGTTACAGCATTTCAGATGCAGATCCAGGTACCTTTTAAATGAATTGAGCGTTTCAGCCTCAACCACCAACTTAGGCAGTGAATTCCAAATTCCCACCACCCTCTGGGTGAACAAGTTTTTCCTCATGTCCCCTCTAACCCTTCTACCAATCACCTTAAATCTACGCCTCCTGGCAATTGACCCCTCAGGTAGGGGAAATGAGTCTTTCCTGGCTACCCTCTCGAGGGCCTTCATAATTTTGTACCTCAGTCTCAAGTAACTTGGATCTTAATACTCATCATGGAAAATATCAATATTTTAACTCACAAGGCACGTTTTGTACCATACAATTCAGTTTTACATCTTCATTTACAGGAGCTCAGATAGTGAAAACTATTTAAAGGGCACGAAAGGCCAACTAGTTAATCTTAAGTGTTGGTTCAGATTTTATGGTCAACAGCGAATAGACGTTGCTCACTGCTGACCTCTGGAAAAGCTGCCAACAAAGATCCATCCTTCTCCATGGCAACTGATTTCACCTTTTCCAATATTGATTTGAATCTGGCGCCAAGTCAAGTGGACCTCCAGGTCTCCAACAACAGAAATGTCATCAAGTAGGATAAACAGCCAATCACATTGTAGCATTCTCACAAGCAGCAAAGCAGGAAGTTAAAATGCACTGATTATCCTTTACTTCTTAATAGAATTTTATAGAGAGTGAAATAAAAATTGGGATACCCATGTGGGATTAAGGTAGGAACTGAAATACCATAAACTTTAAAATAAGTATTAGAATATATCAATTTTTTAATTCAGAATGGAGAAATTTGAGATTTCACAAATATAGAATAAGTTTCTCAGGGCCGGAGAGGTTGATCATCAATAATTATGAATTTAGTACTCTTGTTAAAACCCCAGTTACTATTCATTCACCAAGGGTCTTTTAAGAAAAATCTACTACTACTTTTACTAAGTTCTCATCAGTTCCGTGATTTCTAGTCGATTGCAGTCTGTGGGAACTTCAACAATGCAACCTATAGAGAAACGTAGAATCACTTATAGCCACTTCTGGAATTCCACATTTAACTGTGTGTGTGACAGCTCCAGAAGTTGCTGACAGTTTCAGATGAGTAATGACGGCGAATACTGACAGTTTCACTATCATTTCTCCTGGACCAATATTCTTTAGCTTCTCTCACAGCCCAGTGGATAAAGGCAGACTGGTTGGTGCAGAACAGCCCAGAAGGTTCCAGGTTTAATTCCTGGGCTCTGGTGAGTGGCAGTGCAGCACTGCACTTGACTTCAAAGTTCTCAGTTAGGAAAGGGAACAGCTATAGAAAATAAGCCAGTGCTTCTATTCGCAGTCACTTTTTGGTAAATCCTGCTGGCGAGCGTGTGCACTGGGATATCATGTGAGGATAGGATTGAGTTTGGCCTTCCTCAGTCAATCAGGCGGCCAAATTCACAGCCTAGGCCTCTGCATTAAGTATGACTGTTAGAACTATAGCTCAGTATTTTTGAGTGAGGAGAAATTGGTGGAAAAATTGACACTAATTTTGGGTAGGTATCATTATTCCTGGATGGTATAGTGAGTTAGTAAACTGTCTATTCCTCTTTAGGTTTCAGGTTAAAATCCAATGCAGATTAATGGGACGAATCCACTCTCTAATCACTGTAAAGGAACTAGTTAGTTCTATTTGAAATAGGCTTATTCAGTCTCAACTGTGTCCCTAGGGAGTCTGGACTCGTAGTGGAAAACTGTCTAATAATTGCCATTAAATTGGCAAACTCATGTAGAAGCTATGAAAATAGTTGGACGGGGAGGTGGAAAATTTTACCCTGGTACGGCAATGGTGCTCTTCAACAGTTCCAGTAGTGAAAAGGGAATTTTTCTCTGTCTCACTGATGTTCTGTATCTGACCTGAACATGGTTGATGTTAACACTGGATGGCCAAAGTTGGGGGGGTTGGGGGTGGTGGGGGGATGCTGGGGGAATGGTGATAAGGGTGGTGACAAGATAATTCTTTCCACAATTCTGGCACTCCTCATTTTGATGATTAGAACTGCACACCCATTTTTCAATAATCATAATATTATATTTTCATGACTTATGTTTCATTCTGTCAAACTGTAAACCTTCTGAACATAAAATTACTTGCAGCCATAACTGTTAGCATGTGCCATGCTATTAATGAAGAGAGCCAGTACTTATAGGCACAATTTACAACATGCACATTTAATACATCAGAACATCTATTAACAAGATGGGAATTTGAGCATTTGCTACAGAGACCTATCAACAATAAAGACATATCAAAATTACTATGAAATGTTATGTATTGATCAGGATCTCTTTCTGAATTACAGTTAGGAACAATGTCAACCAATTAAAGGGAGGGGAAATTAAAGGGAAATTCTTTCCCAATGGCTACATAATCAAACAAGTTATGAAAATATTCCTGAAATCGCACCATTAATTGTTAAGGAAGCAACATCGCCAGCTTGGGAACTGCTCAAGTCCTGGGGGTGGAGATGGGTCAAGGAAGGGAGAGCGTCAGAGAACAGAATACATAAATTGTCAAATGTTTTACCAGAATTAGAAGGTTCCATCAAATCAGATACCTCCTGGTCGTTTTGAAGCTGTACACCCATTCCAGGTTGCAAGTGGAAGATTCTCGTTACTACACCCAAACAGCTAAGAGGATCTCCTTTGGGTTAGGTACTTGATATTAGTAAATGGTAAATTGGAATTTTCTAAATCTAATTCTAAATCTGGGCAGCCTTTCAAACTTCCAACATCTAGTTTTTTTTTCACATGGACATCAGTGAAAACTTGCAAACAAATTTTACTCCCAGAATGCCCTTCACTTTTAAAAGCATAGGCAAAAGGCAACTGTAAATAATCATCTGCTTATCACAGAATAGATTCATATAGAGAAGATGCCTGACTATAATTTGCAACTTCCCCTAACATTAGTCAAACCAATAAGAATCTTAAACATCTAACACATTTGCAGATAGGTATTCATTTAAAATACACAGCTTTTCCAGAAAATGTGCCCAATGTTCGGGTCTAAACATGTGATGGGGTTCAGGATTGAAATGTTGGAACTTGAATCTAAATTGCATTGTTTCCAAATCAGAGGACTGGTTATGTGGAAACACTGAAGAAACTTGGGCTCAAGAACCTAAGAGAGATTTCTAAGACAGTAAATGGCATGGGAAATAACAGCCTGGAACATTGATGCACGTTATACCATAGACAGCAGGAATAAGAGGTGTAGTGTTCAATGGTTTAACTGATCTGTGTTTGATTGTATTAGCCTATTCATTGATCTATATTCGCTGCACTTAATTTCTTAAGCCTGCTGGTGGAACTAGAGAGCTTAAGTAACTATTCAGAAAGAAGGTTCTGGAATCTGAGCTGACAGCATGTGTGAAGTAATCCTGAGTTATTTTAAAGCACTGTAAATTGGTATGAACCTTGAACAGATCCCAAGCTTTTGCTATGATTCAGTTAGAGACTAATGATGATTTGAGAATACAAGAACATAAGAACATAAGAAATAGGAGCAGGAGTAAACCATTCGGCCCCTCGAGCCTGCTCTACAATTCAATAAGATCATGGCTGATATTCTTGTGTTTTGATTTCCACAATCCCATCTACCCCCGATAATATTTGATTCCCTTGTCAACAAAAATCTAACTACAACACAAAAACAAAAATACCTGGAAAAACTCAGCAGGTCTGACAGCATCTGCAGAGAGGAACACAGTTAACGTTTCGAGTCTGAATGACTCTTCATCTGAACTAAGGAAAAATAGAAGAGAAGTGAAATATAAACTGGTTTAAGGGGGGGTGGGACAGGTAGAGCTGGATAGAGGGCCAGTGATAGCTGGAGATTGCCAAAAGATGTCATAAACAAAAGGACAAAGAGGTGTTGATGGTGGTGATATTAGCTAAGTAATGTGCTAATGGTGACATTAAGGGTAGAAAGCAGGATGAGCAAGGTACAGATTGCCCTAGTGGGGGTGGGTTGGGGGGAAGGAATCAAAATAGGCTAAAAGGCAGAGATAAAACAATGGATAAAAATACATTTAAAAATAATGGAAATAGGTGGGAAAACAAAAATCTATATAAATTATTGGGATAAAAGGGGGATTGGAAAGGGGGTGGGATGGAGGAAAGAGTTCATGATCTAAAGTTGTTGAACTCAATATTAAGTCCGGAAGGCTGTAAAGTACCTAATCAGAGGATGAGGTGCTGTTCCTCCAGTTTGCGTTGAGCTTCACTGGATCAATGCAGCAGGCCAAGGATGGACATGTGGGCATGAGAGCAGGGTGGAATTTGAAATGGCAAGTGACAGGGAGGTCTGGGTCATGCTTGTGGACAGACCGAAGGTGTTCCACAAAGCGGTCACCCAGTCTGCATTTGGTCTCTCCAATGTAGAGGAAACTGCATTGGGAGCAGCGAATGCAGTAGACTAAATTGAGGGAAGTGCAAGTGAAATGCTGCTTCACTTGAAAGGAGTGTTTGGGCCCTTAGATGGTGAGGAGAGGGGAAGTAAAGGGGCAGGTGTTGCATCTTCTGCGGTTGCATGGGAAGGTGCCGTGGAATGGGGTTGAGGAGTAGGGGGTGATGGAGGAGTGGACCAGGGTGTCCCGGAGGGAATGATCCCTACGGAATGCCACCAGGGGGGTGAAGGGAAGATGTGTTTGGGGCTGGCATCATGCTGGAGTTGGCAGAAATGGCGGAGGATGATCCTTTGAATGCAGAGGCTGGTGGGGTGATACGTGAGGATAAGGGGGACTCTATCATGGTTCTTGGAGGGAGAGGAAGGTGTGAGGGTGGATACGCGAGAGATGGGCCGGACACAGTTGAGGGCCCTGTCAACCACCGTGGGTGGAAAACCTTGGGTTAAGGAAGAAGGAAGACATGTCATAGGAACTGTTTTGGAAAGTGGCATCATCAGAACAGATGCGACGGAAGCAAAGGAACTGAGAGAATGGGATGGACTCCTTACAGGAAGCAGGGTGAGGAGCTGTAGTCGAGGTAGCTGTGGGAGTCGGTAGGCTTGTAATGAATATTGGTGGACAGTCTATCACCAGAAATTGAGACAGAGAGGTCAAGGAAGGGAAGGGAAGTGTCAGAGATGGACCATGTGAAAATGATGGAGGGGTGGAAATTGGAAGCAAAATTAATAATTTATCCAGGTCCAGACAAGAGCGTGAAGCGGCACCGAAGCAATCATCGATGTACCGGAGAAAGAGTTGTGGGAGGGGGCCAGAGTAGGACTGGAAGAAGGAATGTTCCACATACCCCGTAAAGAGACAGGCATAACTGGGGCACATGCAGGTAACCATAGCCACACCTTTTATTTGGAGGAAGTGAGAGGAGTTTAAGGAGAAATTGTTCAGTGTGAGAACAAGTTCAGCCAGATGGAGGAGAATAGTGGTGGATGGGGATTGTTCGGGCCTCTGTTCGAGGAAGGAGCGGAGAGCCCTCAGACCATCCCGGTGGGGGATCCAACCACCTCTGCCTCAAAAATATTCAATGACCTGCTTCCGCCACTTTCTGAGGCAGAGAATTCCAAAGTCGCACAACCCTCTGATCAGAAAAAATTTCTCCTCATCTCTGTCCTAAATGGGTGCCCCCTAATTTTAAAACAGTTTTGTTTAAAGTAAGCAAAGTTTGAGATTTAAAACGTTCAGTGAATTAAGCCTCAAGATTCCGGGTTTTTGAACAAACAAAACTAAACTTTGCTGTAACATTCGGGGTTAACTATCGATTTAGAAAATTCCAATTTAGCATTTACTAATATCAAGTTCCTAACCCAAAGGAACTTAGCTGTTTGGGTGTTGTAACAAGGATCTTCCACTTGCAACCTGGAATGGGAGTACAGCTTCAAAATGACCTGGAGGTATCTGATTTGATGGAACCTTCTGATTCTGGTAAAACATTTGACAATTTATGTATTCTGTTCTCTGACGCTCTCCCCTCCTTGACCCATCTCCAACCCCAGGACTTGAGCAGTTCCCAAGCTGGCGATGTTGCTTCTTTAACAATTAATGGTTCCATTTCAGGAATACTTTCATAATTTGTTTGATTATGTAGCCATTGGGAAAGAATTTCCCTTTGATGAGTACATGTAATTTAACAGGCAAACTGTAGTCAAACGCACCACACTGCACAATAAATGCTAAATGTGACCAAGACAGAGTCCACGGATTTCTCAACAGCCCACCCAGGCATCAGTAACAATGAGTCAACTAATCTCACTGAAACCTGCTTTGTTCTTTTATCAAAAGCAGTGCTCGGTCGAAGGGTCATGAGGACTCGAAACGACAACTCTTTTCTTTTCCGCCGATGCTGCCAGACCTGCTGAGTTTTTCCAGGTAACTCTGTTTTTGTTTTGGATTTCCAGCATCCACAGTTTTTTTGTTTTTATCTTAAGAAACTAGGTTCACCAATGCAAGAGCAGAACCATGCTAATTGATCCTCCAACTTCCTTTGCTTCCCCCCTCTGCCAATTTGCTGGTTTTCCACCAATCAACTCTCTTCAACAGCAAAGAGTAGATAGGTAACTAATCCTGTGGGAAACTGGAGTAGAAACCTACATTAAATGACCACACAGCATTGTGTGCTGCTTCTTCACTGGATTGCATTCCCTGCGCTACTGTCATTTCATTAATAGCACACCAGTAATGTGGCAAATGGTAGCACTATTATATTTTTAAACAATTGTTAAAAGATTCCAACAGAGCAAAATCATGTTTGTGTGTTGACATAGATAAAACCATGTTTCAACTGATTTATGGGAGTGGAATATAGTTGGGGTACAGCAATAGTCCTTAAATATTATCAATTGTGTACCAGGAGAGACATAAATAACCCCCATTTTTGGCACCTGTAGCACTGTGTGAACAGATTGCATTAAAAATTACAAGTCTGACTCTGTTTGACCCTGTTCCTCCCCAGCTCACCCCTTTTGCTGCGCAGCTATTGAAAAATATCAATAAGGGATTTTGGAGAGAAAGAAAAGAAAGATTTGCATTGATATAGCACCTCTCATGACCACTGAACATCTCAAAGTGTTTAAAAGCAAAATGTTGCGAATACTGGAAATCTGAAACAAAAACAGAAAATGCTGGAAAAACTCAGCAGATCTAACAGCATCTGTGGAGACAAAAACAGGGTTAACGTTTCGAGTCCGTATGACTCTTCTTTAGAGTTCCACAGACGCTGTTAATCCTGCTGAGTTTTTCCAGCATTTTCTGTTTTTATCCTGAAGTGTTTCACTGCCAATGAAGTATTTTTGAAGTATAGTCACTCTTGTAATGTAGCAAACTCGCACAGACGGCAATGTGATGTTGAGTGAGGGATAAATATTAACCAGGACACCAGGGATAACTCCTCTGACCCCCTGGGAGATGGTACCTGGGGATCTTTTACACCCAGCCTGACAGGCAGATGGGACCTCAGTTTAACATCTCATCTGACAAACAGCACCTGTGGCAGTGCAGAACTCCCTTAGTACCGCAGTGATGAGTCAGCCTTGATTTTTTGTGCTCAAGTCTTTGAGTGGGACTTGAACTGTGTGACTGAGAGGTGAGCGTACTACCAACTCAGTCACAGCAACTGCACCATGAACCCCATCTCACATTGTCAAATGGTTCAAGTCGACAGAAGTAAATTCAAAGAAAACTATACTCGTACGAAGCATATTGAGAACATTTCACATAGCCCTTTGCCTGATTTATACTGCCAGTTGTGAGGCGAGGCATGTGAACAGTTTATGGTACAATCATTTGTTCACATCAAAACCACATCACTTAAGCTTTCTAAAGGATTCAATTTATACCACTTGCGTTAGCTGTTTATTTTGGGTTTTGATAATATTTGCAATAGTATTTTTGTTTACAAAACCTTGATTCATGAGAATGTATAAAATCAAATTTAATGATGATAACAAATAAAAATCCCATGACTCCTTTATCCTGGAGATATATCGATGAGTGAAGCTTTTCTCCCTCCCAAACCTGAGCACTAAATCAATGCTCAAACTTTATTGTTTTAATTTTTTACAAAAAAAATCTAGGGGCAGAATTTTCCCGTTGGCATGTGGGGGCGGGTACCGCACACATGTGCGTAAGATGACGCATGGTGATGTCAGGTGAGCATCCCGACAGCACCGCGCACCATCGGGATGTTTCATTGGGCGGGCGCGCAATGCTCTCCGATGCACGCCCGCCATTAATCAACGGGCCACTTAAGGCCCTTGAGGCGCCAATCGACCATGACTTTTCAGTGCCCGTGCAATCTTTGGGTCGGTGCACGGGATCAACGGGCAGCTGGGTAGGACATGTTTGTATAAATCTCATCCACGAGCGGGATAAGAGGGCTCAGTGGGGTTGCAAGTGTGCACAGTCAAATATTGATGTTTCAAAGTTACTGATACCTGCCTGTATGATCTACAATACTTCAAAACACATATCAGCTGCTTGGTCTGGACTCACAACCTTCAGGTCAACACTCTGTGGTGAGGAATCATTTTGGGCCTGCAGGTTTCAGGAAGCCTTCCCTTAGCCTGGGAATGGGAGCAGAACTCTCTACTGGAGGCACCTTCTCTGAGGAGAAAAGGAGGATAGGAATGCACATTTAACCTCCAGGGGAGCCACCTATGGGAGGACAGGCGCAGGCCCAAGGGGCGCAGAGCCAAGAGGTAGTACAAGCCGGAAGGGGCCGCAGAAGACACCACTATCCTGCTGCCAGGGTTTACAGGCAGCAAAGCAGCTACTATGTCTGAGGTGCGGTGCTGAAGGAGGCTCCATCTCTCAAGGGTGCCAAACATCTGTATCTGTCAGATGATTGGGTCTGAGATCTCTGCCAATTGTATGGGTGGACACCCCATGCCAGTGGCTCTGAAGGTCACTCCTGCCCTCAACTTCTATGCCTCTGGCTTCTTCCAGGGGTCGGTGGGTGATCTTTGTCTCCCAATCAGTCGTCCACACTTGTGTCAAGCAGGTTACTGACACTCTGTTCTGACGGGCATTGACCTTTACCCTCTACCGTTGGGACCAGGCAAGCCAGACACAGTGAGCCAGAGGCTTCACAGCCATTGCTGGCTTCCCCCATGTCCAGGGTGCTATAGACTGTACACATGTGTCCATCAAGGCGCCAGCAGGTGAGCCTGGTGCCTTCGTCAACAGGAAGGGCTTCCATTCCATGAACGTGCAGATAGTGTGTGATCACAGGATGCTTATTCTACAAGTCTGTGCAAGGTACCCAGGCAGCCCCCACGACACCTACATCCTCAGACACTCCCAGGTGCCGGGGCTCTTCAGTGCTCCAGCCCGGCTGGATGGATGGCTGCTGGGTGACAAGGGCTATCCCCTCAGAAGGTGGCTCATGATGCCTCTCCGCCATCCAAGAACAGAAGCTGAGCAGCGGTACAATAGGAGTCACGGCACCACAAGGGCTGTGGTGGAGAGAGCCATCGGTCTTCTCAAGATGCACTTCCAATACCTGGACCGCTCAGGGGGCGCACTCCAGTACCCCCCTGATCATGTGTCATTGATAGTGGTTGCATGCGGCACTCTCCACAATCTTGCGCTGGAAAGAGGGACGCAGTGGATGATGAAGATGTTGACACAGTGGCTGTGGCTGCACACGATGAGTCCAGCAGTGAGTCCGAGGGTGAACACACACAGGGAAATGCTGAGGGGGTAGACGCTGACCCGGGCAAACTCCAGGGAGGCAGGGATACCCGAGAGGCTTTAATCCAATGAACTTTCAGCTGGCCCACCACATATGGACCTCCAGGACAAGCCTGGGCTGCAGGCTCCATATTCGAGACCTTAGTGCACAATCTGCCAGGTTAGGAACATTAACTAAGGCCCTTGATAATAAAGCTGAATTACCCACAGAGCATACATTACATTATTGGAAACCATCCACCTGCAGAACAGAAGAGGCAACCTCAGCCATGGTAACATGTCTGAATTTATTTTTGCACCCATAGAAACTTAATGAAACAAAATGAAAAAGGTGTTAAAAATCACACCAACTCATAAAGACCTCATCTTGGGTCAACACAAAAGCACCAGTGATAAACCCGTGGTGTGCCTAAGGTTCCTTATGTTTACGCTTTCGGGTGCTACGTCTTGGCGCTGCCCCATCGCTGGGAGTGGTATCTGAGCCAGCCTGCTCACTCTGCTGTCCTGTTGGCCATGATGACCTTGGCGGGCGTCCTCTGGCCCGTGGAGCCTGTCCTGGCCCTGCCTGGGAGGGAGCTGCCAGTCCCACAGCTAGCATCTCCCCAGTCGTCGCAGTCTCACCGGATGCCACGGTCACTGGCAGTGGATTGGAGGAGCTGCTGCCCTCACCTGGAGAGCCCTGAGAGGTGCCCGCAGAGACGACAGGCAGCTGCTGCACCGACGTGAAGTCGCTTCAGACCTCCCTGCTCACCATGGATGGATGGGCACCGAGCTTGGAAACTTGGTGCCCAGACCATCTCCCACACTGGCACTGACCAGCTGATGGGTCTCCTGGAGAAGCCTCTCCATGAGCGTCGCCCCTCTCTCCATAGAGGACGCATGGTGCTCGGCCATGAGGCTCATTTCTTCGGCAATCGTCTGCGTGGACTCCTCCACCATGGACACCAAGCCAAGCATAGCCTCACGTATCTCCCCCAGATCATCCCGTATACCCAGCTGCATTTCCTGCACCTGCTGCATCACGGACGACTCCAGAGGCACATCATCAGGCACCGACAGAGCATGTGCCTGGTCCCCTGCAGCCCTCCGACTGCTAGCACCATGGGCACTCTCTGCCTCTGCCAGCTCCTCCAGCGAGTGTGAAGTGCCCTCACCGCTGCGCCCATGGACACTAGCCGATGTTCTAATTCCCACTGAGGTGCTAGTATCTGCGCTGGTGCCTGCCTGGCACAGATGGTGTGGCACTGGTGAGACTTCAGGCCCCTTAGGTGTGAGAGGAAGGCCTCTGCTTCTCCTCCTCCCGGCCCTGCTCCACTGATGCTGAAAGGAAGAACAAGGACATTGGATCAGTTAACGTGGAGACAATGTCAAAGTGCATCCCTGTCCCCCGGATCATTATGCGCTCATTGTTCCATAACCAATGGTCAAGCCATGTTGCAAAATTAAACCAATTAACATTCAGCACTGCTGTGGCTGCTGGGAGAACAATGCTGACCTCACTGCTGGTCAAACATACCTGCCCTGTGGCACCCCAGCCTCACCGACAACGGTGGATCTGGGTGCATGGCGCCTCTCCAAATCTAGGGCACCCTGCTCGAGACGAATGAGAATTGCCAACTGTGTAGCCCCTCCACCAGCCCTCATCCGCTTGGCTGCATTATGTACATTCTTCTCCTGAAAAGGAGAGAAGAACATTGATTAGTGCTACTTGTACCTGGACTCTATTCACGGACGGCCCACCCCAACCAGAGTGGGGCATTGCAGGGCTTCAGTGCCTCCTCACCCTGCTGCTGCCGAACACTCACACAAAGATGTTAGGCCTGCCCCCCAACCCCCCCACCCCCTTGGCCAATTGCTGCCTACATCACATGGTCTAACCTTCCATAACAAGGAGGCGCAAGCACGTGGAGTGCAGAGGACAGCAGATCGATCGGTGCCAACGCCACCTTGAAGCCCCCCTCCCAGCATCTCATCATCCTGACTTGGACTTGTCCTGGAGTTCCAGCACAGGGCCTGGTGCAGCTCCTCCAGGTTGCCCCTATACCAGTCATGTGGGTCTCAGTGTACCACATGCTGCGGGGGCAGAACCCATCTCTTCACCACCCTCTCAGGGTGACGTCGGCATGGGCGATATCTGCTGGCCCACCCAGTGAAGGACGCATGTCGTCAATGATTCAATGCAGTCCCTACACTCGGACTTGGGGCTGGGGGCAGCAGGGGGTGGGGGGGGGTGTTAAATGACCAATGCCAACAAAGTCCTCACCCTTCCTGACCACAACAGGCCGTTGAAGCGCTTACAACACTGGACCCAGGTGCACCGCACCACGTCGTGGGAGCTCACCACATCCACCACCTCCTCCCAGGGACGTTTGGTCATGTGGGGGGGACCTCCTCCTCCCATCCTGGGGGACCAGGACCTCCCAACGTTCTGCCACCTCCTCAAAGAGGGCAGCAAGGCAATCATAGGAAAAAAGAGGGGCACAGTGCTCCCTGATCTACCCTCCTGTCTGACCTGCTCACCAGCAGCGCTCTGGGAAGCCCTTCCACTGATCATAATTCACAGCCTTGGAAAGGCTACAGCAACTTTTTAAAACAGGTCCAATGGTGACCCGGTGGTCATTGCAGTCCCGCCGCCCACTCCTACTGTCCTGGAGGGCCGTGATTCACACTGGACGGGCCTTAATTGGTGTAAAATAGCGGCCCACACCCGTCCTCATCTGCTCCGCCCCCAGCCAGCCAGAAAATTCAGCCCTAGGTTTACTATTTGTCCACTGAGATTGAAGGGGAGGTATTTGATCTTCTAAGAGATCCTTGGTATTTCATGTCTGTCTGAGCACATTTAACTGGGAGACCTTGGAATCATCTTCTTTCCATACCTGGTTGCCGAGGATGTACTGTGATCTATCCTAAAGCATCTTATGAGAGGGCTATAGGAGTGAGAAATAAAGAATCACAAGTGTAAAAGTCTTCTGGGCTCCCAATTCCACAGGATCAGCAGCACAAGTTTGGAATAACACAATGTGCAGGCACTGGCTTGTTTTTGCCCACCTAACCACTTTACAAAAGGGGTGCAGGTGATCCTGTGCAGTGCTGAACATGTGTACACTGGATGTGTACCATTGCACCTCACCGTCACTCTCAGTGTTGTTACAGAGAATGTATTGAACGTGGTTGACTGATGGTGCATTCAAACTAAATGTTCACAGCAAGTTTGGCTTTGAATCAACACTGAACTTATGAAGTGTAAGTCGGGAATCAAGATCAGAGCTGACCCCCGGTACAAAGTGGAAATAAGATTCTCTCCTCCAGGAAGCCTCATGCAGTTCTCTTTGTTTTTCTGTCAGACATGGTCCAGATTCAGGATACATTTAATTGCCGAGCTGGTGTGAAATGAAATTGTTTCAATCCAGCTGTGAACCCATTCAAAGTCAAATTGGATTGCGATCGTTTAAAGCAGTTTGCATTACACCTGAACAATTGGAGAGCTCATGTTGAAAGAGGGCATCTTGTCAAGGCCTGAGCACAAGCCAGCTGGATTTCCCCAGGATACATGTAGCTGAAGACCAAGGAGAATGGAAAAAGAAAAAGAAGGTTCAGCCCCCCATGTAACATATGCTTTCCCATCTTTTTTAAGTAATCAGTGTTGATTAAAAATGTTTGTGCTCAATTTGAAGGATGTCCATGTTGAGGAATGGAACATGTTCCAATATTTAGCAGCCATTGCTGAAAAAAGACACGCATCAAAACTTTTCATCTTGCTCTCATCAGGATAGTTGGTAAGAATATCAATATACAGGAGCAACAACCTTTATACTGCATGAGAAGAGAGTGCTGATTGGCTGGCAAGTGGATTCTGATTGGTAGAGGTGTTGCCATGGAGAATGATGGTGACGGACAGTTAACTGCCAAGCATTCTTTGAAATTTAAACCAGGCATCTTGACCCTGATTGGTCAAGGCATTGCCCTGAGGGAATGAGTCAGTGAATGACTGTCAGTTATTTTGTTTAGCTGAAACAGGCGCAATGTGTGTACATGTTCTTCCTGTCTGCAAAGAACAGGGCCCTGTGTATTCATACGTGGAGCTGAAAGACAAAAATCTTTGACATGTCTCTTTTTTTTTAGCAATACTCAAGTTCTGTACTACCAAATGACTATTTAGCAGCCAGTTTCATTCTAAAGAATGAGTTGCCTTCAGGGTAAAGTTACATTTCCTCTGTCCCAACAATGTCGCTTAGCCTCAGATTAGCACTTCTGCCTGTGTTGGTTTGGCATTTCCACTTTTCATAAATGTTAACAGCCTTTCATATATCCTCTCTAAGCAAGTTGCCAATATGGGAACCTATATGCTGCTTCATCCTGTGGACTCACATATTCACTGGATGGAGTTGATCTAAATGCTTTGCTGCGTATATCTTCCAGGAAGATGACAGTTTTGTCCCAGAAGAAAAGGGTGCCATGGAAGGATGCTGCCCTCCCAACCAGGTAAGGGGTGGGGGAGGTGGTGGTGGTGGTGGTGGTGGGGGGTGGGGGGGGGGGAGGGTGAGTACACATGAGTTCGGATAGGGCAGAAGGTCAGTAACTCTGGTAGGGGGCCCTCCATCGACTACGAGGTGCCCGATAAGGAGGGACTACCCAAGCCCTCAGGGAGGCTGTGAGGGTTCACTAGGTGGTCTCCCTACCTGCAGGGAGGGCCCACATGTTGCTGCTAAAAGGGCGGAGGGAAGCGGCTCTTAATTGTCCACTTAAGTAGCTCCATTGGCCTCTGGGTGGTAGAGCCATTCTCTATCTTCTCCACCACTGGTAAATGGCATGGCAGCAGGAAAACAGTGGGCACTTGATTCATCCCTCATCGTTCTCATCATTTTACCATGCCCGCACCCCCCAGTCCATTCCCAGATGGCTGGTATAATCTAGCTCATTGCGTGATAATTCCACTCCCTCGCAATATTAGAAAATAAATCCTAGAAATTCCTTTAATTGGACCATTAGTATTTAATAAAAACAAACAGCAATGAATGAAATAGGGTTTTAAATAAAACATAACTATTTTAAACAATGTTGGTTCTATGAGCTGAGATTTTTCAAGATTTTTCAAATTGTGTATTTGCTTTAGTAGGGTAGACACACAGAAGTTGTTTCCACTTGCTCTGGAGACCTTGGGGCCATAAATAGAAGATAGACACCAATAAGGAATTTAGGAGAAACCTCTTTACTCAAAGTGTGGTTACAATGTGGAACTCACTACCATAGGAATAGTTGAGGTGAATAGCGTGGATGCACTTAAGGGTTAGCAAATAAATACACAAGAGGAAAAGGAATATGCTATTGGGTTAGATGAAGTAAGGTGGGAGGAAGCTTATGTAGGGCATAAACATTGGTACAGACCAGTTGGGCTGAATGGGCTGTCTGTGTGCTGAACACTAAAAAATATTACTTCTTAACCAGGCGTTAACCGTTTTTAAATATATGGGTGAACAGCGACACTAAAATAATGCAGATCATAAAATCAAGGCCTTGGCAACTAAGAGGCTTGTTGTTAGGTGAGTTGGTTCTTACTGAGGGAGTTCTGCCTTACCAGCTGGAAATTCTAGAATGCTCACAAAATGCCTGCTCTGTACTATTCAAACAGTATGGGCAGACAACTCCCCAGCAGCCTTTCAATACTAATTAGTGCAATATATAACTTCCACTGATATTCATACACTATTTGATGGCTTTGTATATGACTGGTGCGAACAGCTTGTATAGCCCTGAGCTGTGAAACTCACTCTCCCAAAGGTTGATTTTGGTAAAGTGTACTGTTGTCTCTCAGTTCATCCAATTTTAAAATTATATTCAAGATCCTACCTTCCTGTAAACCACTGACCGGGAATAGATTATCATTTTGGTGCTATGCAGCCAAGATGACATGCGACTAAGTGCTGGAATGGAAACCAGTAGTGTTGCATTTGTTCGTGATTGGGAAAAGTTTTCATAGGTGACTGATCTGTCACCTCAAACCTCCCAGCCTGCTTGTCTTGTCATGCATGAACTTTCTTGTCTTTCCCCATCTTGCAGCTCGAGTAACTCAAGAAGCTCAACACCACCCGGGAAAAAGCATGCCACTTCATTAGCACCCCGTCCACCTCATATTCATTCGCTCCCTCCACCACCGATGCACAATGAGTACCATATATAAGGTGCACTGCAGCAACTCACTAAGCCTCCCTTGACAGTCCTTCCCCATGATCTCTCCTACTTGGAAAGACAAAAACAGCAGACACATGGTGACGTCACCATCTGCAAGCCACACACCATCCTGATTTGGAACTATATTGCAGTTCCTGGGACTCCCTTCCTAACAGCACAGTGGGTGTACCTAAACCTGATGGTCTGCAGCGGTTCAAGAAGGTGGCTCATACCACCTTCTCAAGGGCAATTAGAGATGGGCAACAAATGCAGCTGTTGCCAGCGATGTCCATATCCTATGAAAGAATTTAAAAAGTGCTACTATGATCATCCCTATTTTAACTTTCTCCTGTTCCTCTAGGCCTACAAAAACTATCTTGACCAGTCTTTAACCTGAAAACTCTCACTACTCATTTTTCCTGGAGATTTCAAAACTGTGAAGCTAAAATCTCTCTCGATTTTCTCTTCTGTCTGGGTCCAATAGGCTTTTAAAATCCGAGCTTGCCTCCCAATATCTACTAAACTGCCTGATTTGCTCTCTGACTCTTCAATTTTGGTGGTGTCCTGCACCAAGAGCTATGCATGTCACCAAAGTTTAACAAAAGTGAGGAGAAAACCCTTTTGGTAGCCAGAGACAGTACTAGAGCTCCTTTAGCTAAATAAAGATAGACTGGACACACAGTGAAGCCTCTTTACCATACATATGAAATCACAAAAAAACAACTGACAGTTCAGGGTCACTAAGCATCAAATGAAAGTTCTCATGACTAAGTAGAGAGAGTGCCATAAGTTTATAGTTCACATTTGGTGCTTAATGTCGGCAAAAAGAAAATTTTCCAAACATTTTAGACTGGATTTAATCTCAGTTCTTACTGAGGATAAGACAATGTACCAGGCCAGAGCCATCCAATTTCTTTTGAAGCACTGATGCTACTTTGTGAATTACTCACACTTAAAACTGTCAGAAACAGCAATGAAGATGCAAAACAAAAACAAAAATAGCTGGAAAAACTCAGCAGGTCTGGCAGCATCTGCGGAGAGGGATACAGTTAACCTTTCAAGTCCATATGATTCCTCAACA
Organism: Carcharodon carcharias; assembly: GCF_017639515.1. NCBI lineage: Eukaryota > Metazoa > Chordata > Chondrichthyes > Lamniformes > Lamnidae > Carcharodon > Carcharodon carcharias. The sequence goes on from NC_054489.1 coordinate 16,052,509, forward strand.
GAACTAAGTAAAACTAGAAAAGAGGTGAAATATCAGCTGGTTTAAGGGGGGTGGGACAGGTAGAGCTGGATAGACGGCCACTGATAGGTGGAGCTAACCAAAAGATGTCATAGCCAAAAGGACAAGGAGGTGTTGAAGCTGCTGATAGTATTTAAGGAATGTGATAATAAAGGTACAGATAGCCCTAGTGGGGATGGGGTGGGGGGAAGGGATCGAAATAGGCTAAAAGGCAGAGATAAAACAATGGATGGAAATACATTTTAAAATAATGGAAATAGGTGGGAAAAGAAAAATCTATATAAATTATTGGAAAAAAGGGGGATCAGAAAGGGGGTGGGGCTGGAGGAGAGAGTTCATGATCTAAAATTGTTGAACTCAATATTCAGTCTAGAAGGCTGTAAAGTGCCTAGTCGGAAGATGAGGTGCTGTTCCTCCAGTTTGCGTTGAGCTTCGCTGGAACATTGCAGCAGGCCAAGAATGGACTAAATGGCAAGAGACAGGGAGGTCTGGGTCATGCTTGCGGACAGACTGAGACGCATTGGGAGCAGCATATGTAGTAGACTAAATTGAGGGAAGTGCAAGTGAAATGCTGCTTCACTTGAAAGGAACGTTTGGGCCCTTGGACGGTGAGGAGAGGGGAAGTAAAGGGGCAGGTGTTGCACCTTCTGCAGTTGCATGGTAAGGTGCCGTGGGAGGGGGTTGAGGTGTACGAGGTGATGGAGAAGTGAACCAGGGTGTCCCAAAGGGAACAATCCCTGTGGAATGCCGCCAGGGGGTGTGAAGGGAAGATGTGTTTGGTGGTGGCATCATGCTGGAGTTGGCGGAAATGGCGGAGGATGATCCTTTGAATGCGGAGGCTGGTGGAGTGATAAGGGAGGACAAGGGGGACCCTATTATGGTCTAGGAGGGAGAGGAAGGCATGAGGTCGGATGCGTGGGAGATGGGCCGGACACGGTTGAGGGCCCTGTCAACCACCGTGGGTGGAAAACCTCGGTTAAGGAAGAAGGAAAACGTGTCAGAGGAATTGTTTTGGAAAGTGGCATCATCAGAACAGATGCAACGGAGGCGAAGGAACTGAGAGAATGGGATGGAGTCCTTACAGGAAGTGGGGTGTGAGGAGCTGTAGTCGAGGTAGCTGTGGGAGTCGGTAGGCTTGTAATGAATATTGGTGGACAGTCTATCACCAGAAATTGAGACAGAGAGGTCAAGGAAGGGAAGGGAAGTGTCAGAGATGGACCATGTGAAAATGATGGAGGGGTGGAAATTGGAAGCAAAACTAATAAATTTTTCCAGGTCCAGATGAGAGCATGAAGCAGCACCGAAGCAATCATTGATGTACCGGAGAAAGTGTTGTGGAAGGGGGCCGGAGTAGGACTGGAACAAGGAATGTTCCATATACCCCATAAAGAGACAGGTATAACTGGGGCCCATGCAGGTACCCATAGTCACACCTTTTATTTGGAGGATGTGAGAGGAGTTTAAGGAGAAATTGTTCAGTGTGAGAACAAGTTCAGTCAGACGGAGGAGAGTAGTGGTTTATGGGGATTGTTCGGGCCTCTGTTCGAGGAAGAACTGGAGAGCCCTCAGACCATCCCAGTGGGGTATGGGGGGATTGGACCTCCATGGTGAAGAGGAGGCGGTTGGGGCCAGGGACCTGGAAATTGTTGATATGATGTAGGGTGTCAGTGGAATCACGGATGTAGGTGGGAAGGGACTGGACAAGGGGAGAGAGAATGGAGTCAAGATAGCATGAAATGAGTTCCGTGCGGCAGGAACAGGCTGACACGAACGGTCTGCCAGGACAGTCCTGTTTGTGGATTTTGGGTAGGATGCAACGATGGTTGGTACTGGTTCTCAGTGAAAGAACATGAACTTGTTCATCTTGTCCACTCATCAGAGTGTTCTGCTCTATATCAAACCTTGCTCCTAAACGACACGTCCGTGTGTGGGCATGAGAGCAGTATCAGGCAGAGCTGTGTTGCCAGCATTCAACATCGTGGCTCAATCACACCTGAATAATGGCCACCTGAGATACTAGGCAGTGATTGATGTTCCTGGAATTGAATCCTACAACAACAACTTGCATTTATATAGCACCTTTAATGTAGGAAAACATACTCTTACAGGGGCGATAACAAAACATGATTCGACACTGATCCGTGTAAGACAATATTAGGTCAGGTGATCAAAAGCTTGGTCAAAGAGGTAGGTTCTAAGGAGTATCTTAAAGGAGAAAAGAGTGGCAGAAAGGTTTGGGGTTCATGTTACATCAGGGCATCACCTTGAACAATTATAATTTAGGAATTGTATACTTCAGAACTTCAATACGTTCCTGCTTTTCAAACTGAAAACTTCTTCCAAAGGCAGATACTAGTAAAACTCCAGTAACCGTAGGGGACATGTTGTGGGCTACCAGCAAACATGTATTGCAAAAAGGAAAGGTAATTTGAATGGTGAAACCTTGATAGGGTTCACTTTTGTGAGAACATCAGGCCGTATCATCAGATGGCAAAAACAGCGAATGAAAACTGATTAAACCCGGCAATCACATAGTGCAGGTAATAGCCAATTCTAAACTTCTGGTTGTTTGTGTGGATATAGTCAGCACACGCATGCACACGCATGCACACTTATACCTGGAAAGTGCTCCCTGAATCTCATTCACAGTGAGGCATGGAAACAGAGAGAAAGCCAATGTAAGACACTGTGTAGCATCTCAGTCAACAATCCCCATCCAGCACCCAACACCCACCTCCCCACTAACTGCAACAGCTCAACTAAGAACAGGGCTTTGCGTGAAAGACCAAGACAAGAGCGAGAGAAAAGCACAAAAGCACGGTCACAAATAAGTCAATAAGTCAATTTTTTCTAACCAAAAGTGAAAGCGCTAATAGTCTCCATTTAACTGCAGCCACTCTGGTCTCCATTGATTCTCACGGTTTTAGACTGATGTTAAATTTTACTGTTCATGCATAGTGGATCAACAAATATTGACTGAAGCGAAGGGCTCCAACAGTAAGCTCAAACTCTCTCATTCCCCAAAGGTCACAAAAACAACAACATTTCATCACTACTTGAAGTCAAAAGCTGGGAACATTATTGTCCCATCCAAGCCACTTCTATAATCCGAGAAGTATTGTTTCCTAAGTATGGATAGAATCTTGTATGATACCTTTAGGCTAAGTTTGCTTAAAATCTTTAGTGGAGGCTAGAACTTACACATTGTAACTTTAGTTGGTGACACTAATCTCAGTTTACAGCCTATAGTAAAAATGATTTTCTAACACATAAAAGCTCCTTGGTGAGCCTAATATACAGCATCACAGCGAAATGCTGGAGTTTACTTTAATTGCGTAATGATTTGCAAGCATTTAATTTCCTAACCCAGTGATAGACGGCAATAGAGTCAAGACAACAAGCTACACAAAATGTTCAAAAATCTGTTATTCAATTAATGAAAACAGTTTATACAAAGTGAATAAACTGGATTCTTGCAAGATAACTCACCCTTCATCTAATCCTTATTGACAAATGTGGTAAAGAGTTTCGTAAACCTGTTCATCAGGTTTAAGCAGTTTTGAAACAGGTTTGGCCATCTTATCTTAAACTTGCTACTAGACTGTAATCACTGTTCTTGACATCGTTCTCCTCCAATTGTCTCTTTCACTAGATAATTTGCCAGAACTTGTAAACTGCCTGTTGACAATGTGACACAAGGGACTGGAGAAACTCTCAATACCAAAAAAAAATGGCACAATTATGTGAAATCTCCAAGATTACTGGATCTCAACCTGTGCCCTTCTGAAAGTCTGCATTTTGGCCTTTGTCTACCCTTATCAGTTCATCCGTGGGTAAGGAGCATTGCAATTCCACCATAGCTAAGTGGGTTGGTGCCAGGGTTCCTGTTTGTCAGAAGCGATTCTTCACACAATGGTGTGTATATCATTTCAAGGCTGCATGTGAATTGGAATGAATTAGAATTTTTTTTATATTCGTTCTTGGAATGTGACAGTCACTAGCAATTAAAAGCCAGCATTTATTGCTCATCCCTAAAAGCCCTTGAGAAGGTGGGGAGCTGTCTTCTTGAACCCCTGCAATCCATGTGGTGTAGGTACACCCACAGTACTGTTAGGAAGGGAGTTCCAGGATTTTGACCCAACGACAGTGAAAGAACGGAGATATATTTCCAAGTCAGGATGGTGTGTGGCTTGGAGATGAATTTGCAGGTGGCAGTGTTCACATGAATTTGCTGCCCTCGTCCTTCTAAGTGGTAGAGCTCATGTGCTTGGAAGGTGCTGTCAGAGGAGTCTTGGTGAATTCCTGCAGTGCATCTTGTAGACGGTCCATACTGCAGCCTGTTATGCTGGTCCTGGAGGGGGTCAATGTTTAAGGTGATAGTTAATAGTCAGAAGTAGCTGTACCCTTAAATTCCCAACTATGTATATAGTGCATATGTAGATCAATTGGGGGTGAGTAACAGTTGGAATTGAGGAGTCAGAAGATGTTTTAAGCTATGAAGAGAAATATAAGATTCTTCTGGTACACAGTGTAGGCTCAATGAAATGTTTAATTAAAAGTAGAACTAGAGTTCTTGTGACTCGAGAGGAATTTTGGAGTTTGGAAGCTTATTACAGTATGGTACAAATATAATAAATGTAAACAGAAGGATCAAAATACTCTACACATCTCAAATATTGCACCTATTTCACTCAAATTGTTTCAGATCTAAACAGTAATTGTTTATTGGCCAGTAAAATGTTATGTCAATCGATTGCTGCACTTTTCTATCTTTCACTGCACTTAAGAGATCTTGGGGTTTTGTGAACAGATTGCAAAGAGGAAAAGCCTTTATTGTGTAAATTTGCTTTTTAACTGCATCCTCTCATCCTATCATAAATACCAAGGTACATTGAGAGTAATGGATACCCAAGAGAAATTACGTGAAGAACAATGGATAAGAACAACCAAATTTAAGGCCTAACCTTACCCAAGGATTTAAATTATGTCACAAACTGAGTAAGCAATACGTGAAATTTAATTGAACCCTAAACTCGGGTTACTGGCCTGTAATTTCTCTATGGCATCAATTAGTAATTTTATATATAAACTTTCAAGTTTCTGCTGAGACTTCATTTTATTCTGGTTATTTTTCTCATTCCTCTCCTCTGGCATGGACCTGATGGACTAAATGGCCTCCTTCTGTGCCATTAATGACTCTAAATAAATGACTCTATTGCAGACTCTTACATGTGGCAGAATGCCTGCTGCATTTGTCTACCTAAGTCACAGACTTTCAATAGGAATAAAGCTTTGCAGGTGTTTCTCAGAGATGGGATAGGCACTATACAAAGCCAAGCTTCATTGTTTATTCTGTTCTGGTTGTAGTCTTAATGCAAACTGCCAGGATGCCCTCCTCCTACTTGCACAGTAATGTTTACACAAGTGTATAAGTAATCGTGATGCCAGTACTGCAGATTTGTCCATCCTTAATCCGCAGTTTAGCACTGGGAAATTCTAATTGTAACATTAAAGCATAATAGTTGTTTATAGGTTACAAGGCAAACTTTCAATTGAGGCTTGAGTTGCGATTATGACCCATGAGAGGGAAGCTCTTAATTTACTCTCTGTGGAGCTCATGTCCATCCAAGAATTGAACACTATCCCATTTTGGGGAAGTTCTTCCCGCACCTGGTTCACACTCTTAGAATGCAAGAAAAATAGATAATCCTTCACTCCCTTCCATTCTATCATTTCTTTCCACGTTTTCAATATTATGCTGGTTAGTATTCCTCTCACACTTCTCCTTTCTTCAACCTCTCTGTCCTTCTTGTATCCTTATTCATTCATCACCCCATCTCCAATTGTAACTCATACTTCTTTAGGACCTCCATCTCCTTACTTTTCCCTCCCTCTAAAATCTAAAGGCTTTTAAAACCCAGTTGGTTGTGATCCTGCCATTAGTCTCCGGTTAATTTGAAATCATTTTTTACCACCAAAAATCAAATTACCCTGTAGTTAAAATCAAGCAATTAAAAAAAAGCACACTGAAAGCTTTGCCTTTCGAACAGCTTCATTTCAAATTAGTATTATACCTTGATTCTGTGGGAAAGTGAAAAAAGAGATTGTTGGTGTCCTTAAACAGAAGATTGGTTGGAGTTGTTACAATTTTAGTTTTAATGGATGGTTTGATGTGGAAGTATCATATGGATCGATTGACTGACTGTCTTTGATGAATCAAATGGTGATGTTGTGTGTGACCTACAACCAATTTGAGTGTTTACTCGAACATAACAGTGGCAATGTGAACGGGATGACAATTAAAAAGTCTCTGAAGGAAACATCCATCTTTTATGACAACCCATCTCAAAATATCTACTGTGTTTTAATTGTAGACCTGATAGCAAAAATAGGTTGAGAGAATGGTCCCAAGGATGTGAGCCTTCAGAGAAGAGGATAGATTGGAGAAGCAGGTGTTGTTCTCCTTAGAGAAGAGAAGGTCAAGAGGGGATTTGATTAAGGTGTTGAAAATCATGAAAGGTCCGGAAAGAGTAGATAGGGAGAAACTGGTCCCATTGGTGGAAGGGTCGAGAACCAGAAGACACTGAAATAAGGCAAATGGCAAAAGAACCAATGATGATGATTCAAGGAAAACTTTTTTTCATGCAGCAAGTGGTTAAGATCTGGAATACACTGCCCAAGAGTGTGGTCAGGCATATTCAACTGTAGCTTTGAAAGGGAAATTTCATGGATAAGCACCTGACAAGGAAAGAATTGCAGGACTATGCGGATAGGGCAGGGGAGTGGGACCAGCTGAGTTTTTCTCACAGGGAGCCAACATGGGCATGATGGGCTGAATGGCCTCCAACTGCACCTCTTTTGTGTTTCTAACTTCATTATCTTGCCAGTTATTCACTACATAGTAGAGTCATGCACTGTGATCACACACTGTTTTGAGAACAGAGTTAACCTGTTCAGTAAACAATTTCATGGTCAAATCTTCAGCAATGCCTGAACCAGATTTGGTTTAGAGGGGCAAAAATAATCTGCATTGGTAAATGGCTCTGATGGTTTAAACTGGAGGTCGCACTGATAAGCTGATTATTCAACTATTGTTGAATTTCCACCAAAGCTAAAATAGATATTCCTTGGTTTTCAGAGGAAATGAACGCTAAAAGCTTCAATAAACAGCACTAAATAACATACTAATTGGTACATTTGAAGCTACTATGACAGTCTTTCCACCACTTCCACTTTACATTGTTATGAAAAATCCACTCAACGTGATCGTCAAGATAAAAACAAAAATCTGCGGATGCTGGAAATCCAAAACAAAAACAGAATTACCTGGAAAAACTCAGCAGGTCTGGCAGCATCGGCGGAGAAGAATAAAGTTGACGTTTCAAGTCCTCATGACACTTCACCAGAACTGAGTGAATCTTAGGAAAGGGGTGAATTATAAGCTGGTTTAAGGTGGGGGGTGCGGCAGGGGGAGAGAAGAGGGGTGGTGTGGTTGTAGGGACAAACAAGCAGTGATAGGAGCAGATCATCAAAAGATGTCACAGACAAAAGAACAAAAGAACACAGAGGCATTGAAGTTGGTGATATTATCTAAACAAATGTGCTAATTAAGAATAGGACACTCAAGGTATAGCTCTAGTGAGGGTGGGGTGGAAAGGCTAGCAGGGCATAAAAGATTTAAAAATAATGGAAATAGGTGGGAAAAGAAAAATCTTTATAAATTATTGGAAAAAACAAAAGGAAGGGGGAAGAAACAGAAAGGGGGTGGGGATGGAGGAGGAAGCTCAAGATCTAAAGTTGTTGAATTCAATATTCAGTCCGGAAGGCTGTAAAGTGCCTAGTTGGAAGATGAGGTGCTGTTCCTCCAGTTTGCGTTGGGCTTCACTGGAACAATGCAGCAAGCCAAGGACAGACATGTGGGCAAGAGAGCAGGGTGGAGTGTTAAAATGGCAAGTGACAGGGAGGTTTGGGTCATTCTTGCAGACAGACCGCAGGTGTTCTGCAAAGCGGTCGCCCAGTTTACGTTTGGTCTCTCCAATGTAGAGGAGACTGCATTGGGAGCTATGAATGCAGTAGACTAAGTTGGGGGAAATGCAAGTGAAATGCTGCTTCACTTGAAAGGAGTGTTTGGGCCCTTGGACGGTGAGGAGAGAGGAAGTGAAGGGGCAGGTGTTGCATCTTTTGCGTGGGCATGGGGAGGTACCAAAGGTGGGGGTTGAGTAGTGGGTGATGGAGGAGTGGACCAGGGTGTCCCGGAGGGAACGATCCCTACGGAATGCCGCCGGGGGGGTGAAGGGAAGATGTGTTTGGTGGTGGCATCATGCTGGAGTTGGTGGAAATGGCGGAGGATGATCCTTTGAATGTGGAGGCTGGTGGGGTGATAAGTGAGGACAAGGAGTACCCTATCATGTTTCTGGGACGGAGGAGAAGATGTGAGGGCGGATGCGCGGGAGATGGGCCGGAAACGGTTGAGGGCCCTGTCAACGACCATTGATGGAAAACCTTGGTTAAGGAAGAAGGAGGACATGTCAGAGGAACTGTTTTTGAAGGTAGCATCATCAGAACAGATGCGACGAAGACGAAGGAACTGAGAGAATGGAATGGAGTCCTTACAGGAAGCGGGGTGAGGAGCTGTAGTCAAGGTAGCTGTGGGAGTCAATGCAGCCAATTGCACACAGCAAGTTCCCAAAAACAGTAATGTGATAATGACTGGGTTATCTGCTTTTGCAAGGTTGATTGAGGGATAATATTGGCCAGGGCACTGGGGGTAACTCCTCTGCTCTTCTTTGTAATAGTGCTATGGGATCTTTTACACCACCCAAGCAGGCAAGTGGGGCCTTGGTTTAACATCACTCATTCACTCACTAACTTTTCCAGAACCACTTCTTCCTTAAAAGTGGATAAATCTCCAGGTCCAGATGATTTGTGTCCCAGACTGCTGAGGGAGACAAGGGAGGAGATCGCAGGGGCTCTGACCCAAATTTTTAATTCCTCTCTGGCCATGGGGGAGGTGCCAGAGGACTGGAGAACAGCTAATGTGGTTCCGCTATTTAAGAAGGGTTGTAGAGATAAGCCAGGGAACTACAGACCAGTGAGTCTCAAGTCAGTGGTAGGGAAACTATTGGAGAACATTCTGGAGAGTGTCTATCTCCACTTGGAGGGGCAAGGTTTGATCAAGGATAGTCAGCATGGCTTTGTCAGAGGGAGGTCATGCCTAGCAACTTTGATTGAATTTTTTGAGGAGGTGAACAGGTGTGTAGATGAGGGTACTGTAGTTGATGTAGTTTATGTGGATTTCAGCAAGGCATTTGACAAGATCCCACATGGGAGACTTATAAAGAAGGCAAATGCACATGGGATACAGGGAATTTGATAAGGTGGATTCAAAAGTGGCTTAGTTGTAGGAGGCATAGGGTGATGACAGAAGGATGCTTTAATGACTGGAAGCCAGTGTCCAGTGGCGTACCACAGGGATCTGTGCTGGGTCCCCTTTTATTTGTCATTTATATAAATGACATAGATAACTATATGGGGGGTAGGATTAATAAGTTTGTGGATGACACAAAGATTGGCCAGGTGGTTAAGAGTGAGATTGAGTGTCTTGGGCTACAGGAAGATATAGACGGGATGGTCAAATGGGCAGATAAGTGGCAGATGGAATTTAACCCTGAAAAGTATGAGGTGATTCACTTTGGAAGGAGTAATTTGACAAGGAAGTATTCAATGAACAGCATGACACTAGGAAGTTCTGAGAACAAAGGGACCTTGGCGTGTGTGTCCATATATCTCTGAAAGTAGAGGGGCATGTTAGTGGGGTGGTGAAAAAGGCATATGGGACACTTGCCTTTATCAGTCAAGGCATAGATTACAAAAGTAGGGAGGTCATGTTGGAGTTTAATACAATCTTAGTGAGGCCACAGCTGGAGTATTGTGTGCAGTTCTGGTTGCCACATTATAGGAAGGATGTCACTGGAGGGGGTGCAGAGGAGATTCACCAGAATGTTGCCTGGGATGAAACATTTAAGTTATGAAGAGAGGTTGGATAGACTTGGGTTGATTTCGTTAGAGCAGAGAAAACTGAGGGGTGACCTGATAGAGGTGTGCAAGATTATGAGGGGCCCCTTAGTTGAAGGGTCAGTCACAAGGGGACATAAGTTCAAGGTGAGGGGCAGGAGGTTTAGGGGGAATGTGATGAAAAACTTTTTTACCCAGAGGGTGGTGATGGTCTGGAATGCACTGCCTGGGAGGGTGGTGGAGGCAGGTTGCCTCACATCCTTTAAAAAGAACCTGGATGAGCACTTGGCACGTCATAACATTCAAGGCTATGGGCCAAGTGCTAGTAAACGGGATTAGGTAGGTAGGTCAGGTGTTTCTTACGTGTTAGTGCAGACTCAATGGGCCAAAGGGCTCTTCTGCACTGTGCGATTCTGTGATTCATCCGATTCAGGATCACAGGGAATCGGAGCCTACCCTGACACGCAATGGATCATCACAGGACACACACTCGCATGCACACACACTAAGGGGCAATTTACCTTATCTGACAAACGTCACCACTGACAGTGCAGTACTCCTTCAGTGTTGCACTGGAATATCAGCCTTGATTTTTGTGGTCAAACCCTGGAATGGGACTGAACCCAGAACCTTGTAACTTAGAGGGGAGTGTGATACCAACTGTGCCACTGCTGATAACTAAAAGAAAAAATATTCAACAGAGTTTACTGCGAGCACCTGGGCTTCTTTAAGTGGATGTCATCTATGTATAAACAATTGAAAACTGCTTCGATATTTTGCTGAACTTCTTCCCCTGACCTTCAAGTAAGATCTTCCAAGATTCATTGAGTTCCTTGGAAACCAACTAAAATTATCTCCATGGTTTTCTAAAACATGGCTTGAGCAGATGCGATACCAAAATTCAGCCCTTTGTAATGCTAAATCCTTGATAAGTATTTATCATTGACAAATTTCCAAGTTTCTTCAGCAGGTTACAACTGGGATAGAGCTCATTCAGAAAATGGATGGCCACCACCAAGGTTAGTGAAAAGCTCTTCATTCTTGTACATAGGATATTCATTAACACCCAAACCAATACTCATGCCAATTTGATAGACCTTCAAATTCAAACTAAACAACTCCCAATGGAGAGAACTGGTCTGAACATCTTGATTTACCTCATCATCTTTCTGTTTCAAACCTTTGTGATGTGCTCTCCTGTGTATCTCAAGTCTTCGCCTAGCTTTCACTTTTTGCTGCCTATAATCTAATGACTAACATCCGGTTTGGTTATTAGTTAAGCTATGTCAACCTTTCTTTTTGTAACTGTCATTTAATGCTAAGGGACCTGTAACCCTTTGGGGCATCAAGCCACAGTACAGGATCTCCGAGGACACCAACTTATTCTGGAAGTTGAATGGCCAAAGAGTTCACCATCCTTCACACTATTTAACTGAATTTAATTCCACCTTATTTAACTGGATCTGTATTAACACAAATGCTGTTGATTTTAAAAGTTCAGGGTATAATCAAGGTACTAAAAGCACTTATTGGTGCCAAAGCACACTACAATAATGCTCAACAAGTAAATACTTAATGATGTGAACACTGAAATCCCGTGTTCACATCAAGTCCTTTAGTATATTAAGATCACGCATCCCACTCATCTATTTGAAGCCTTACTGAGGTCAGTCATTACAATTATTATATTCAGTGAAACTTTCAAGGTACCATGAGCAATACAATAGTAAGTGCACCATTCAGACCAGTTTATATTGAATGTTATTTGGGTTTTTTTAATGTTTAAATTAATTTCTCCCCTCTCTCCAACTACACTATCCTGAAGGCCAAAGCCAGCAGTTGCAAATCTTCCATAGCCAGGGTTTTCCAAGTTGTTCTGCCTCCATTGGGTCATACAGAAGTTGAACGTGAAGCCTCGGCAGTCAGATATAACAGATTTGGGGGCTGTGGGATGGGTGCAATGGGACATCACCCATCGGGCATTGCCACCCAAGGCAAATTTCTCCCCCCTCAGTTGCTAGCACTGAGAGATTCTGTTGTTCTGATTTAGGGTTGATTCACAAATGAGAAAATGGTGCTGAGAGCAAACCAACGGTGGTGTAAATTCTAAATGAGATAAAATAAAAAGTAAGAACTATCAGCAAAAATCAGATCTTGTCACCAGGGGCTGGATTGCTAAACTGGGGGTGGAATGGGTCGGGAATGGCCATCTGTGTCGTATCTTCACGAGGTAGTGCAGGAGATTGAACGCGAGTGTCACGTTCACCAATTCTGTTGTCCTGTGGCTCAACCAAGATTCAGAATCCAAATGCGATCTTATATCAAACCTCTTACAGTAAGTACACTTGAGTAACAACCTGCTGTGCCATTGGAGCAGCCTGCATCCAGTATTGACAGAGGAATTTATAAACTCCATTACATCACTTATAGCATTTACCTCAAGCACAGAATTAAAAAGGTTGGATAGTTAAGGTTCGGAGGAGTAAAACAGCTGAAACATAACACACAAACCTTTCAAAGCCTAAACGGCCTGAGTGTCGAAAACTGATTAAACCCAAGGTTCATTCCACTGAACAATCAGTGATTTGTTTCCAACCCTATATTATTTCAGCCCTTGCTGGAACAAGCAGCTGATTTAAGGAAAAGTGACTGATATCACTCACAGCCCCTTATGGCATTGTGACCCTGAAACCTAGCAGGGAACTCGACAAGATTTGTGCAGTTGCAACCAAAAATAGCAAAGCAATCCAGTGGGGATGTGGAAAAGCTGATTCCAATCACATTTTGACCATTTTGTTTTTGAACGGCCATTCCATCATGATGCTGTCAAAATTTATTAAAAATGAAATTGATACTTTCAAAAATAACATGCTCCCTCGAAGGCATTTGACTGTGTCGCTTGTTCTTTAAATGTCGATACAATGCAGCCTTTGATGATAAAGCCTCTAGTGTAACCTGAACTGGGCCTATTGGTATAGGATTGAATCAGATTTAATCTGATTCAGGCTTGCACAGTAGAAAGTTGTAATTTAAATTGCTGCAGTCAAAACAGCAGATGTATCAAAGAAATTCAAGCATTATATTTCTTTGACGGGAATAAAGAAAAAGTATTCCTACTTTTGCATGACGGAGAAAGCTCAAAATGAGATGCCTTGCTTGTCTGTCCAGTCGATGACCTCCTGAGACACTGAATGGAGGAATGAGGTGCCTGCCATAACAGATATTAATGGGCAGTTTTTTGTGATGCTTTCCATGGTCTGGGACTCATGGCCACATTCACATTTCGGGCTGTCCTTCACCTTCCTCTTATGCAACAGGTTGCCACAATGGAGCTCTGTCCACTGTCTTCAAAGGAGCTTGAAGCCAGGGACTCCTGCCTTTGGGTCAGTGATAAGGGGCTGGCTTCTGGCTCTGGGATCTCAAGAGATAAGAACATAAGGAATTGAACATAAGAAATAGGAGCAGGAGTAGACCATTCGGCTCCTCGAGCCTGCTCTGCCATTCAATAAGATCGTGGCTGATCTTCTTGTGTTTCAATTTCCACATTCGCATCTAACCCCGATAACCTTCAATTCCCTTGCCTAACAAGAATCTATCTACCTCTGCCTTAAGAGTATTCAATGACCCCACTTCCATCACCTTCTGAGGCAGAGACCCTGACATCACAAGCGTTTACAGGTCATGACCCTCCATCGTGTTGGTTCCCAATGTTGGATGCAATATTTTATGAATGGACTAATTAGTGGGCAGGGAGTGCACTTGCTATCCAATTAAGGATGGCAAGTGGGCTCCTGATGTTGGAGGGCCTAGAGGTGACTCTCCATCGCTTAGGGATCAGCAGTCCCACCCAGAGGTTGGATCTTGATGTATGTAGGAGAGAGAGTGAGGGTACCTCAAGATGGTGGTGACCTCTGAAGACTCTTTCAAAATGTGAGATTAAAACTGACCACAGCTGCCAGGCCATTAATATGAAGCACTGGCCATAGCAGCTATTGGTGGGGTGGGTGGGGGATGAAAAGTGGTTGATGGACCACTGCATCCTAAGTCTGCTGCCGGGAAAGAGCATCAATTCCTGGACAATGTTTTGGTCATAGCAAGGGGCCTGCATCCAGACTGGAAAATTCCAGTTGACATTGACAGAGTGGCCTTCAAAGGCCCTTAATGATCACAGAATCTCAGAATCACAGAATTGCTCCAGTACAGAAGGAGGCCATTCGACCCATCATGTCTGCACCAGTTCTCAGAATGAGCATTATGACTCAGTGCCATTCTTCTGCCTTTTCCCTATAACCCTGCACATTGTTTCTATTTAAATAATTACAAATAAATTATGCATAACTGGCTACCTGCTGCTTGCAGACAGGAACACAATCCCCCCGAATCCCCCCCCGCCAGAATGGCCTGTCCACCTATGGTCCCATCTCTGCAGCTGTCTAAAAATTTGGTCCTAGGTGTTGGTTCTTTACGGTGCATGCGTCCCACGATTTGGTCCATCTGTATATTGGACTGATACCAGCTTCAGGAGTATTACTGCTGTTACACAGAATGGCTGACATGATTTTAAGCACTTTCTTGGTGTGTATTTCACACCTTTGTGAATGGGAAGGTTAGTGTTCCTCATGCAACCTACACGTAGTCTCCCTGTGTGCACTAGTGCATTGCAAACTTGCCTTCTAATATCATCAAGAATTGCCCAAAAGCGGCTGAAAAGCATGAAAGCATTGAGCATATTAACAAGGAAATAAAAGGCCAGACTAGAATTGGGGACACATTTTAGAAACAAAGGGTCTCCCAGTTAAGGTGGCGATGAGGAGAATCTTTTTCTCTAAGAGGGTCATTAGTCAACTGAATTCTCTTTCCCAGAGAGCCGTAGAGAGGCAGGGCCATTGAATATTTCCATTTTCTTTTATTTGTTCCTGGGATGTGGGCATTGCTGGCCAGGCTAGCATTTATTGCCCATCCCTTGGGACCTGGTAAGGATGACAGATTTCCTTCCTTAAAGGACATTAGTGTACCAGATGGGTTTATACACCAAAAAATGATAACTTCATGGTCACCACTACTAAGACTTGCTTTATAGACCAGGGTTTATTAATCCAATTTAAATTCCAACAGCTGCTGTAATGGGATTTGAACTCCTGTCCCCAGAGCATTAGCCTTGGCCTCGGGATTATTAGCCCCGTGACATTATCACTACAGCACTCTTTCCCCCCAGGGAGTTCCTGCATTTTGACCCAGCAACAGTGAAGGAATGGGATAGTGAGTGGCTTGGAGGGGAAACTTGCAGGTGGTGGTGTTACCATGTATCTGCTGCCCTTGTCCTTCTAGGTGGTAGAGGTCGCAGGTTCAGAAGGTCCTGTCAATGGAGCCTTGCTGGGTGGTTACAGTGCATGGTGTAGATGGTACACACTGCTGCCATTGTACAACAGTGGTGGAGGGAGTGAAGGTTTAAGAAGTGGACAGGATGCCAATTAAGCAGGCTGCTTTTGTTCTGGGTGTGTCAAGCTTCTTGGGTGTTGTTGGAGATGCACACTTCCAGGCAAGTGGAGAGTTTTAATATTATTAATATTTTTAAGACTGAGTTAGATGGATCCGTGACTGACATGGGAGTTAGAGGGTATGGGGGTAGAGAAGAAAGTACAGGCCTCAATCAGAACAGCCATGTCTTATCAAATGATGGAGCAGGCTTGAGCAGCTGAATGGCCTACTCAGGCTCCTAATTTGTCAGCTCTGAAGAAGAGTTATATGGACGTGAAACATTAATCCTGTTTCTCCCTCTACAGAGGCTGCCAGACCTGCTGAATTTTTCCTGCATTTTCTGTTTTTATTTCAGATTTCCACAGTCCACAGTATTTTGCATTTTTCTCCTAATTTGTACGTTCGTATATTAAAATTCACTCATGGGGGAGAATTTTCTCCCCATTGGGTGGGCTGGTTGGGAGTGGGAGCAGGCAGGTGCGGAGCCAAGCACCGCCCGGAATCGGCTGCGCGCCGCCATTTTATGTGGGCGGGACAATTAAGGCCCGCCCAGTGTGACGCGTACCCAGAAGTACTCAGCACTACCTGTGGGGCGGGAGGAGGAGGGAGAGTTGGGACCCGTGCTCTTCAGCGCATGCACACAAAAGAGCGTAGAAATCTCCTTGAGGCACGGAGTTCCCTCAGGGAGATTAATTTCATTATCAAGCATTGAATAAAAGAGGAAATAAAATTATTCAGACATGTCCCCTCATGTGACAATGTCACATGAGCTGGGACATGTTTATGAATTTTGATAAAACTTTTTATTTCATTAATAAATCCTTCATGAAACCTCATCCCGCCCGTGGATGAGGTTCCATGAAAAATGCGAAGGCCGCCTGGGGCTCTTTGACTGCCCAACAACCTTAAGGTTGGACGGGCAGCCCTGACAAGTACTTAAATTAGTTTATTAATGGCCTTAACAGGCCTTGGACAGTTCAGCAGGCGCACAGCCAACTCCAGTGCATGCCGCCAAACTAAAGATCAGAATGATGCACAGTGACGTCGGGACACACGCCCAATGTCACTGTGTGTCATTTAATACATCAACATGTGGGGCCTGACCCCGCTTGCCGAACAGAAGATTCTACCCATGGTGAGGGTGGAGAGAGGGAAATTCTTTGTCTGTCTAATTTATTTCAAATGGTTATAACACTGCACTTGTAGCAAGATGCTAATGTGAAGAAACATTGGGCCAAATCTTCTGGCCAGTGTTGATGCTGAGTGCATTGGTGCTCCCGGTGAAGATTCCTGTGACCTGACCCTTTTACGATTTTCCTGCCATATTTTCCGATCCCAGCTGAAGCATTAAAGGGTCAGCGCAGACATCCATGGAGAGGATGGTTGGGGGTTAGTCACGCTGCTGGGGGTGCTGACTCGGGGGGTCTGGGTGGTATAGTCAGGTAGTTGGGAGGGGTAGATAGGTCTGGTAGGGGGGTAGTCAGGTGGTTGGAGGGGTAGTTGGCTGGGGGTAGGTGGCTGGGTGAGAGAATAGTCACGGGGGGTGTTGGGGGGGCTAGTTGGCTCTGCTCAGAAGGGTGATGGGGTGGGGTGGTGGGGTGGGGTTGGTTGCGGTTCTCGGTTCAGTTACACTGGTTAACCACTGAGTTAGACCAGGTATTAAACTGTCTAACATTTCCAGGATAAATATCCAGGTACATCCTGCGTATCTGGCCCAAGTCTCCACCCTGAGCTCAGGGACTTCCTGAATATGTCTGGACTTCAAAAGGGTCCTGATGTGCATTTCCCAACCTGCGTCCTATCTCTGACGATCCAGAGATGGGAAGATTTGGGCCATTATGTACTTAAGCAACAAGCACATTGGAGTGAAGATCTAATGCTCACTTAATATTGGACCTTAGGCCTCATTCACGTTGCCAGTGAAAGGGATTTCAATTTTGGATCGTTAAAACCCTTGGAAAGGTTTTGGAAAATGGATGGAAGCAATCAGGAGAAAGAAAGGGAGGGGAAGGAAATTTGGAGGGAGGGAGGAGGAAGCGATTGGGATGGATGGGATGATTTCCAGAGAGAAGGGAAGTAGTCAGGAGAGAGGAGGGACGATGAGAATTGTGCAAGGAGGCAGTAGTGGTCTTTGACACTACAGTGGGCCAAGAGTAAAACTCCCTCTCCTCCTGGCTTTACATCAAGTAAGCAATTTGATTTAAATTTTCTGCACTTTTTCCAGTAACATGCTGCACTCAAACATCAAATATGTCAATGGTGAAATTTCGCACTTTAGTCGTAGAGCGTCTTAATGAAGCAATATTTTGTCTTGCTGTCATCAATTGACTGATCTCCCTGATCATTACAGCACATATTACAGAGGAATAGCATTTTCCAAACTTAGTTTATACCTAATTGTAACAGAAATTACACTAGAAACTCAAAACTGTTGGTGTAAAAAGAACCATTTTGTCAGTGCCTATGTATTATAAGCAGTATTTAAGTATCTTATGTTTTAAAGCTGCTGTGAGTTAGCACAAAGTCCATTAAACTCTGGTACCTGTGTTGGGGTCTAGCCTAGCTGATAGAAGAAATGTCTCCTCTCTCTGCTGGTTGTTGGTATTCTATGTGGAAAGAGTTTGGACAGTGCGAACCCAGATTCTATTTGACATGGATCCATAATAAAAAATTAGCCAAAACTTATTAATGTACTCATGGTACATTGGAAGTCAATTTTGTGAGGCTGGCCTTCAGACAGGTTGGTGCAAAGGGGAACAAAAGGAGCTTTAATCTGTAGCTATACTTTCAAATGATGTTCAAACTTTACGGGCAAAGCATTACAGACACAGACACAGACACAGGCCATTTGGCCCAACAGGGTTATGCTGGTTCTTATGCTCCGCATCCATACACCATCAACCTGCAAATGTTTCCTCACAGAGGCCTCGCTCCTGTTTTAAAAAAGAAAATATTTATTTGAGAAACTTACTGAAAGCCCAACTCCTAAATCCAAAGCTAAATGCCGTATTGTGGTGGATAATTTCTAACAGGTAAAAAATACCCAGAGAATGGTTTATCCTGCAAGGATCAAGAGTCTAAAGACCATAGAAATTAATTTAAAACACTCAGATGGATTTGAGTGGATTTATGCAAAGCAAAGCTTGACTTCTTATGGTCTCTCACATTCTGATAGTTAGTCAGGGCTCATCTATAATTAACTGTAAATATATTATTGACTAAAGCAGCACCAAACAGGAACTTACATGTTAACAACTACCTGGGGCCACATGTGAAACCTGAGTGAAAGTGAGGACAAATACAAGATGAACCACTCCAAAGAGTGTGGCATGCCCGCGTGTGGGAGGTGTTACCCTTCCCTTACCCCCTGGAGCAGTACTGTACTGTACTCTTTGCTGCTCATTTAATCATCAGTCTCAGGGTATCGGGAGGAACTGCATCTTGGGCCGGTGAGGAGAAAAACCACTCAGTATTGCAGTCTACTTACATAGACATCCAATTCTGGCCTCTTGTACACCTCTGTTTTTGCCCCTCCACCACTGGTGGCTATGCTTTCAACTGCTTTGGAATAGCCTCCCTAAACCTCTCTGTACCCCTCTCCTCCTTTGAGATACTCCTTTTAAAAAAAACCTACCTCTTTGACCAAGCTTTCAATCCTTTGTCCTAACGTCTCCATGTCAAATCTTGTTTGACAAGGCTGCTGTGAAATGCTTTGGAAATGCTCTACAATGGGAAAAGTGCTATATAAATGCAATTTGTTATTTTAACGGTTACTTGGTGTGGAGCACAAATCTTATCTGGTAAATATTACTGAAATGTGGACACCCCACAGTAATAGCACCTGCCAGTTCTGGAGGCATTTAAAATGATTTATAATGACTATACAACAGAATCTGCTTATGGCAAGCTCAAATTTACGCCTCTCATCTGGGCGCCACAGATAGCCGAGTACATTTATGTTATTCAACAATCCCTTATTTGCATAATTTATTCAGCTGCAGGAGCTGCGACTAATTTCCTACTCGCAGAACTGCTCAGCTAATGCTCAGCAAATGGTATATATTTTAATAAATTTGCTTTGGTGAAAACCTTAAATTGCTATCTCCTTGAATCACTGACACCGTAAATTTTAATCGAGTCAGCTTCGGGAGAAACGGAAAGTGAGGTGGGTGTTCCAGTAGGTGGTTAGCACTAGGGTTAACCACTCGTAAAAATTTGCTCGCCCACAGTTTTCCCTCCTCCACTGTTGTTAAATGCCTTTCGTAACCTCACCTTAGTGGGTATTTTTGCAGGGGATTAAATTAAACAGCAGAGTCAGAAGGCTATACCGTGGAGCATGGCAGAGGAACCCAAGGCTGTCCCCACCCAAGCTCCAGGCACAAGCAGTCACTGGTTAATAATCAGCAGCCCTGAGTGGTTTTGCTCCTCACCGGCCCAGGGTACTGCGTCCAGCTGCAGTTCCTCCCCTGATATTCTGAGACTGAAGATTAAATGAGCAGTAGTGAGTATGGTGCAGTACTGCACCAGGGGGTAAGGGAGAGGTCACACCTCTCACAGGTAGACACTCTTTGGAGTGGTTCATCTTGTATTAGTCCTCGCTTTCACCCAGGTTTCACCTGTGGCCCCAGGTAGTTGTTAGCATGGAAAAGCAGCCACGCCCCGGTCAACCACTTCGATGGGTGGCCATTGAAGTGATGGCGGCTCAGTTGAGGGTAGCCATCGGGTCTCCTACCCTCAACGACTTAGGGATTTGTTTACCCTGACATGCAAAGACCTATTCCGGCACACTGGATGGATGAGACCAATCTAAGGTCTAAAGGTCTTGAAGGGTCAGCACGTGTTGTGGAACGTGTAGAGCTCGCCAAGACACAGAAGACATCCTGGTCACTGCATCTGGATCCATCTTCAGCAATCTAGAATTTCCTTGCCACTGGACCTAAATAGATTATAACAAAAGGGTGTGGCTGACAAAGCTCATACTCTCCTTCACTGTAATTCAGTTCACACACAAATCTTTCTCTCCAACCCAGAAAACATACACGGTCGTCTTTGCCTCACAGGACGAACAAGAAGAGACCACACCAGGCAAAATATTTGGCCATTGAGTCAGAAAGCTAGTCTTTAAACAGCTGGATACTAAGCTGTTAAATTGTACAGCCTCTGGGCTATACTTGTTTAGAATTTCTAAATTTAATCCCCCTTTGTCGATTGTTTCCAAAAACGGTGAAGCAAATCGTCTATTGAGAAATAGAAACTGTTCTGTATAAAGATTCAGGATTTGTTGAAATGCTTCCTACAATTATTAATAGCCTGGAATAAAATACTACTGATATAATAATAAAAATAATGTTCTTGTGTTATGTTTTATGTAATGCAGAAATAGGGGCTACCTGCTGGTGTACCATTTAACTCAGAATTTGTCAATGCTTGTGATTCAATTCCTCCTGATGAGTTCACTTGAGACTTTCCAAAGTAGCCTCTATTATTAACGCTTGCAAGTGTTACAGACCAGTGAATATATGTATTTTATTTCTTTTTAAGATCAATGTCCTCTTATACTTTATTCCACTGTGGGAACTGAAACTAATTTTCAATGCTCTACTAAGGCCCCTGAACAGCTCCAGAAATAGTACTTTGGAATAATCTATCAAATTGCTAATTGAAATTTCTATTTTGCTCCTTGTTCCCACTGAAGATATAAAAATACTTTGAAACTGGCTGCATGGGAAGAAGGACAAGCAGAGAGTGTAGCAATATCCTATCCCACACAAAGTGACATTCACCTTTCACCCTTGCCTCCACTGTCTTGCATTGGCTTCCAGTCCTCCAAAGCCTCAATTTTTAAATTCTAAATTGGTCTGAATCTTAACTCCAAAAGAAATTGTTGGCTGGAGCTCTGCCTGAGCTTCAAATGCAAAATATCCGAAGTATGACTCCAACCTGACTTGAACCCGCTCACCTCGTGGGAAATGGGTTGGTCATTTCCACATGTTATGAGGCTGCCTGCCTTCATTTTATCTTTAACCACACATGAATCAGTTTCCCAGGCCTCCGGAAACTCAGCAGCTAATGAGGCGGGAGGGCCTGAAGCCCTGAGGTTAAGTGCCTCTCCAGCACTGCTTGTGGGCCAGCGGGAGAAAGAGTGCTTCCAGCAGAGCCAATAACCTACCCAGTAAACCTTGTACCCACACCCACCTACCTATCCCTGGAATTCTGACTGCTTCCTTGACCACCATTTACAACTCCTCCTCCACCACAATCCCAAAAAACCACTAGACCTCTTTCCAAACCCAGGGGGAGGGTCATGGGATCCTTAATGGAGGAAATGCCATTAAAAATCTGATGAGTCAGTCTTTGAATTAGCTGACAGCGTGCTCAATGCACCAGAAGTGATGGAGCTATAGGGCACAAACCAATGAAGGAGCAATCGTGGGAACTCCAAAACTCAAAACCAAGGTTCAGGTCCCTGAGGTGTGGAGAACAGTCACAGGAATTCTGATGAATTTTGGCCAGCGATTATGATGAATACTTACTTATAAGGCTGGAGATTACAGTTGCCGATACTGGTGGACTTGCACAGAATATGATAAACAGGTTACTGTGTCATTAAATTAGCTTACAGAGGAATGTCATATGAACTTGCTAAAGATTTACTCACCAATATCACCAAAAGTAAATTAGAGACTCCAGTAAAATTTTCCCATTCGTCATCCAGTGAAGTGGGGCTCAGTGCAGTAAATTGCAAACCATTCAAAAGGTGGTGATAAGGATTATGTTCAGCATAAGGGGGTTCTCTCCCAATCTGGTGATGTGTAAGCTGTGTCTGTTCTCCTTTAATAATAAAAACAGAAAATGCTGGAAAAACTCAACAGGTCTGGCAGCCTCTGTGGAGATGGAAATAGAGCCTGCTGATTTTTTCCAGCATTTTCTGTTTTTATTTCAGATCTCCCGCATCCACAGCGTTTTGCTTTTATCTTACTGTTCTACTTTACAGTTTCAGGCAGATTTCGGCAACACCACCGCGCCTGGCCATGTGCAACACACACTTACTGAAAAGGCACCAAATTGATGGAAGGCCCATGTAGAATGTGAGAAGTGAGTTACTAGTCTATAAGGATAAATGCACATCAGTTCATCCACTGCAATCATCAATGAGCCTCCAGTACTGCCAATGGTGGATATCTACTTGTGCTGCCAACAGCAGTTTACTTCCAAAGTGTCACAAACATAGTTGTGTTGCCTCAAACACCACAGGCATTGGTTTGTTTACACTGGAACATCATTAGAGACAACCTTGTTGGTTAAAGACAGAACTTACATTAATTTTACTTCTTCAGTTTGTCTCCCAATTCTTCACAGCTAATAAGTTGTTGGGTGTGAATCTCGCCAATCGTTACCTAGGAATATGAGGCACTCAATATGAACACAGCAAGATCCCACAAAGAGCAAAGGTGATGAATAACCGCTTAATCTGATTTTTATTATTAGAGGTGTTGGCTAGGGGATCAGTGCCGGCCAGGACATAGGGAGTGCTCCCTCCTCTCCTCTGCCAACATCTGAAGCCTTGGCTTGACATCTTATGTGAAAGACGGTACCTCCAGTTATGCATCATTGCGTAAGCAGTAGCGTAGTGATAATGTCACTGTACTAGAAATTCAAAGGCTCAGGTTAATGCCCTGGACATATGCATTCAAATCCCACTGTGGCAGCTGGTGGAATTTAAATTAATGAATTTGGAATACAAAGCTAGTTTCAGTAATAGTGACCATGAAACAATCATCAATTGCCATAAAAACCCATCTGATTCACTAATGCCCTTTAGGGAAGGAAATAATAAACTGTGAAAACACTAGCAGCAGCCAATTGTGCAAATAAACCAAAAAAAAAACCTAGAAAGGGTGAAAATAATTAATATTTGATGATTTTCCTTGCATTGATGAAATATGTTATTCTGTCTCTGGAGATTTACTGCACAGAACGGATATAATCTCAACAAGGAGAGTTAAACAATAAAACAATCCTAGCATTTAATGGAAATGCTAGATAAACAGATGAGGGGAGAAGAATTAGAAGGACTTGCTGATAAGCTTAGATGAAAAGGGGTCGGAAGAGGTTCATGTGGGCATGGATGAGTTGAGCTGAATGGCCTGTTTCTGTGCTGTACATTCCAAGCAGTTCTGAGTGGTGATGGTCCAAATAGATGAATTTTCAAATAGCAATTAATTAATTCTGAAATGTACTATATTTATTGGTTATGATAGGATTGGCATAATTTAGCTTGATGGGCAATGACCCACTGAAAACTGGCACAATGGTGCCATCTTTGTGTTTTCAGTCAATGGGCAGAATACAGTTTAGTCGTTCTGATGCCCTATTATGCAACCAGCTAAGATTAAGCTTTTGAAAATGTTTTTTTTATTTACTGAGAGTAGTTAGTAAGGTGATATTTGGTAGATTGACGGCCCTGCTTTTGTATGTTAATTTGTTCTCCATAACAGGAATTTCACAGGTAATAAAGACTCTATGAAAATTTATGACAGAAGTCAAGTGTATGGACACGGTGCATTAACGATCTGCCTCGCTTTCTATATTAAGGCAATGCAGTTCCCAGAGGAAGGAAGTTTGCAGCT
Source organism: Carcharodon carcharias (assembly GCF_017639515.1). NCBI lineage: Eukaryota > Metazoa > Chordata > Chondrichthyes > Lamniformes > Lamnidae > Carcharodon > Carcharodon carcharias. The sequence goes on from NC_054489.1 coordinate 16,076,649, forward strand.
GTTGCTTTCTAAATGTGATGCAGAGAGAGAGGGAAAAAACAGGCATTTGTAGAGAAAGCACGTTTGAGAGAGGCACAGTTTATGAGGCATCCCACTGACAAGGCACTTAATGGCTGCTGCTGGTAGAAATGGGTTAGCAATGCCTGCATCACGTGTGTGGATCAATGCTCAAGAGATAATGCCTTTTAATATTACACTATATTAAAAAGCAAGCATTGTGGAAAACAGACTGGATCCCTGTCTTCTACATTGTCGGTGCTGTGACCCAGCTGGCATTGCCAGCTAACACAATTTTAGTATTGATGAAAAAAGACATTTTGTCGAAGCTTCTCATCTTGCACTCTTCAGGACAATTGCAAGAATACCAATGTCAGGGGAAGCAACAACTTTAAGCTCATACAGTATAAATTTGTAGTTTACCCCTGACATTGATATTCTTGCAATTGTCCTGATGAGTGCAAGACAAAAAACTTTGAGAAAATGTTTTTTTTTTCAGCAATTGTCAAGTTCTGTATTATCAAATGACCATTTATCACAATTTGCAACATGGGCAATTTTTTTACTGCATCACCCATTGCTTCCAATTTTCCTTATTTGAGAGAGCTTTATTTATTTCATTTCCTTTTGAAAGACCTCTGTAACTTCCACTTTAACTTTATTTCTTCTGCCTTTTCAAAAAAGAAGATAATTTCTTCTGAATTTCGTTTCTTTCCCTCACCTGCCTTTTGTGATATCCCACCTGATCACGGCCACCAGACACCCACCTCCTTCCAGGCCTCTGGCATTTGGATCACTCGAAGCTTTCTCGTTTCCATCTCTGCCCAATCCTTTTCTCAGACATATGAGAGGCCACCCAGACTGACTCTGTTCCCAAGTAATTATGAAACAGCTGATGGTAAACGCAGAGTTGTTCAAATCCCAGAGGGAAACTTGAAACAACTGCCATAACCCATTTTGTAATTTGTATGTTTCAAGATGCAGGCTTTCAATTCAGTAGTAATAAGACCACTCAGTCTCGAGAAGTCTTTTATAAAACTAAATTAAACATTTATTAGTACAAGAAACATTGTAAGCACATTCATGTGTCTACAATCAGACTACTATAGTAACTATAAACATCCCCTAATATATCACTCAGTTACACCCCCGTTAAGGCAACAGTAAATCTCATAGATTTAAACAGACACCTGGCAAAGCACAACCTGTACAGTCACATTCAAAATGAGTTTCTTTCAGTTCTGGGTCCTTGCAGGCAACAGCTTGAGGCTGCTCATATTTGTTGGATCTTAAAATGCCTCTACCTTATAATTTCCTTTCTCCTTTATACATATCTTTCTCTTTGAATGTAAATTTTCCATTGTGTCATTAGACTTTTAACCTTACTCCTTCTAACAATAATATCCTTTCATCCCACCAATTTTATTAGTAAGCTGAAAGAAAATAAACACATTGCTTGGCATCTTCTAGCTAGATGCAAGATTTCACCCGCAGCCTTGAATAGTTTATTTTAACAATGACAGATTTACACTTTACCTTCCTTACATTTACATAATTAACATCTCAAAAATACTATACTTCAAAGCACTCAGACTAGCTGGTTTTAATCCAATTATGACACGCACAGACACACACATAGACACAGACCCGACTAAGACTCTATTTTTTAAAAAAATTCTTCAGGACACAAGCTTCTGTCATTGTTGATCAGGTTGTGTCAGAGAGCTGTCCCCAAATTCACAAGCCAGGGTTTGGGTACAGGTGGCCTGCAGATCCTTTCGTCCGCATTCTTTCCGAATAACAGCTCAGCAATTTTCCCATTACAGTACCTTGCAAATTCTCAACTGAATCCAAACCTGGCCTCAATCATCTATATTGCCAACCCAGTGCAGCTGGTAGTCATCCTCTGTGTAAATAACCTGACATCTGCCCTAAATTTTCCCCTTGGCACTGAACCTGCTCTGTCTAGTCCTGCTCCAGATTCCACTGAGCACACATTATGCTCAGAGGTTCAAGCTGGGGACTCACTGTGTGAACACAGAAACCACCATCTGATTCCATTTCAACTGTTTGATATCTCTAAATTTATGAAGTTTACTTGGAAACAAATATGTTAAGCAACTTGAATGTTGCTGAAGAGAGAGACAAGTTGTTGAAGTTTTTATTTTGCATTCAACAGGACAAATGCAAGAATGTCAAATTTCAAACAATCACAGCAATTTATACTATAAGAGAGAAAAGTGCCGATTGGTCGGTAAGTTGACTCAACAAGCCCTTGCTTGCAAAATCCAAATCAAAACCAGTACTGTTAGATTGGGCAGCACTTACAGAACAATTCTGAGTGCGCTATAGCTACACAAATTCAGGATAATCAGTCAAGCTCATAGGGCAGAATTTTCTGATTTTGCTGTGCCCCCACCTTCCTGAAAGTTTAAATGGGGTAGGATGAAGTCGGGGGTTCCGCCCGGCCTGATCCCACATCATTTTATGCGTCGGTGAGCAGGCCCCACCCCCTGCTCACCGACTGCAAAATTCTGCCCATAATGTGGCTCATTTACACTTGCTAGATACAATATGGATTCATACTCAGTGACCCACTCTCTGCAAACAAAAAAAATATGTTCAAGCCTTGCATCTTTTTTGAATTAGCTGTGAGCTTGGGGAGCCTATAGTTACCCATTGCTTTCTTCATGGCAATGCATCAGTCAATCAGAATCAACTTGCCAACCAATCAGCATCCTTTTCTCCTGTAGTATAAATTGTTGTGATCATTTGAAATTTGGCATTCTTGCATTTGTCCTGATGAGTACAGCTCAAAAAGCTTCCTCAACATGTTTCTCTTTTCAACAATATTCCTGTTAAAAAGCATTAAAGATAAGATACCTATATCCAATGCATATTCAGTGTTCCCAGCATGGAATTGTTGGGTCAAATGGCTTCCTTCTGTGCCATAATGGCTCTATGTCTCTATCTTAAAATCTTACCTAAATTCTCAATCCCATTCCTAATCAGATGTCTATCCAGTTTTTCTTTCACCATCAAATCTCTCCCCTGTTCCCCCAAAGGCATTAGGCAGAATCATCTGCTCCTGTTTGCAGTGGGCATCATGCTGGGCATGGGGGAGAGAATTCAGCAGGAGCGGCAGAAATCGGTTTCACGCTGGCATGAAATCACAGCGGGATCATCCGATGGTGTCCACCATGGTGGATCGCGAATCCTGCTGGAGGCCAGCGTGCACCTGATTTGCATCCCACTGGGCCATCCCGTCTGGGCAAGCCTGATGTAGAGAAGTTGGGACTTACCTTTAGGGCCTTGCTCAGATCGGGGAAATCCGAGGCGAAGAAGATGCTGGAGGCCTTCAGCTAATGGACCCTGCATCGCATGGTGAGTGGATCCTCATGCACATGGCGAGTGGATCCTCATGCACATGGCGAGTGGATCCTCATGCACATGGTGAGTGGATCCTCATGCACATGGTGAGTGGATCCTCATGCACATGGCGAGTGGATCCTCATGCACATGGCGAGTGGATCCTCATGCACATGGCGAGTGGATCCTCATGCACATGGCGAGTGGATCCTCATGCAAATGGCGAGTGGATCCTCATGCACATGGCGAGTGGATCCTCATGCACATGGCTCTGCTGCAAAGTAGCTCTCAGAAGGTCGGAGGTCTCCACACAGCAGCTTCGACTTCGCTGAGGCTTCGGAACTTCACAGGCTTTGCCGAGGCCTCGCACCATCTTCCAGGGTCTCCCTTGATGCTTTGGACCTGCTTCGGAAATTAACAGACTTCACCATGGGCTGGTATGGATGGTTGGCAAAAGAATTGGGGGAGGGGAAGGTCTAGATGTTAATCGGAGAGAAGTGTGTACCTAGTGAGGGGTTGAGGTTGGAAGTGGGTGGGAGAGGGGATGGTGGTGAAGGTTTTGGGGGGGTGAAGGCGTTGGGGGGGTGAAGGTGTTGGGGGATGAGATTGGGAATGGAAAGGAAGGTGTCCGGGGGGGAGGGGGGATACTAGGGGAGGAGGGCATCCGGCAGGGGAGAATGTAATGGGGGAGAATGGTGCAAGTGGGGAAGTAGGTTTAAGGGAAGAGGAAGGTGTAAGGGAGGGAGTTCAGAGGGTGGATGGTGGCTGTGGGGGGAAGGATGGAGAATGGGAGGAAGAGGGATTAAGGATGGAGGAACGTATAGCAGGGGAGGAAGGTGTAAGGAGGAGGAAGGTGTTAGATGGTGGGAATGGTATGTCGAAGTGAATATGCAAGGGAGTTGTCTGTGGAGTCAATAACTGCTTCCTGGGGAGCGAACTCAGGGTGGGCTTAGTAGGAGAGGATGGTTAGAGTAACAGGGGCAGAGGGAGACAGTAGGGTGGGAGGGTGCAATGGTATTGGTAAAAGGGGCATTGAGAGTGGTTGGTGGGGACACAGAGGTAAACACGGTCATTGAGGGTGGGAAGGAGGAGGTCGGGGGATGTCAATGTGGATGGGGGTGGGATTTTCAAGAAAGTAGGGAATGTGCATGTTCACCTGGACATCCTAGAATAATGAGGGCTCGGGCTGGAAGGTTATTTGAAGAAGTCAAAGGGTATTTCAATGGGCGGGGTCTATGGTTACGTAGGAAAGGACATGGGTGACAGGGGGAGGGTAAATGGCGGGGAAGCTCATGAGGAATTTGACCACGACCATCTTTTTGACAATTGAAAATGAGTGGAGCCTCGTGTTGGATGGGCATAAGGGTTATATGTGAGTGTGATCAGCGGGCGAACGGAGATGCAAGTCGGCTCAGATGGAGAACTGAAAGAGAACCCCAGCAGGCAGCATTAAAAATGCACTCATCAGGGCACTTGCAAGAATACCAATATATGGAGGAAAACAACAATTTATACTATAGTTGGGGCAGACATCCGATCAGGACCGCGCTGCCATTTTACATGGGCAGGCCAATTAAGACCCGTCCAGCATAACATCCGCACGGAAGTGCTATGTGCTCCCTGTGCGGGCGGGGGTGGGATTCCCCGAGCCGAGAGTGTGCTCTTTCACACATGCACATGAAAGAGCGCACTCGTCTCCCTGAGGCTAAGTGCTGCCTCAGGGAGATCGGCTCCACAGTAAAAAATCTGCAAAATAGAAAAAAAATTTCCCTGCCATGTCCCCTCATGTGACACTGGACGATGTTGAGGGGATCACAGGCAAAGGGGACTCAGAGGGATCAGACAGCCTCTGAGATTCCTGGGTGGATGACCCAGGTGCGTCCAGCTGCCGCTCCTCCTCCCTTCGGGTGTCCGAGGGCCCCAGTCTGACTCCTTGAGGAGAAGGAGCACTTGGGGGGACATTGAGGTGCCCTGTTTCCCTCTCTTATTGTCACTGCAGGAACTCATCCATGGCTACTGTAATGGAGTGCAGGTCTGCATGTGTCTCCACATCCTGCTAGACCAGGGTCTCCATGGCATCTGCCATCCTCCCCATGGAGACCTCCGTGCACGCACATGTGGGCGCCACTTCAGAGAGCAAACAGATGCACTCTTCTGACTCGCATGCCACTCTGTTGAGAGCTTCCAACAGCTCTGTGTGATGTTCCCCCAGCCTCTGCTGACTCTCCAGGATGAGTTGGAAGGCCAAATCCAGAGGCTTGTCATCTGACTCAAACCTCACAGATGCCTCCTCCCCAGCAGTCCTCTGAGTGCCGGGGGGGGGGCTCGGCTGAACCTGCCTCGGATATGTGTCCATGTGGTGACCACCAAATTGTGAGCCCGACCCTGCTCTAGACCTAGGTCCAACCGAGGTGTGTGGCTCTGCACTGGTGGAGAGTGTGACACAATTTTAATCCCATAAATGTGAATCATAAATACCTAAATTTACACAAATTTACTATACTCAAAAATATTATTTGATAAAAAATACTTTTTGCAATTAATTTACTTGTATTTCCTTTACTTTCTAGTGGTTTGGTGTGACTCTAATTTAATTAGATTTTCAATTTTACCAAATGATTTCTAATAATCATTCTCAGTGTCACTCATAAAATCCTCAGGATTAAAATCTACACTGATACCTATTTCTGTAATGTTTGTTAACACTCTGAATATTTAATCATTCTCTACATTTTCAGTGTTTGTTGAAACGTTAAATGTTTCTTGATTGACCACATTAGAAGTTCTTCCCTCTTGAGCCAAAATAAAGAGATTTTTTTTAATAAAAGTAAAATACCACAGATACTGGAAATCTGAAATAAAAACAGAAAATGTTGGGAAAACTCAGCAGGTCTCACAGCATCTGCGCAAAGAGAGACAGAGTTAACGCTTTGAGTCCAATATGACTCTTCTTCCAAAGTAGAGTCATATTGGAGTCGAAACGTTTTTTTTTCTCCACAGATGCTGCCAAACCTGCTGAGATTTTAAAGCACTTCCTGTTTTTCTTATTATTAAAGAGATTTCTGGGCAATTCTACTCAGATGTTCTATTTCCTGATGTTTTTCCAGAAGTGTTTTGACTTGGTTGTTGTTCCCATTTGAAGAACGTTCAGTGGGTCAGATGGCCCACTTAAGGGTCGCAATTGTAGTTAATCATTTGTGTAATACTTTGAAGGTGGCCCTTTTTTCCACTTACTTGCAGCACAATATTTACATACTACTGCCAATCTACTGCTGATATCATATTCTGGGTTTCGCCCATAATTATGATTAGGATCATAGATAAAATCTTCCTTAAAGAGTCTCAGCCTTTTACTTGCAGAACTTGCATTCTGTCACTCTCTGTCAGCTTCTTCCCTTCTTGCTTTTACCTCTTCGTCTTCCCTTTCTCTAATTGCTGCCCGTTGCTTTCTGTCGACTTTTTGCTCTTTTCTCCAGTTTCTTCATCTTCCCTGTCTCTGCATGCCACTTGTCACTTTCCCTTACCAAGTAATAATCTGCAATGTCTCAGAACATAACTTATATAAGACAAATAAAATATGAAAAAAAAAACCCAATAATATACGAAAGAAAGTCATGGATTTATGACATAAATGTACCATGATGGTTGGATAAAGTATGTCTGAGTTACAGTTTCAGCAGGGACATATTGTGGGCAGGACTGTGAGGTCCCCTGCTAGGAGGCCAAAGCCATCCCCTACCCCACAATCCACCACCCCACCTCCCACAACCCCGCCGTCAGGGATGGGTAAATTTAAATATCTAACCCCTATGACACGCCTCTTGGTCCAAGCTATCATCCCACCAAGTTAGTTTGAGACTAGCCTAAGGACCTCAGAGGGGTTTGCCAACGAACAGACTGACAGAAAGACGTTTTGCTTATAGATATATGGACCATTTCAATGTTTGCAAAATTAGCGTGAGACATTAACGTTGCAATCAGTTCTGTCAACTTCCTCATCAGTACTTTCCGATTTCTAGCTCTCGGGCTACCAGTTGTCCTGTTTTAAGCAGGCTGTCCGGCAATTTAGAAAGGTCTAAATATTGCAAAACCCTTAGCATCATCTCTTAGCCTCTGTGGTTGTGATTATATATCCTCACTTTGGAGAGCTCCTTCACTTGCTTAATCAGATGGTTTTTACATCACTCCTACATTCCTTTATACATATCCCTCTGTTAGTTCACTTGGTTCCTTGTATACTTTTGGCATGTACTTCTTGCAGAATACTTTGTATTAATAAGTTTAATTTCATTTACTATCCTTCTGCCCATTTCTACAACCAAATCCCAAGTTGTAGCCTCTGCCTTCATTCTCTCTGTTTCAGCGTTATCTGAAAATTTGGCAAGATTGCATTTGGTTTTGATATCCAGTGTTTTAAGTAGATTAGAAACATCATCCATGTACTGACCCCTGCAGGACTCCATTCAAAACCTCACTTCAATCCAACATTACTCCTGTCATGAGTCCTGCTTTCCACTTCCTGTATTCTGAACCGTATTTCTAAGGCTTTTAGTATTATTAGAAGCCTTTCGTGTGCAACTTTATCAAAAGCTTCCAAATTATGGGTAGTCCACCATCTACTCCATTTGTAATGTCCTCAAAGAAGCTATGTCCCGGATGATTTTATTTCTAAATCTATGCTGGTTGTATTATGTTATTCCTATACAAGTACTCCTCCAACCTACTGCTTGGAATAATTTCCATTAGTTTACATGCAATTGATATCAGACTATTAGATCCATCGTTGTCTGGACCAGATTTATCACCCTTTTTAAAGACAAATCATAACAATAGGTGCTAGGAGAATACCCTGCATTCTGTAGTCTCTTTCAGAACCCAAAATCACATCTCATTTGGGGCAGACAATTTATATGTCTTAAGTTTCCAAGAAGATATTGAGTGCCTCTGCCACACAGACTTTCAAAGTGCTCCAGGAAACTGGGTGTTAGAGTTGCTTCCACCTGGGAATATAATAAAACACAAAAACAAAAAACGTCACATTTCAAATGTCATGATTTTGAAATTACAAACAAGATGCACAATGTTTCACTTTGAACATATAAAAGTCACTAATTTCTATTCTCTGATGCTTACCAATCACTGAACCAGGAACCCAAGCCAAAGGTTGGAGACTAATATATGTACCAATTACTGAACCAGGAGCCAAAGTCAAAGGTCAGAGTCTGATATATGTACCAATAACTGAACCAAGAACCCAAGTCACAGGTCAGAGACTAATACTCTGTGCCAATCACTGAAACAGGGATCCATCAAAGGTCAAATGCTATATATAAACTCTTGAACTTGTCACTGCTTCTTTAGTGTGTTGAATCCAGGATTAACCATATTTTCTCCTCCTGCAATTCATTGTTTTTCAAGAGCTCAAACTGTGGACTTCCTACATCCCCAATCTGTTTCTTCTTCCTACAATCTGTGGACTGTTAAAATGTAAACTCAGCAGCACCCAATCACTATCCCCATATTCTCTTCTATTGCTTTCAACATTAATAATATATCCTGAATTATTGGCTTCGACCCTTCACTTACAGAAATATAAAAGCCCAGGAGAAGGAAAAAGTAATTTAGTCCAGCAAGCCAGATCCATCTGGTGTCAATGTACAATCTTCTATCAATGGCTCTCCAGCTGAAATGTCACCTCTTGTTTCAAACTCCCCCACCAATACTAAAAAGTATCAGGCACTAATGTGAATATTGTAATAATTTTCAATTCCACCCCCCCCCCACCCCCGTCACTGTTATCGCTGGCAACTGACCTAAATCTACCGCCTCCTTATTGGTCAGTTCCACATGCCTATGTTCTCTAATTTAGCTCAAGGATTTTGGCTAATTAGGTAAAAAAATATTAAATTATTGATATACAGAAACAAATCTTCATCTTGAAAGTAACCATGAATATGACAACTATGAATAATTGTTAAAAGGATTAGGGGGGAGTTGAGGAGAAATTATTTCTGGGCGGTGAGGGTCTGGAACTCACGGCCTAAAAGGGTGACAGAGGCAGAAACCCTCATCACATTTAATAAGAAAACTGGCATATATACACTTGAATTTACATAATCTACAAGGGCCATGGATTAAAAAACTGGAAAGTGAGATTTGGCCAAATAGCTCTGTTCTCTCTGGCACAGACATGATGGGCTGAGTGGCCATCTTCTGTGCCATAAATTTCTCCCTCTGTCCATCATCTTCGAACGAAACTCCTCCACAGCACTGCACAAGGAAAAGTGGAATAATCCAATCATGGATAGCCATGCATTTGAAGTCAAACATTGCATTTGGCATTCTTACTAACAACCTCATGGGTAGAATTTTCCCCCTGTTGCGAGGGGGGGGGGGGTGTTGTGCGGGGACGGCTGCAGGTGGGTGCTTACCCAATCGGTGCCCCCGATCAGGTCCACCCCGCCAATTAAGGCTCGCCCAGCGTGACGTGTGGCTGGACGTGTTCTGCACTCCCTGTGCGGTTGGCGGGGGAGGGGTGGGGGGGCGGTGGGGGGTGGTGGTGGAGATCCCCTGATCAGGAGTGCACTCTTTCACGCGATAGAGCGCAGAAATCTCGCTGAGGCACAGAGATTCCTCAGGGAGATTAGTTTAGAGCTTCTAAAGTTTAATAAAGGAGAAAAACATCTTTAGACCATGTCCCCCTCATGTGAAACTGTCACATGAGCTGGGACGTGTGTATTAATTTTATTAAAAATTTTACCAAGATTTCAAAAACGTTCATGAGACCTCACCCCGCCCGTAGATGAGGTTCCATTTAAAAACGTGAAGGCCGCCTGGGCTCTTCACCTACCCGCCGACATTAAGGTTGGACGGGCAGCTTTCTCAGTAGGGTCAGTTAGCTAATTAATGGCCTTCACAGGCCTTTGACAGTTCGGCGGGCACACAGCCGAGTCAGCTGCACACCCGCCGAACTGAAACCCTAACTGACACGCGGTGACGGTCCAGACGCACACCCAACGTTGCCCTGTGTAATTTTACACCTTGGTGAAGGGGCCCCACCCCCACTCGCCAAGCCAAAAATTCTCCCCCATATACAGTTAGAAAATCAGACAAGAAAAGTGTAAACCCTGGAGAGTAGAGCTTTAAGATGTAATTGTAAAAATTCTATCATAGCTATCCAAGCGGTATTAAATTAAATAAAACAACCAAGCTGGTGCTGGAGAACATCATGCACCCATCACAGCAGGTGATGGATATAAGAAGCTCAACAATACACTAAAACATTTCTCATGGAGCAAATCATCAGCTCCTTAATCCAACCATAAGTGGACTGGTTGTTTCTACTGTCTTACGGTTTAATTGAACCCTGTGCTGTGCAGATCACAGGCTGTATTGGGGACTGAATCTTAATTGTTTTATACTGGAGCTTAACCTCAGGTAAGTCAGATTTCAGTCATCTGGTAATAATTTTCTTAATATTAGGTCAAATTCCACTGAATATAAAAAGCTTAACAGCAAATTTAATAGCTCTTACTGATTTTTCTTCAGTAGTCTATGCAAAAATTGTTTACAGTGGTTAATTTTTCCATGAACTTTGTTAAAGAGGACACATTAATTATTAAATTTGCTATAGGTTTTAATGAAGTTTTTATCAATCGGAAAGCTAACATCAAAACATGTGGCATAATCCTACCCCTATCATGCTACGTATTGTGTTTGACCTTGGTGTATGTTGGTAAAATACACAGAGGTAGGCTCTACCACTCTTCAGTTCCAAAGAAGAGTCATATTGGACTCAAAACGTTAACTGTTTCTCTCTCTACAAATACTGCCAGATCTTCTGAGGTTTTTCCAGCACTTTCTGTTTTTATTACTTAAAATAGAGTCTGATTGACAGTGTTAACAAACCAGTACAGGCAAGCCATAAAGTTGAAATCAAATGTTAAAGGTGAGTTAAAGGTGTGAGCTACTGTTGTATCTGTTGTATATCATATGTATATGAGCTATGCAGAGATGACACTAGTTTCCATGTGTGTAACAGGTTTCATTTACAGTGCTTTAAAATGTCTACTCCATGCTTCAGCTCTAGCTGCTACAGATTTGTTCACTTTGCTCTAAGTCCACACCCAGGCTTAACTAATCAAATAGTGAGTATCAACAGTAAACAGACTCACATAATCAAACACAGAACAATTGAACACTACAGCTACAAAGAAAGATTTGGGCTATTCCTAGAAAGAAGGCATTAGAGATGTTATTTTACTGCGAAGTGTAAGATAACCAAGGGGATGGATTAAGTAAATCAGAATTTTACCTTGAATTAACTTATGAGAGTAAATCAAGATAATACAAGCTCAAATCAACAAAAGGTAAATTTAGGATTGATATCAAGAAATTCTACACAGACATAGAAGAAAGGATTTTAAGGCCCTAATTTTCCAGTTGGCCTCCAGATCCCCAGAGTGGGCAGGGGACAGTTTAGTGGCCTGAATAAAGCCTCCAAGCTATAGAGAAGGGGGTTAGTACTCCAGGCAAGCTGAGAGGCCCTCCCTGCTTGCCTGGATTCAGCAGCTTCAGGCCGGTCCATGGAGGGGCTGCCCTGAAAGCAGACTCCACATGGTGACCAGGCTGTTGAACAAGTTGGAGAGACGGTGCCTTCATTTTGAAGTGGTCTTTCTCACACTTACCTGCCATTGCATCCTGCTGCTACTTTCAAGCTGGAAGGCTTCTGATTGGCCCTCCATATTTGAGAGCCCGCCCACTATCTTTAATTGGATGGTGAGCCTGCCCTCTGGCCATTAATTGTCCACTCTGAGGAAAATCACAGGATAGTGATTATTTGCCAAACAGTGCTAATTTCTTACATAAAAACAAAAAACTGCAGATGCTGGAAATCCAAAACAAAAACAGAATTACCTGGAAAAACTCAGCAGGTCTGGCAGCATCGGCGGAGAAGAAAAGAGTTGACGTTTCGAGTCCTCATGGCCCTTCGACAGAACTGAGTGAAAATTTTTGTTTTGGATTTCCGGCATCCGCAGTTTTTTGTTTATATCTCTGTGTTTAATTGACTGCCACTCCTCTTCAAGAAATGCCTACCTTGAAGAAGTACTGCTCCTCTCTCCGACAAGATCCTAATATTCACTCAGTTCTGTGGAAGGGTCATGAGGACTCGAAACGTCAACTCTTCTCTTCTCCGCCGATGCTGCCAGACCTGTTGAGTTTTTCCAGGTAATTCTGTTTTTGTTTTGGATTTCTAGCATCCGCAGTTTTTTGCTTTTATCACTTCTGTCCTGATTTTCTTCACAGTCAGAAAACTGTGAGGCCTGAAATGTGAGCTGCTTCACCGCTGCTCCTGGTCCCCCAATTGGATGTCAAGAGGAGCAAGCCAAGGCATTGTGGGCACCAATGCATAAGATTCGCCTCAGCTTTTCCCTCCAAAAACTCCTCTCATTTTCTATTAATGTCAACACTTTAAACACTGACTTTCTTGCTGTCAGGAACTGTTCAGCACAGTCTCCCTCCCTGCATGGCTGTGTTACTATCACTCAGTCTAGCTCAGAGTGACTTCAACGAAGGCGGGAAAAAGAGGGTGCAACTCCAAACAACTTGAAGGGCTTCCCTCGTCCCAACCTGCAGTATGTTTTCCTTGCACTAGCCAGTTCCCAGGCAGTTCCCAGACCAGTTCAAAGCTCTCCTCCAGCCACTGGTTACTGATTTGGCATTAGATCTGGCATTAGACTGGACATTCCCTAATTACAATAATGACTACAACTCAAAGGTACTAAATTGGCTGTAAAAAGCTTTAGGCAGCCCAGAAGCCATAAAAGGCACTATATAAAAGTAAGTCTATCTTTCCCGCACTACTTTGATATATATTCCTTTCAGTGCAAGGCTGTATAAATTGGAGGTTTTACAAGGCTTCACACTGCTTTGTGACTCCTCTGTGAATCTTTCTTATATTAAACATGTTTTACTCTTAACAGAAATCGGTTGCCAGGGAGAAGGCATGAAGCTCCACATCTGTGTTGGATCACGTGCGCAAAGCTCCACTGCCACTCGAACTCAACCCGTGGTGTAATTTAACTTACGTGCTGAGCGCATATTGCAACAGGCAGGAGGAGTCTCAGGTCAGCAGCTGCAGTATAACAGCAGTCGCCCAGAAAGGTCAAGGATTTTTTTATAGAGTATCGTTTTCTTCTAACAAAAGGAGAGCACCTTGAGCTTGTAAGATTTCCTCCTTCTTTAAAATAAGGCACATAATAGACCTCTTGGCGAATTTAAAGGATACAGAATCAAAGGAACAATGGCAGCATGGATAGGAGGCTGGCTGAGTGACAGGAAGCAGAGTGGTGATGAAAGGATGTTTATCGGGCTGGAGGGAAGTATTAAGTGGAGTTCCCAGTGTCAGTATGAGGACCACTGCTGTCCTTGATATATATCAATGACCTAGACTTGGGCGCAGTTTCAATATTCCCAGGGGCAGAAATTTGCCCTCGTTGGGCGGGCTTGGCCGGAGTGGGCGGGGCACTTGGGAAGTCGACCGCCGCCCACGATTGGGCGGAACCCCGATTTCACGCTGACCGGCCAATTAAAGTCCACCCTGTGCGAAACACGCACTGCGGCGCTCGGCACTGCCTGGACGGGGCAGGGGGGTGGGGTGGGGGGGGAGGAGGGAGAGTGGGGCAAGTGGGGAACTTCATGCATGCGCTTGGCTGGGCATTGGAAAAGTTCCCTGAGGCGCGGAGATGAAAAGCTTCTGAAAAACAAAAATAACAAATTTTTAAATGTTAAAAATCATATGACTCTGTCACATGAGCGGGGATGTGTTATGAATGAGATGTAAACTTTTTAATTTTATTTTTATTTAATGTTGGAAACCTCATCCTGCCCGTGGACAAGGTTTCCTGAAAAATGCAAAGGCTGCTTGGCTTTTTTGTCTGCCAGCCGTAAGGTTGGATGGCCAGCGAAAAATGTCAGTTAGTTAGCACTTTAATGGCCTTAATAGGCCTTCTAATTGTCGGCGGGCACACTGCCGATCCCCGTGCGCGCCCACCAACTGAACTATTGTGCGACTGCGCGTTGATGTCGGAACGATTGCCCGGCGTTATCATGCGTCATTTCACGCTCGAGCAGGTCAGGTGTGCCCCCATCCACCAAGGTGAAGATTCGGTCCCAGGTGATACAAACGATCGAAGCATTGTCAGCTGTGAGGAGGATATAGTGGCCAGCACAAGAGGACACAGACCAGCTGGTGAAATGGACAGACTTATTTTCTTCTTTATTCTTTCATGGGAGGTGGGCATCGCTGGCAAGGTCAGCATTTGTTGCCCAACCCTAATTGACCTTGAACTAACCTTACTAGGTCATTTCAGAGGGCATTTAAGAGTCAGCCACTTCGCTTTGGGTCTGGAGTCACATGTAGGCCAGACCAGGTTAAGCTGACAGATTTCCTTTCCTAAAGGACATGTGGCAGATGAAATTTAATGCAGAGAAGAATGTACTTATTGGTAGGGAGAATGAGGAGGGGCAATATAAAATGTCAAAGGCAAAGGAAGCAACCATGACATGCGGGTAAATGTCTTTTATGCAGCGAGTGGTTAGGATCTGGAATGCGTTCCCTGAAAGCAGTTAAACAATTGGTTTTCAGACTTGCGGAGTGAGACTCAGTCATGTCTTTCAAAAGGGAATTGGGTAAGCAACTGCAGAGACAAAGTTTGCAGGACTATGGGAAAAGGGAAGGGGAGTGGGAGTAGCTGGTTTGCACTTGCAGAGAGTCAGCAGAGACAGGACCGGTCAAACTGCTTCCTTCTGCGTTGTGGGAATTTGATAAAAATAATTTATTCCTCCAAGTAAACTGAGGTAGATAGAAAGGATCAGCATTAATTGAAGAGTAATTAGCAAGGAGAGGGAATTAAGGATAATAATGCAACATTTTTAGAAACATCTTAATTGAAAGGGACATCAAGAGTGAAGAGATATTAGGATTGAGAGTTCCAATCAAAGAGAGTAAGAAAAATCACAAACCATTTTTAAAAAAATAAATAGTTTAAGAGTGAGAAAGATCATTTGAATTTAAATAAATGATGGCACTAATCTACTCATTTTGTCTGTTAATTGGTTTAGTTTCTACAAAGTTTAATACAGAAACACTCTGAAGCAATTTTGTACAAAGGCACTGTTCTGTATTCTTTCTCACATCACCTAAATTGGTTAAAAACCAGTTGGAATTACACAGCAGTTCCATCGGACAATCACTGATCAAAATTTCAAGAAAATGTACAACTACAAGGACTCAATTGAACAGCAAAGTTCATACACACCTCGCCAGTTCTAAATGAGACCATGGCTGAAGCTTCAGATCATTACTCTTCCCTGTTATCTGGTTCTCCCTGCTAGTCAGCATCCCAGAATTAATCCGATTCAGCTTTTGATTTGCAATATGTGCACGATAGGGTTAATTCCTCTATTGCACTATTGCACATTCCTAGTGTGACACCCCTGCCCCTGTCTTCAAGAGAGCAGAATCATAGGATTCCCTATTAGATGGTAGGTTTCTCTCCGTACAACAAACATTCTAATCATGAACAGCCATCAATATTTTTATTAGGATAAAATAAAAGCTCATAATATTGAAAATGTGTGGCACACCAGTCAGCACACTGGAAGGTAAACATTCATGTTTCGGGCAACAATCCTGTTTGGATCTCAACAGGCATTCTGGATCCTTGTCCCAGATTCTATTACCACCCTAAGTCAAACCCAACAGTGTGGAATCTTGGCCCACGTTTGTGCCCTGGAGCTTCATTGAACTGTCATGGATGATTCAAGAAGTGCTTTCCCAAAGTCGCCCTTGAACAATGCATTTGTATGTGAGTGTGTGTATTTTTTTCACGCTATTGCTCTGGAAATTACTTAAGAAAAGCTAAAGTTACTAACACATACACAGGTTAGTTACAAATGAAGATAAAAGCGATACAAAAATTGCATCAGTTTAGTCCATATTCAGTGCAGGCCTGATATTTTTGAAGCTGAGATGTTGCTTTGTCTGAAGTTAAGGTATTGACCTTGTAAGATTGCCTCTGCACCTGTGAAGGCTTCCACTGTTGAGTTGCTGCAGGATGCTTTAACGGGTAAGCTTAGTAGGTACAATCAGGGAGCAGAGAAGGTTCCTTTCTTCTGGTTCTGCAGGCATGGCACTTTCAAGCTGCCTAGTTATTTACAGAAGAAGCTGTGGATGTCTCTAGATGCTTTTCTCTGTGTCTCCCTTGGCTGAAGTTTCTTCAAGATGTGGATCTGCCTTTTTCCTTCCCTTTTCAATGCTCTTTGCAAGAAGGGCAAGATGGCCACCATTATCATGTGACCTGTACAACAACGCTGAATCATTTTCCATATAAGGAAGTGGTAATTTCATTACTGTTACCTGAAGACTCCTTATCCCTTACCCTGTAAGATTGTTCACATCTTACAGCAGCTTATCAGTTAGTGTCTTTGTGTTTGTAGGAAAAGCCAAGAGGTCAATGAATTTCTGTTTAGTCTTTTGGAACAGTCATTGAATTTTAAATGTAAATGTCTGAGGAATGACCATCATCGTCTCCTCGGGAGTTTAGAGAAAGATGATAGAAATCCACACTTCTGTCTGGTAACGGAGCCATTTTGAGAACAGCCTTTCGACTCAGTCCAAGGTATTTTTTTAAAAATGTGATCTTCAGAACAGTTTTTCTGAAAATTTGTATCATAACTGCGCACCATAACAGAACATAGAGTCGACTACCAAGGTGCAAACCAGCATCTCATGTGATGGATGACTACCAGAGAAACATTGGTGGCCCATCAGTACCACAACCTAAATGATCATTCTTAATGTGTGAGTGTTGGCAGCGAATTGCAGTGGAGGGTGGGGGTGTAGAAGGAAGGAGGGTATCGCACCCTAGTCAGGATCCAACTCTCACCAAACACTGACAAACACACGCTTTCTAGCAGAGAGTTGCTCAATGTCAATAAGTAGAGATACCAGTTAGCTTTTCCCTTCTCTATTATGTGAACCATGGCAGTATCTGAAGGATGCTTAGGGTGTTAATTTCTTTTTTTTAATCCATTCATGGGATGTGGGCTTCTCTGGCTGGGCCAGTGAGTTGCCCTTGGGAAGGTGGTGATGAGCTGCCTTCTTGAATCGCTGCAGTCCATGTGGTGTAGGTACACCTACAGTGCTGTTAGGGAGGGAGTTCCAGGATTTTGACCCAGTGTCAGTGAAGGAACGGTGACATATTTCCAAGTCAGGATGGTGAGTGACTTGGAGGGGCACTTACAGGTGGTGGTGGTTTTCCCATTTATCTGCTGCCCTTGTCCTTCTAGATGGTGGTGCTGTCTAAAGAGCCTTGGCAAATTCCTGCAGTGCATCTGGTAAATTGTACACACTGCTGCTACTGTGCGTCGGTGGTGGAGGGAGTGAATGTTTGTGGATGTGGTGCTAATTAAGTGGGCTGCTTTATCCTGGATGGATTCAAGCTTCTTGAGTGTTGTGGGAGCTGCACTTATCAAGGGAAGCAGAGAGTATTCTATCACACTCCTGACTTGTGCCTTGTAGATGGTGGACAGGACGTGAGTTACTCGTCACACAATTCCTGTCCTCTGACCTGCTCTTGTAGCCACAGTATTTATATGGCTAGTCCAGTTGAGTTTCTGGTCAATAATAACGCCCAGAATGTGGATAGTGGGGGATTCAGTGATGGTAATGCCATTGAACGTCAAGGGGCAATGGTTAGGTTCTCTTTTGTTGGAGACGGTCATTGCCTGGCACTTGTGTGGCGTGAATGTTACTTGCCACTTGTCAGCCCAAGCCTGGATATTGTCCAGATCTTGCTGCATTTGGACATGGACTGCTTCAGTATCTAAGGAGTTGTGAACGGTGCTGAACATCGTTCAATCATCAGTGAACATCCCCACTTCCGACTTTATGATCGGAGGAAGGTCATTAATGAAGCAGCTGAAGATGGTTGGGCCGAGGATACTACCTGAAAAGTCCAGAGTCTACATTTTGCATATGTCGGCATCCAATTGTTTCTTTAATAATGCCAAGATTTTGAGACCATTACTCTACCTGTCTGTTGCACCTGTTGATCACTCTCTGAAAGTTTGTGATAGTCCCTGAAGTCTCCTTAGGTTGTGACCTTGGGACTTGAGCACATGAACACTTAACATCCGAAATTCCCTTTTCTACTTAGTATTCATCCATTCATGAGGCATAATTTCTAAACCAAGAGCCCGTATTACCACATAAATTTTTCTATATCCACGAGCTTTGAGGTAACATAATACAGCCTCCCATCACAAAAGCTAAACCATTCCTAAAACCATTTCAATTTTGTTGGGATATGAAGCACAAAATATGCAGCCATGTGTGTACAACCAGCTCCCTCTTGTGGTCACATGCAGGTGTAGCCCAAAATGCTCTGACTCTATTCTCAAAAGGCAGGGGGTCTTTGTCTCTCAGATGCCATATATATTTGGTTTAAGATCAAGATGCATATGGAAGTCTCAGAAGAGCTCAAATTAAATTTGGTGCTGCCCCAAGCCCGGACACCTGAGGGGCAGCAGTGTTTGAGCCAAGTGATTCACCTTTATTCATGAGTTGAAAGATGTTCCAGTTGTTCCGGGTTTTTCTGCACTCAATGGGAAGTTTAAAGTGCTCAACAAAATGCTGCAAGTATCCAATTAAAGGAAGGAGAATGCGGTTTCTTGGAGTTGGAAGAGATTGAAAAAAATTGAGGATGGGTCAATGTTGCTTGAAGTTTGAAGTAAAAACAGAAAATGTGAGAAAAGTCTCAGGAGTGTCTACTGCATTCGTTGCTCCCAATGTGGTCTCCTCTACATTGGAGAGACCAAACGTAAACTGGGCGACCACTTTGCAGAACACCTGCGGTCTGTCCGCAAGAATGACCCAAACCTCCCTGTTGCTTGCCATTTTAACACTCCACCCTGCTCTCTTGCCCACATGTCTGTCCTTGGCTTGCTGCATTGTTCCAGTGAAACCCAACGCAAACTGGAGGAACAACACCTCATCTTCCGACTAGGCACTTTACAGCCTTCCGGACTGAATATTGAATTCAACAACTTTAGGTCTTGAGCTTCCTCCTTCATCCCCACCCCCTTTCTGTTTCTTCCCCCTTCCTTTTGTTTTTTCCAATAAATTATATAGATTTTCCTTTTCCCACCTATTTCCATTATTTTAAAATACTTTTAAATCTTTTATGCTCCCCCCACCCCCACTAGAGCTATACCTTGAGTGCCCTACCATCCATTCTTAATTAGCACATTCTTTTAGATAATATCACCAACTTTAACACCTCTGTGTTCTTTTGTTCTGTTGTCTGTGACATCTTTTGATGATCTGCTTCTATCACTGCTTGTTTGTCCCTACAACCACACCCCCCCCTCCACTTCTCTCCCCTCACCCAAACCCCCCCTCCCCTCCCCCACACACACACCTTAAACCAGCTTATATTTCACCCCTTTCTTGGATTCACTCAGTTCTGTCAAAGGGTCATGAGGACTCGAAACGTCAACTCTTTTCTTCTCCGCCGATGCTGCCAGACCTGCTGAGTTTTTCCAGGTAATTCTGTTTGTGTTCAGGACAGTCAGTGTTTGCTTAACTCCAATTGGCAAGTAACAGATGTGGGGGCTGGTAAAAGCCCAGTCAGGTCCAGAAAACTCCCCCTACGACCTGCTACAGTTTACCAACACGGAGCTTCAACTCAATCTGGCACAATAAAGCAATTTGTAAAATTAAAGCTATCAAAGCAATTCGCAAAAATCACAAGATAACCTTTTAAGGAAATTCTTTCACAGGATGGAGGTGTCACTGGTTAGACCCCCATTTGTTGCCCATCTCTAATTGCCCCTGAGATTATTACAGATGAAGGAGGCTGTTCGGCCCATCTTGCTTCATCCATCCAGAAAGAACCTACATTTCACAACTCCTTGATTTGCCTTTTGCTTCATTTTATCCCCTAAATGTTTCAACTTTGGCTGTGGCTAGCATTCTGGGCCTCAGTCCTTAATTTAGAAAAACAGAGACCCAGGTGTGGGCCTCAAGTCCATTCTGTTGAGACTGGACACTGTGGTGAAAGGTAGAACAAGACACTCCTGTTTCCCCATTGTGAATGCAGTTTCTTCCCGCATGAAATACTTGTTTTGCCGGTAAGTGTCTTCCAATGAGAATAATATATATATGAAGGTACTATATATAGATGTATATGTATGAGATGAGGAAAACATTTTTCTGACAGAGGATTGTGAGACTATGAAATTCTCCTCCCCAAAACGTGGTTGAGGCAGTCTTTGAATATCTTTAAGGCAGAGGTAGATAGATTCTTGATAAGCAAGGTTATCGGGGGGAAGGCAGGAATGTGAAGTTGAGGTTAAAATCAGATCAGCCATGATCTTATTGAATAGCAGTGCAGGCTCGATGGGCTGAGTGGCCTACTTCTGCCCCTAATTCATATGTTCATAGATTATAAAGCACTGGAAAAGGACACAAACTGCATTAAAAAGCTGACCTCAAAAGAGACTCAATTGCTTTCAGTGATTGAATGCTTATACATACAGGAAATACTCAGCCAAGTGACATTGGGGAAACAAGCACTACTGTGTTTTGACATTAGAAATCAATTATTTTCACATCTCTCTGGTGTGTCATTCTGTGTGCAGTGCAATGAATAATATTAAGAATGCAAATACTGCTGATGCACCTGACCCAAGGACATGTGGTGCGATCACCATTAAATCCAAATTAAAAAAGGACCAATGGAAGTGTGATAATAATTACTGTTCACCCAGGCAATTTGAATATGAAGCACTTGGTGAAACCAGCTGCACAAGGAGTGCAGGCTCCAAGCTCAGTTTCAGCTGTCGGAGTTAATGATCTACGGTATGAGAATTCTCAGCTGTTTATTATAACAAGCCACTGAATCCCTTACACGGAGGTGTACATATAAACCGAAATGTGTGGCATTGAGCAACTTCTTCCCATGTGCTGCTGTTAATAGAGCAAACTTTTTCGAGGCTTTGAGGTTCTATTGGAAGCTTTTCCTTTTCCAATCCCTCCCCAACCCCCGTGTGAATGGGCTCCCTGACAAAGCACTGAATGGATTGTTTGGCCAGTGCTGAGTTGGGAGTTTTGTGTTGGACAGGTCCCATCCATCTGAGCTGATGTGAGATTATCAAGGCCAGGATAACCACATCATCAATTGGCCACTTGTGGAGCAGCATCAGCAGAAGCCTGGTAGCAGGCCACCAGTCTGTCATCGCAGGACTTGTTTAAATAGTAAACTGGTGATTTTGAAATGCGTAGGCTTGTCTATTATATACCTGCATCCTCCTCAGGTTTGTGAATTCCCCATTAATTCCTAAATGTGGAAGATTTTCTTCTATCCTGAGGGTTATTAGGGCATGGAGCGCCTTATGAGTGGGTAAGTATTTTAAAAAGAAAATCTATTAAGTGGAAGACGAGGAGAAACAACAGGGAAATGGGACTTGAGTAGATAGTTCCTTCATAGAGCTGCAACCATTGGGCCAACTAGCCTCCCTCCGTGTTGTGCACTTCTGCCATTCTGATTCTTGGAGAGGTTTTCAGAGACCTGTCAAGGAAAAGCTAGAGGCCAAACACTTCTTCATATGGAAACATGGAGAGTCAATCATATCGCCACAGCCAATCCCGACGTGTCATCAAGTCATCATTGGCAATCCCTCATGTCGCGGATGACTCTCCCTTGATGGCTGGTTTAAGTGAGATATCAATATTGGATGTGGATTTGCGGATTGTGTATGAACCCTACTTTAGCCTCATAGGCTCTCCAAGAATGAGGACACTGTTTGTCAGCCGGTAAAGGTGGTGACAGATTGTTGGCCCTCTCTTTCCATCCCTCTCTCTTGTTCTCCCTCAGTGGCTGCTCTCGTCGATTGGAAGGTCTTGGCACCATTTTTGATGATGTGAGTAGCACAGCTTTCCCATTACTCCAGTGATTTTGTGGGGGGCGTCTGTGGTGGGGGGGGGGGGGGGCGTGTGTGTGTGTGGTGGTGGGGGGGGGCGTGTGTGTGTGGTGGTGGGGGGGCGTGTGTGTGTGGTGGTGGGGGGGCGTGTGTGTGTGGTGGTGGGGGGGCGTGTGTGTGTGGTGGTGGGGGGGCGTGTGTGTGGTGGTGGGGGGGCGTGTGTGTGTGGTGGTGGGGGGGCGTGTGTGTGTGGTGGTGGGGGGGGCGTGTGTGTGTGGTGGTGGGGGGGCGTGTGTGTGTGGTGGTGGGGGGGCGTGTGTGTGTGGTGGTGGGGGGGCGTGTGTGTGTGGTGGTGGGGGGGCGTGTGTGTGTGGTGGTGGGGGGGCGTGTGTGTGTGGTGGTGGGGGGGCGTGTGTGTGTGGTGGTGGGGGGGCGTGTGTGTGTGGTGGTGGGGGGGCGTGTGTGTGTGTGTGGTAGTGGGGTGTGTGTGTGTGGTAGTGGGGTGTGTGTGTGTGGTAGTGGGGTGTGTGTGTGTGGTGGTGGGGTGTGTGTGTGTGTGTGTGTGTGTGTGTGTGGTGGTGGTGGTGGGGTGTGTGTGTGTGTGTGTGTGGTGGTGGGGGGGTGTGTGTGTGTGTGTGGTGGTGGGGGGGTGTGTGTGTGTGTGTGTGGTGGGGGGGTGGGTGTGTGTGTGTGTGTGGTGGGGGGGTGGGTGTGTGTGTGTGTGTGGTGGGGGGGTGGGTGTGTGTGTGTGTGTGGTGGGGGGGTGGGTGTGTGTGTGTGTGTGTGGTGGGGGGGTGGGTGTGTGTGTGTGTGTGTGGTGGGGGGGTGGGTGTGTGTGTGTGTGTGTGGTGGGGGGGTGGGTGTGTGTGTGTGTGTGTGGTGGGGGCGTGGGTGTGTGTGTGGGTGGGGGGGGTGTGTGGGTGGGGGGGTGGGTGGGGGGGTGGGTGTGTGGGTGGGGGGGGTGTGTGGGTGGGTGTGTGGGTGGGGGGGTGTGTGTGTGTGTGGGTGTGGGGGTGTGTGTGTGTGTGGGTGTGGGGGTGTGTGTGTGTATGGGTGGGGGGGTGTGTGTGTGTATGGGTGGGGGGGTGTGTGTGTGTATGGGTGGGGTGTGTGTGTGTGTATGGGTGGGGGGGTGTGTGTGTGTATGGGTGGGGGGGTGTGTGTGTGTGTGGGTGTGGAGGTGTGTGTGTGTGTGGGTGTGGAGGTGTGTGTGTGTGTGGGTGTGGAGGTGTGTGTGTGGGTGGGTGTGGGTGTGAGTGTTTGGGTGGGTGGGGGGGTGTGTGTGTGGGTGGGGGGGGGGGTGTGTGGGTGGGGGGGTGGGGTGTGGGTGGGGGGGGGGTGTGTGTGGGTGGGTGGGGTGTGGGTGGGTGGGGTGTGTGTGGGTGGGGGGGGTGGTGTGTGGGTGGGTGGGGGGGGTGTGTGTGGGTGGGTGGGGGTGGTGTGGCGGGTGGGTGTGGTGGGGGGTGGTTGGGGGGGTGGTGGGGTGGGGGTGGTGGGTCGGGTGGATGGGGGGTGTATGGTGGGTGTGTGGTGGGGACAGCTCCTTCTTTCAGTTGCACTAAGCACCCAATTGAGGGACCTGGCATTGAGTCATTAGCACAAACACAAAAGCACAAAACACATTCGCTATAAAACCAGCAACAAAAGTTACCACTGGCTGCTCCGCTTTGGTACAATCAGCCTGAGGCTTGTGAGCAGCACGTATCTGTGCAGCACTTCAACCGTATGTTCAAATCAAGCAAACTTCATGAAGGATTTGAGATTGCCTCTGAAACATTTCCTTTGACCCCCGAATGAATGGGCTCCCTGGTATCGCTTTGAGTGCAGCATCTGTTGTGGCAATCTTTAGTCAAGCATTTTGACAACAGGTCCCGTCCATCTCAGCTGATGTGAGATTATCATGGCCGTGATAACCACACCATCAAGTGGCAACCTGTGAGGCAGCATTGACAGGACCTGGGGTGTCACTATGGGGTGGGGAATGTGCAGTGGGATTAGCTGAAAAAAAGTGGGTATGAAATGGTCCTGTTGAGCATGCTATTTTCTGCTATTAAATGTCAGGAATTACCTGCAATATGTGCTTTTACAGATTTTGCAGGGTGTGGGGGGGTTAACATATTTGAATAGATCATTTACTTGTCAAGTTACTAATAAATCGCATGTGGCAGCTTTCAAAGCATTTGAAGAGCAGAAGCCCAATAGAGATCAGAGTTTCAGATAAAAATTGAAGTTGCCAGCTTGAAAGATGTGAATGTCGGTGCGATATTTAAAACCAGTCGCTGAAGCTGAAAGAATTATTATAAAAATGGAGAGCTTAGAGGGAGAGAGGACAGACAGCTGTATAGAAAAGAAAGTGTCTCCATGCTGCAGTTCACACTGTTTCATTGTTAGGGAGTTGTAGGAGCGAAAGAGGAAGGGAGGCAGGGGAGGAGGGTAGGGGATGGTCCCATTCACCTGCTGCTGCCTAAGCTCCCTCCTCCCTCCCTGGACATGCTGATACAGCACTTAGTCACCACGCTCAAGATAACTCGGGGAGATTCATCGGTATTGGTACTGAAATCGAAGCTACAGACGGAGGAGGGGTGGGCAGAGGAGCTGTCTTGGTGCCATCTATTAGAGAGAGGCTAGCCCGTTGCTGACAAAGATAAGGAGGGAATTCTCATCATTAACAGTGACTTGAAATATTGAAATAAAAGCAGTTTTTGCAGACAAGAACAGCGTTTACACAATTTTTAAAAAATATGTTAATATAATGTAGCGAGACATGACAACAACGATGAAATTCAAATCGTTTAGTGTGACAATACAAATTGTATCAGGAATTCATCCTTGGGTCTTCAATGTTTGATTTTTGGGTCTGCCAAACTATGAGAAATTTACACAATCTCTCCCAAATTTGAAAGTGGAACTCCAGTGAGATTTCAATGTTTCATCCAATTTGGTTTCTCTAGTCAGAGTCATGAATCATGTGAATGTGGTTCCTTAAAACACAATGGGAAGAACGAATCAAAGGATACAGCATCCTTTGAACATTCCTAGCAAACAAGAGCAGACATTTGCTGATTTTATCATTAACCATTGATGTATTGAGATCTTTAATATCAGTAGACTTTATGCAACAACAAGATAGCTTCAGTACACTTGCAAAATAGTTTGCAAGATCAAAGTTGGAATGATGTGTAACATATTAACTGTAGCAAGTACAGATAGCAAAAAGGTTTCCACCTGAAATCTAATCCCATATAATAATAATTCAAGAAGTGCAAAAATTACTCAAACTGACTGACATTCTATTATGGGTTGAATGTTAAGTACTCACTCATAACTGTGTTGCGTGGACAGTGCAGTGATAATGAAGTGCATAACGATTTAACATATATTAAATTCCACAGGATTTAATTACAATGTCTCTACGACTTGGTCGATAACACAGCCAGTGTGGACGACTAAACGGCCCTACAAAGCCATTCATTTAAAATCCAAGCTACCAGTTGAAGGCAGCAGCTCACCACTTGGACACCTCAGGACAATGAGGGATGGACCTTAGCAGTGACACCCTCATCCTGAGAATAATTTCTTTTAAAAAAGAGAGAGAAACATTTTTATTTTTAGGTTTCATTTCAAGAATTCAGTCACTGCTATAAACCCCACCTAGAAGTAACAGTTCACCTCAACTCTAAATAATGCTACTCAATCCATTCCTTAACTAGGCCGGAATTTTCCAGCCCCGCCCACCAGCATGAGGGGCTGGAAAATTCCAGCCCTAGTGTGTGGAAGAAAAGATTTCAGGACCTATATTGTTATCTAAAACCCCCTAAACTGGAGGATGCAAATTCATTCTAATTATACACTGATTGTGATTAAATGTTTGGAGAAATGTACAGCCAATCAAAAGCCAGCTTGAAGCTTACAGGGAATCTGCAAAGAGATCTGGAAGGTTGGCTTCACAAAATTCAATGTAGTTGAACTCTTCTATCTGGCAGGGGACACTTTTCCATTGCTTGAAGATTCTTCTTTCATTCGGCAGCTCAACCACAAAATTCTTGATGCATAAACTGGGAATGGGCACAGACTTGTAGATCATCTCCATTCCCCAAGGCTGTGTGGAGAAGTGTAGTACAGGGGAAATTGAACAGTATTTCAAAGTAGACTTTATGAAGGTGTGACAGATCCACCCAAATAACTAGCAACTGTCAGTGAGTATCTGGCAATGGGAGCTTGATAACTGATCTTAGGATCATAGAATGGTTACTGCATCTGGAGGCCATTTTCCCCCATAAATGATTTTTTTATTCATGGGATGTGGGCATCGCTGGCTAGGCCAGCATTTATTACCCATCCCTAATTGCCCTCATTCAGAGGGCATTTTTTTAAAAAAGTTACATTACTGTGGGGTCTGGAGTCACATGTAGGCCAGACCAGGTAAGGACAGCAGCAGATTTCCTTCCCTAAAGGACATTAGTGAACCAGATGAGTTTTTTTTTAAACAGTCATTTCATGGTCATCATTAGACTTTTAATTCCAGGTTTTTATTGAATTCAAATTCCACCAACTGCTGTGGAAGGACTGGAACCCCGATCCCCAAAGCATTACACCAGGCCTCCAGAATACTAGTCCAGGAACAATACCACTATGCCACTGCCTCCCCTATGCTAACTTACTGTTAGTTGTGTGTACCTAACAAATATTCACGTACCCCTTCTAAGTCAACCATCTAGAAGCAAACTTGGAATTGAATTGGATTTTGGAAAGAAGCTACCTCACATTTTAAATACAGATTTTACATCCTACTTTATCAGAGCTTTGGAGTTGGGCTGGGAAGTGGGAAGGGTGGAAAACTGGTGGTGGGAGGCGTCAGGAGGGGAGCCCGACATGTTCCTGTCACTGGGGATTATTATCAAAAGTGGGAAAGGTAACAGCTCAGCTTCCCACCCACTGGAGGTGGGTGGCCAAATAATCCAATTAATCAGCCTGTCAATAGCCATTTAACCAGGGCCACCAGGACTTTACGAGTCTCAGAACAGCCCCTGCCACATGGTTAGTCCACCAGCAGCATTGAGGCAGCCTCTGAACGGCATCCTGGCTTCCATTCCAGAGGCTTCGAGGCCGAAGGAGGGTCCCACCACCACCACCCTGACAGCAATTGTTGCCCCTGTGGCTCCACCATTCGCCATTGGAGGGTTCATCCCTCCGATCCCCACGACACTGCCTGCCTAGCTCCGGCACATCCACCACTCACTTATCAGCCGTTCGGGGGGTGCGGGGGGGGGGGGGGGGGGGGGGGGTCCTTAATATGGAGGCACCTCCATCAGTGGCGCTGCCATGGCTGAAGAGCTTCTGGGCACTGATTGGACCAGCAGCCCGGAGGGGCAGGTTGCCATCCTTAATTGAATGGTGATCCCAAAGGCAGCCTTTTAATTGGTCATCAGCAGTAAAATTATCCCCCACCCGCCGGCCCCCTGATAAGCTAACAAACCCTGTGTACATCAATGGACCTAACTAAAGAACACCCAACTGAGAAAATCAACGATAATGTTATGACATGAGGATCGCTGGATGTACATTGTAACTGGCAACCATGTCATCGATACATAACATGGGCTTAACAACCAAAGACGTTTTAGTCATTAAGGCAAACCCTGACGGCCAGTGTAGTACTAAGCCAAACAGACTAATGTGCCTTCCAAACCCACGACCACTACCATCTAGAAGGACAAGGGCAGCAGATAGATGGGAACGCCATCACCTGGAAGCTCCCCTCCAAGTCACTCACCATCCTGACTTGGAAACATATCACCGTTCCTTCACTGTCGCTGCGTCAAAATCCTGGAACTCCCTCCCTAACAGCACTGTGGGTGTACCTACATCACATGGACTGCAGCGGCTCAAGAAGGCAGCTCACCACCAGCTTCTCAAGGGCAATTAGGGATGGGCAATAAATGTTGGCCCAGCCAGCGAAGCCCAGCATCCCATGAATGTATTTTAAAAAAGGTGGCCTGATATTTGGTTCCAGGTAGGCTTGGTTGATTTAAGTTGCCCAATAGTTATATAGGTTATTCCCCAAGCTTCTCAGTGCTTTTTTGTATACATCGTGTTTCTATTTAGTATCCGCAAAATTAGGGGGAGAATTTTTAGCTCGTCGGGTGGGCCTGCGCCCGACCCGGCCAATCACAAAATGATGCACGATGACATCGGGCGAGCGTCCTGATGCCATTGTGCACTCGTGCGATATTTCAGTCAGCGAGCCCACGCACCCACCGACAATTAAAATGCTTGTTAAGGCCATTAAAAAGGTAATTGAAAGATTCTCGTTGCCTGTCCCACCTGATTGGCCTTTGGATTTTTTAGGAAACCTCATCCACGGGTGGGGGTTGAGGTTTCGAACAGGAAATAAAAATAAAATTAAAGTTTTTAAATTTAATTTATAACATGTCCCTGCTCATGTGACAGGGTCACATGGTGGGACATGTTTTATAATATTTTAAAAATCTTTAGTTTTTTTTTGGTTTTACACCGTTCATCTGCCTCAGGGAGGTTTTCCAGTGTTCGACCCACGCGCTTGCGTGAAGCTCACACTCGTCCTCCCCCCTCCCCCTCCACCTTCCCCTCCCCCTCCACCTGCCCCTCCCCCCGTCCTCACTCCCCCGTCCTCACTCCCACCTCCCCGTCCCCCTCCCCTCCCCCCTCCCCCTCCCCCACGTGCTGCTGCTCGCGTTTCACACTGGCTGGGCCTTGATTGGCCAGTGAAATCGCGGTCAGGCCCTGATTGCCTGATTGTGGGCAGCAGTCGGCTTCCCGTCCACCCCCCCGCCCACCCCCACCCAACCCCGTCCACCCCCCCGCCCACCCCCACCCAACCCCGTCCACCCCCCCGCCCACCCCCACCCAACCCCGTCCACCCCCCGCCCACCCCCACCCAACCCCACCCACCCCCCGCCCACCCCCACCCAACCCCGTCCACCCCCCCCGCCCACCCCCACCCAACCCCGTCCACCCCCCCGCCCACCCCCACCCAACCCCGTCCACCCCCCGCCCACCCCCACCCAACCCCACCCACCCCCCGCCCACCCCCACCCAACCCCGTCCACCCCCCGCCCACCCCCACCCAACCCCGCCCACCCCCCGCCCACCCCCACCCAACCCCGTCCACCCCCCCGCCCACCCCCACCCAACCCTACCCACACCCCGCCCACCCCCACCCACCCCCACCCAACCCCATCCACCCCCCCGCCCACCCCCACCCAACCCTACCCACACCCCGCCCACCCCCACCCAACCCTACCCACACCCCGCCCACCCCCACCCAACCCCGTCCACCCCCCGCCCACCCCCACCCAACCCCATCCACACCCCGCCCACCCCCACCCAACCCTACCCACACCCCGCCCACCCCCACCCAACCCCGTCCACCCCCCGCCCACCCTCACCCAACCCCATCCACCCCCCGCCCACCCCCACCCAACCCCGTCCACCCCCCGCCCACCCCCACCCAACCCCGTCCACCCCCCGCCCACCCCCACCCAACCCTACCCACACCCCGCCCACCCCCACCCAACCCTACCCACACCCCGCCCACCCCCACCCAACCCTACCCACACCCCGCCCACCCCCACCCAACCCCATCCACCCCCCGCCCACCCCCACCCAACCCTACCCACACCCCGCCCACCCCCACCCAACCCTACCCACACCCTGCCCACCCCCACCCAACCC
Organism: Carcharodon carcharias; assembly: GCF_017639515.1. Lineage (NCBI taxonomy): Eukaryota > Metazoa > Chordata > Chondrichthyes > Lamniformes > Lamnidae > Carcharodon > Carcharodon carcharias. The sequence goes on from NC_054489.1 coordinate 16,106,715, forward strand.
CATCCACCCCCCGCCCACCCCCACCCAACCCTACCCACACCCCGCCGACCCCCACCCAACCCTACCCACACCCCGCCCACCCCCACCCAACCCTACCCACACCCCGCCCACCCCCACCCAACCCCGTCCACCCCCCGCCCACCCCCACCCAACCCCGTCCACCCCCCGCCCACCCCCACCCAACCCTACCCACACCCCGCCCACCCCCACCCAACCCTACCCACACCCCGCCCACCCCCACCCAACCCTACCCACACCCCGCCCACCCCCACCCAACCCCGTCCACCCCCCGCCCACCCCCACCCAACCCCGTCCACCCCCCGCCCACCCCCACCCAACCCTACCCACACCCCTCCCACCCCCACCCACCCCCACCCAACCCTACCCACACCCCGCCCAACTACATACCCACCCCCCGCCCAACTACAGACCCACCCCCCCGTCCACCCCCCCGACCAACTACAGACCCACCCCCGTCCACCCCCCGCCCAACTACATACCCACCCCCCCTCCACCCCCCGCCCAACTACATACCCACCCCCCCGCCCAACTACATACCCACCCCCCCGCCCAACTACAGACCCAGCCCCCCGCCCAACTACAGACCCAGCCCCCCGCCCAACTACATACCCACCCCCCCGCCCAACTACATACCCAACCCCGCCCACCCCCCCCCGTCCAACTACATACCCACCCCCGCCCACCCACCCCGTCCAACTACATACCCACCCCCCGCCCAACTACATACCCACCCCCTGCCCAACTACATGCCCACCTCCTGCCCAACTACATACCCACCCCTGCCCACCCCCCACCCACACTCGCCATCAACCAAAGAACAAGTTTCCGCCCGTCGGTTGCATCTCTCGCTCTATCATTCAAATTCTAATCATTCGCGTTTTCCGAATCCATGGAGCCTGATTTTAACTGTGCTCGTGCCGTTATCCACTTTTACTCTCATGCAATCATTGGCTGGTTGGTCTTTAAGCAGAGTTGCCTGGATTTAACGTACCTGACCACATTTCCGACAGCTCACTGACCCGCCTGGTTCCCAGTCCTCAAATCTTCTTGGAAGATTTATTTTTCCGCATACGTTGTAGTAAATTCTGCAAAATCAAAGGAGGCAATAGTCAGCATACCAGACATTTAACTTTAACTTTAACCTTACCTGCTCTGGCCTACATGTGACTCCACACCCACAGCAATGTGGTTGACTATTAACTGCCCTCTGAACAAGGGCAATTAGGGATGGGCAATAGATGCTGGCCTAGCCAGCGACACCCACATCCCATGAATGAATAATAAAAGAAAACTGTAACCGACTATTTGGTCACAGGTTGGGGGTTCTCTGAGGGTTTGTGAGAAAGTTACTGCAACAATCATGGGTGATTTTAATCTTCACGTAGACTGGACTAATTGAGGAGTTTTTTACTATGAAAACTTTTGCTATTTCATCTCTCCTGCCCTCCACCTGATTACGGACCTTCCTTTTTGCTCTTTTTCCTGCCCTCTCCTGCCTTCTGATTGCTCAAAACCTATTACGCTTTGAGCATTTCTCATTTCTGATGAAAGGTCACAGACCTGAAAGGTTAATGCTGTTTCTCTCTTCCTGACCTGCTGAGCATTTCCAGCATTTTCTATTTTTAAACTGGAGGGTGTTTGCCATTCTGGCATTGTATCCAGACAAAAAGGCAGGTCTTTCAGAGGGAGCTGGGGGTTTGGGGCTGCGGTGAAAATGCTTGGAAAAGGAAGTGGGGGGGAGAAAAAAACAAAAGCAAAAATCAGCAGCACAGCTTCCGTTCAATGTGACATCACGCGGAATGTGGTTAGGATGTCAAGATATAAAGGTAAGCAGCAGAAAGACGCTTCTGAACGCTTACCGGAAGTTTGGGTTCACATTAACATGATGCATGCCCTCAATGATTCGAATGTCACTGGCATGGCATACTGCTTCATTACAGTCCCGGCAACAAAACCTCACATCCTGTGTGAGATTTTCCATCCTTGCAGTGTTATGCTTCTGTTCTTTTACTCTGCGGCTGACAATGGCTTCCATTTGCAGCTCTCGAATCTAAAGCAGAGAAATCACTTTGGGTTAAAGTGGCAGCAATTTGACTTCCCCCGACCAAATGTTCAAGCCCTTTCTGTCACTGTCTTGTCTAGAGTTACATGGGATATACAGCACAGCGCTTTTAAAAATTGGACACAAACTAGCTGTTAAAATAGCTGCCGCAAATCGTGTGACTTTTGAAATTTGGACTACAGACAGTATCATGAGAACATAGGATATAGGAACAGGAGGTGACCATTTGGCGCCTCGAGTCTGCTCAGCCATTCAACAAGATCATGGCTGATCTTCTTGTTTCGATTTCCACATTCCCATCTAACCCCGATAACGTTTGATTCCCTTGCCTAACAAGAAACTATCTACCTCTGCCTTAAAAATATTCAATGACCCCGCCTCCACTACCTTCTGAGGCAGAAAGTTCCAAAGTTGCACAACCCTCTGAGAGAAAAAACTTCTCCTCACCTCTGTCCCAAAAGGGCGACCCCAATTTTAAAACAGTATCAAGTCTCTGGCGAATATCTAATTAAATATGGACATAGGTAAGAGTACCTCATGGCCATCTGTGGAATTCACACATGTCATTGTTTAAGGATGGGCTAACATTTAAAGACAATGGAGTTTCCAGACTGCCTGTCTCTATGTTTCATACTGAACAAAAGGGAAGATCGTAACTCAGTGGCCACTATCAACTTCCCATTGTATCAGGATGGTCTCCCCCACCCAAACTAGAATGGGTGGGCCTCAGAAGTATTAACCCAGCAGTCAAGTGATTGAAGCTGGTTTCGGGGATTGCACCCTTATTACCCAGGACCCAACATATCCATCAGAACATCAGCCATCAGTCAGTTTGAGAACCAGACTCTGAAACTGCTTACAAGTCATCAAGCAGCCAAAATACTTAACCTGTTCCAGTTTCATAGTTCACCTGATAACCAACCTCCTAGATTTTTGACGAGAAGAAAACCTCAAAACCTGTTGTAAACCCTTCAGTTTACAAGGCCCTCACTTCAACTTTAAGTCATTGAATCCATTCAAGAAACCACAGGCCTGCCACGTGGGAGACCAGAAATGGTTAAACCAGAGACTGAATATCTGTAATCTGTAAAAATGTACTACCTTTATCTGTATTCAATCTTTGTGTGTCTGTTTGTGCACACGCGTGTGCACCTGCACGCATGCACTGAAACTGAATGTGTGACGTTACATTAATTCGGGGTAAACGTGTGAGAATAAATAACCTTCTTAATTTTAAACTGACAAATGTTGCTGCTGAATTGGTTAATTAGAATACACACTCCAAGGGTCAGCAAAGACACACTCCTTTCCATATAAAACGTGATGATTCGGGAGGTAAAAGACCAAATGAGTTCTGTCTGCGACTTAAGCCATTCGTCCCAATCAGTCTATGCCAGTCTTTATGCTCCATTCAAGCTTCTCCCATCTTTTCTCCTCTAAACCTACCATCGTACCCACATAATTCCCTTCTCCCTCATACCCTTGCCTAGATTTCCCTTAAATGCATCTATACTATTCATCTCGACAACTCACTGCATTGGCAAGTTCCTCATTCTCACCACTATTTGGGTAAATAAGTTTCTTCTGAATTCCCTATTGCATTTCTTGCAAGCTATCTTATATCGATGGCCTCTAGTTATGCTTTTCCGCACAAGAGCAAACATTCTCTCTGTATCCACCCCATCAAAACTTTTCATAATTTTAACAATCTCTATTAGTCACTCTTCTGCATCCTTTTTTAAGAAAGAAGAGACCCAGCCTGTAATCCTTACCTGGCAGGGATTTCCACACATTTTTGGTATCATCCTTGTAAATTTTCTCCACACCCTCTCCAGTGCCTGTATATCCTTTCTATAATATGGCGAACAGAACTGCGCACAGTACTCTAAGTGTGGCCTAATCAAGGTTTGATGCAGATTTAGCACAACAGGCTTATAAGGGCAGCCTGCCCACATTGCCAGTGACCTCAGACAATCCCCGCAACTCTTGTTCTAAAGTTTGCAAGCACCAGCACAACCAAACACATCCTGGAGGATAGGATGGTGTTAGTGAGCGTTAGAAAGTAGCAACAGGAGAGGCAAAGTAGGAATAGATGCAAAACAAAATCAAAAATACCTGGAAAAACTCAGCAGGTCTGGCAGCATCTGCAGAGAGGAACACAGTTAACATTTCGAGTCCCTATGACTTTTCAACAGAACTAAGGAAAAATAGAAAAGAGGTGAAATATAAGCTGGTTTAAGGTGGGGGGGCGGGGGTGGAACAGATAGAGCTGGATAGAGGGCCAGGTGGAGATTGCCAAAAGATGTCATAGACAAAAGGACAAAGAGGTGTTGAAAGTGGTGATATTATCTAAGGAATGTGCGAATTAAGAGTAGAAAGCAGGACAAGCAAGGTACAGATAGTCCTAGTGTGGGTGGGGTGAGGTGAAGGAATTGAAATGGGCTTAAAGATAGAGATTAAAAAATGGATGGAAATACATTTAAAAATAATGGAAATAGGTGGGAAAAGAAAAATCTATGTAAATTATTGGAAAAAAAGGGGGGGATCGGAAAGGGGGTGGGGATGGAGGAGAGAGTTCATGATCTAAAATTGTTGAACTCAATATTCAGTCCGGAAGGCTGTAAAGTCGGGGAATGAGGTGCTATTCCTCCAGTTTGTGTTGAGCTTCACTGGAACAATGCAGCAGGCCAAGGACAGACATCAGACATGTGGGCATGAGAGCAGGGTGGAGTCTTGAAATGGCAAGCGACAGGAAGGTCTGGGTCATGCTTGCGGACAGACCGAAGGTGTTCTGCAAAGCGGTCACCCAGTCTGCGTTTGGTCTCTCCAATCTGCATTGGGAGCAATGAATTGAGGGAAGTGCAAGTGAAATGCTGCTTCACTTGAAAGGAGTGTTTGGGCCCTTGGATGGTGAGAGGGGAAGTAAAGGGGCAGGTGTTGCACCTTCTGCGGTTGCATGGGAAGGTGCTGTGGGAGGGGGTTGAGGTGTAGGGGGTAATGGATGAGTGGAATAGATGCAGGTCAGATAGCTAATAGATCACACTCCAGATCCCAGGCTACGCACAAGCAGTGGGAAATCCACTGCGTCATAATAATTAGCTTCCAAAACCACTTCACCTTCCTTCTCTTTACCGGTCTTCAAAGTCTCCAATATGTCAATTTCTTTACCACGTCTTCAGTTTCCCTCCCCCTCCCCCCACCACCGCCTGACAACACAGCAAAATCATTCACTCACTGCTCAGGGTCTGTCTCTCCTCTTTGTATAATTACCTGAAGCAAGGGGAGCTTATGTAAATTGCCGAGAGTCTGAAATTGTAGCAGCATTCACCCCATTATATTGCTGTTCCAAAACAGTACCAAGTTTGAGCAAGATTATTCAAGTGCCTTACCTTCAAAAGATATTCATTTTGTGGCATTTTTTGCACAACCTCTATTGCACATTTCATAAGGTCCTCACGGTATTCGTTTGCAAATTCCCGCGATATCTCTCTCCCTCCTTGTACAGCAACCACTGAATAAGTGCTGTTCTCAGCTCTGGCTCGTCCTCTGGCCTGGCAGAAGAAGGCAAAGTGCAACAATTAACTCATGGGAAAGCACAGAAAGTGAACTTTTGTCAGTCTCTTTGCCAAGAAGGGGATAATAACCCTTCTGCACCCAACAACAGCTTGTGTGTATATATAGCTCCTTTAACAGACAAAGACATCCCAAAGTGCTTCATGAAGGTGTAATCAGACAAAATAGTTGCCAGGATGAATGAAGAGATATTAGAAGGGCTGCACAAAAGTTTGGTCCAAGAATTGGGTTTTAAGGAGGGCTTTAAAGGAAGAGAGAGAAGAGGAGGCAGAACAGTGAGGAAGAGGAAGAGCATCTGGCTTAGAAAATCTGAGGCACAACAGCAATGATGGACAAAGAAAGTAAGAGCCCACAAAAGGTCAGGGGCAGAAGCATGGATTATTTGGAAAGGGTTGGAGGGATGGAGATTACAGAGATAAGTTCCCAGGGACAGACAAGGGGTCATAGGGTGAGCAGGAGTTGATGTGGGAAGAAACGTGGACAGCAGAGATTTGGATGAGCTGAAGTTTATGGAGGGTGAAAAGCGGAAAGCTGGTCAGGAGAGATTTGAAATAGTTGGCTCTGGGGGTGACAAAGGCCGAGGGTAGTCGGGGGGTAGAAGACGGTATGTTAGGGAGGTGGAAGTAGTCAGACTTTGTGATGGAGAGTGTGTTTGGTGGGAAGCTCAGCTAGGGCCAACTGGGATGTCGAGTTTGCAAACTGTGTGGTTCAGCCTGAGACAGTGGTGAGCAAGAGAAAAGGAATTGTTGGTGAGGGTTCAGAGTTAAACTTGGAGCCCAAGATGGTGGCCTTAGTCTTCCCAGTTTAGAGAAAAGGTAGCTCATCCAAGACTGCATATCAGACTAGCAGTGTGACAACAGAGAGACACTGGGGGCTTTGAGAGATGCTGGAGAGATAGAACTGGGTGTCATCAGCAATATTCCCTCTAATTTCCTTTGCTGCGTGCAGCCTGTTTGTTGCACTGCGTGGTCCCTTTAAGACTGTTGTGCAGTTGTGCATCCATGTAGCTTAGAGGGAATATTGGTCGTCATTGTAGATGTGGAAGCTGATCCCACGATTATAGATAATGTCTCAAAGGAGCAGGGGAAGGCTAAGAAAAGGTTCTTGCGAAATTCTGCGTCTAACAGTGCAAGGGCAGAAAGAGAAGCCATTGCTGAAAATGATGGCTATGATAAGATTATCAAGAGTGGAACCAAGCGAGGGCAATTGCTCAGATTTGGAGAAGTGAGGAGAGGCATTGGAGGAAGAAGACGTTAGTGGAAAACATAATCTGTGACTTTGGTTAGAGCTGTTTCAATGCTGTGGCAGAGATGGAAAAGAAATTGGAGAGAGTTCAACACGGAGTAGCAGGAAAATTGAGCATGGAGTTAGGAACCAACAGCACATTCAAAGTCTTGAGGGGAAAAGAAGGCTGGAAGTTAACATGGTCAGAGGACATGAAGATGGGCTTCTTGAGGAAGAGGTGATGACAATGGCTTGGAAAGTGAGAAGAGCAGCACCTGAGGAGAGGGAACCATTTATTTAGCATATAAATGAAAATTGGCTTGTCAGACATTTTGTGGGAATGAGGTTAAGGATGCCATTGAAACCTACAGACAGGTCTGTGGACAACTACCTAATTTTATTCTTAGCAGCTCTATCCGGAAGTATACCTGAGCACCAGACTAAAGCTAACAACAGTTGGCCTTTGGGAGCATGATGGTGTGCAAAGTTCAAGCAAAACTGAATTTGTATTCTGATATTTCACTCACTTATTTAATACACTGCACTGCCGTGTTTGTGTAATTATTGTGTGTAATTATCTTTTACTCACTTGCCTAATAAAATGCACTGCCGTGTTTGTATAATTATTGTGTGTAATTATCTTTCACTCACTTGTCTAATACACTGCACTGCCATGTTTGTGTAATTATTGTGTGTAATTATCTTTCACTCACTTGTCTAACACACTGCACTGCCGTGTTTATGTAATTAATGTGTGTGATTATCTTTCACTCACTTGTCTAACACACTGCACTGCCGTGTTTGTGTAATTATTGTGTGTAATTATCTTTCACTCACTTGTCTAACACACTGCACTGCCGTGTCTGTGTAATTATTGTGTGTAATTATCTTTCACTCACTTGTCTAACACACTGCACTGTCGTGTTTGTGTAATTATTGTGTGTAATTATCTTTCACTCACTTGTCTAACACACTGCACTGCCATGTTTGTGTAATTATTGTGTGTAATTATCTTTCACTCCCTTGTCTAACACACTGCACTGCCATATTTGTGTAATTATTGTGTGTAATTATCTTTCAATCATTTGTCTAACACACTGCACTGCCATGTTTGTGTAATTATTGTGTAATTATCTTTCACTCACTTGTCTAACACACTGCACTGCCCTGTTTGTGTAATTATTGTGTGTAATTATCTTTCACTCACTTGTCTACCACACTGCACTGCCATGTTTGTGTAATTATTGTGTGTAATTATCTTTCATTCACTTGTCTAACACACTGCACTGCCGTGTTTGTGTAATTATTGTGTGTAATTATCTTTCACTCACTTGTCTAACACACTGCACTGCCGTGTTTGTGTAATTATTGTGTGTAATTATCTTTCACTCACTTGTCTAACACACTGCACTGCCATGTTTGTGTAATTATTGTGTGTAATTATCTTTCACTCACTTGTCTAACACACTGCACTGCCATGTTTGTGTAATTATTGTGTGTAATTATCTTTCACTCACTTGCCTAACACACTGCACTGCCGTGTTTGTGTAATTATTGTGTGTAATTATCTTTCACTCACTTGTCTAACACACTGCACTGCCGTGTCTGTGTAATTATTGTGTGTAATTATCTTTCACTCACTTGTCTAACACACTGCACTGCCATGTTTGTGTAATTATTGTGTGTAATTATCTTTTACTCACTTGCCTAACACACTGCACTGCCGTGTTTGTGTAATTATGTGTGTAATTATCTTTTACTCACTTGTCTACAACACTGCACTGCCATGTTTGTGTAATTATTGTGTGTAATTATCTTTCACTCACTTGTCTAACACACTGCACTGCCGAGTTTGTGTAATTATTGTGTGTAATTATCTTTTACTCACTTGTCTAATACACTGCACTGCCATGTTTGTGTAATTATTGTGTGTAATTATCTTTCACTCACTTGTCTAACACAGTACACTGCCATGTTTTTGTAATTATTGTGTGTAATTATCTTTCACTCACTTGTTTAACACACTGCCCTGCCGTGTTTGTGTAATTATTGTGTGTAATTATCTTTCACTCATTTGTCTAACACACTGCGCTGCCGTGTTTGTGTAATTATTGTTTGTGATTATCTTTCACTCACTTGTCTAACACACTGCACTGCCCTGTTTGTGTAATTATTGTGTGTAATTATCTTTCACTCACTTGCCTAACACACTGCACTGCCGTGTTTGTGTAATTATTGTGTTTAATTTTCTTTCACTCACTTGTCTAACACACTGCACTGCCGTGTTCGTGTAATTATTGTGTGTGATTATCTTTCACTCACTTGCCTAACACACTGCACTGCCGCGTTTGTGTAATTATTGTGTGTAATTATCTTTCACTCACTTATCTAATACACTGTACTGCCATGTTTGTGTAATTATTGTGTGTAATTATCTTTTACTCACTTGTCTAACACACTGCACTGCCCTGTTTGTGTAATTATTGTGTGTAATTATCTTTCACTCACTTGTCTAACACACTGCACTGCCATGTTTGTGTAATTATTGTGTGTAATTATCTTTTACTCACTTGCCTAACACACTGCACTGCCGTGTTTGTGTAATTATGTGTGTAATTATCTTTCACTCACTTGTCTACAACACTGCACTGCCATGTTTGTGTAATTATTGTGTGTAATTATCTTTCACTCACTTGTCTAACACACTGCACTGCCGAGTTTGTGTAATTATTGTGTGTAATTATCTTTTACTCACTTGTCTAATACACTGCACTGCCATGTTTGTGTAATTATTGTGTGTAATTATCTTTCACTCACTTGTCTAACACAGTACACTGCCATGTTTTTGTAATTATTGTGTGTAATTATCTTTCACTCACTTGTTTAACACACTGCCCTGCCGTGTTTGTGTAATTATTGTGTGTAATTATCTTTCACTCATTTGTCTAACACACTGCGCTGCCGTGTTTGTGTAATTATTGTTTGTGATTATCTTTCACTCACTTGTCTAACACACTGCACTGCCCTGTTTGTGTAATTATTGTGTGTAATTATCTTTCACTCACTTGCCTAACACACTGCACTGCCGTGTTTGTGTAATTATTGTGTTTAATTTTCTTTCACTCACTTGTCTAACACACTGCACTGCCGTGTTCGTGTAATTATTGTGTGTGATTATCTTTCACTCACTTGCCTAACACACTGCACTGCCGCGTTTGTGTAATTATTGTGTGTAATTATCTTTCACTCACTTATCTAATACACTGTACTGCCATGTTTGTGTAATTATTGTGTGTAATTATCTTTTACTCACTTGTCTAACACACTGCACTGACCTGTTTGTGTAATTATGAACGCAGGTAATTGAGCTCATCTAGTGTACACTGGCATCCACAGAAAACTGAGCAAACTGCAGATGATGGAAATCGGATACAAAGAGGAAAATGCTGGAAAGTCTCATCAGAGCAGGCCACATCTTGCAGAGAACAGGCCGGTTAATGGTCCAGGTGCAGATCTAATTTTGAAAAAAGGTCTACACCCTGAAGATTAACTGGCCTGTCCTCTATTCTATCCTAGAACTCAATCGATCTTCGTCTTTCCCTAATGGAAACTTGCACATTTCTGTTCTTTGCTGATTCAACTAAGCTCATACTAACTGGTAGTCTAGTCCACATGCTAATGTTACTTGGTCAGTTTATCCAATGGCCTACTTATCTTGTAATCATTCCTCTAGGTCTGGTCTTAGTTGTGCACAAAAAATGTACCATTATTTCCCAGCAAGATTTAACAAATTTGAATCATGGTCTCCCTTATATTTCCAGTGAAAATATGTTGAATTTTGATGCTGTTACTTCATTTGCTCAGTGATCTACGATTGGTTCCCAGTCAACATCTAACATAGAGTTTGCACTTGTAGCAGGTGGTGTCTTTGCCTGAGGCAGAGATCACATCATATAGAAAGTAAGCATCTTTATAGGTAGCACTTGGCTCATGTGATCTCTTAGGCTGGTTTCAATCATCTAGGGCACTGGAGAGGAATTTGCCAGAGTACCTTACTCCGAATTGGCCCCGCATTTTTTTTTCTGGTTTGCAGGCCTGGTGGTCTTTTTCTGCTCATTCATCTTGTATAATTGTGTCTGCCATGGACATGACTAATAAATAAACATAAAATTAGACTCTGATTAATTCAACATTCTGCAAATCAACAATCGATTTACCTGAACCATAGCAATCTCATTGGTGATAAGTCCATAGCGGATGACTATATTGCACTCTTTTATGTCCAGTCCTTCTTCTGCAACACTGGTGGCAACTAGAAGGTTGATGATCCCATTTCGGAAATTCTGAATGACATTGTGTTGTTCTTGCTGTAATGTTACAAACACACAGGAAACATTGAGCACCAAATATTCTGTGCATCTGTTAGCTTGTCTGTAGACATTATTATAAGGTCTAAAACAAATCAGACTACACTTCAGAAAATTAGGATGGTAGGAAAGTGCATTCCACAATTTGCGATTTTCTTTTGTTGTTTCAGTTCTGATGAATGGTCACCACCCAAAACATTAGCAGCATATTGCAAGATCTGAACATTCTGTTATATTGTCCTCTTTGCTGCCCTCTCTCTTGGGGGGGTGCAAATGAAGTTAGTTCAGTAATGGCTACTGGCTGTGAGTCCAATGTCAGGGGAAGCAACAACTTTATACTGTATAAGAAGAGAGTGCTGATTGATTGGTAGGTGAACTCTGATTGAAAGAGGTATTGCCACAGAGAATGTACCAGTTAATGGTGACTGACAGTTAACTGCCAAGCATTGTTTGAAATTTTAAAACAGGCAGCTTGACCCTAATTGGTCAAGGCATTGTCCTGAGGAATGAACCAGTGAATGGCTATCACTTATTTTGTTTATTTGAAACAGGTGCAATGTGTGTACATGTTCTTTCTGTCTGCAAAGAACAGGGCCCTGTGTATTAATATATGTAGCTTCCAGTACACACAAATGTGCCACACTGCGATCCCGACTGACAATCTTAAATTGGCGTCAGCATAATGCTTTCCTCACCATGACGGAGCCAGATGTTTTTGAGATCGTGGCAAACCCATGTTACCTAAGACATCCCAGTACTGTGGAATATGCTGAAATTAATGAAATTCTGTATTCATGTTATGGCATGGCTAAGAATGAAATTTCACTGAGAGTTATATTCTGCCAAAGGAAGCAGTTGCCAACTGAGACTGTGGCAGATTACATTCTCATATTAAAGAAACTCTCTCGTCACCATGGATATTGCGCAAACTTTAAAATTGACATGTCCATAGGAAGCCTAAAATAAAATCCATGCCAAGCTTTTGATCAAAGGCAATAAGCCGACATGGAAAAAGGCCTGTGATGAAGCCACAGTCGTGGAGATGGCAGAAAGAGACAGCTGCAAATTGCAAGGGAGTTCTTTTTTCTGAACTTGCAGGGGAGGTCTATCAGATTGCGGTGAGATCCAGCCCACAGCAACCGAGTTCACAGCCTCAGGGTCCTGAGCCAGTGCAAGAGTATTAGACACCCTAGATGAACCTTCAGCCTTGGACCAGACACCCCCTCCCACTCCCGCAATAATTAACTTCAGAAAATGAATATTGTGCATTAGCACGAATTAAAATTCTGCATTTATAATTACAGATTTATTTTACATGAAAAGGGAGAATATTATGATCATGATTGTACATTCTCATTGTTCTGCACTTTTCACAGAATGTGTACTAGAAGAAATGCACATTACAATGTGCGATATGGCTCACATGTTGTAAATACTCTGTCTTTACTAAATGATTTCATGTGTGGTTTACATAATCAATAATCATTATGATAGAGTGGGCTAGGTGAAATTATGTTCTTTGATATTAGTTGTTGGTTCGGCTTTGGAATACTATGGTTATGTAGATGTACAAACTTGTAAAACTTGCATAAGCAGATTGAAGAATATAGTATGAAAGTATAGTATTGGGAAAGGCTGCAATGTAAGTACATGGAAATCTATGTGTGGATGTGTACCAGTAGATCTGGCCACTGCTGAAGCCTGTTTCTTTACTTATGTAGTTTCGTGAATAGTTCATTCAGTTTTTTGCTGGCCCCCAAATTTTGCCAATCGGCCCTGTCAGATGCTACTATTGCCATGGTAGCCACCAAGCTCCTATTACCAGTCAAAGTGCTATGCCTGTGGGAAAGTCGGTCATATCCAGAGGGCAAGCAGCAGGACAGGATCCGGGTCAGGGTAAAACTCCAGGTCGAGGTTGTGGTATTCCTAAAAGTATAAGGTATGGGAGTCTGGAAACTGTCAAATGCTCATACGATAGTTATGGAAACAGAAGTTGATGTTAATGAGCAGGAAGATCAAGAGTTGTACTCAGTCAGAGAGCAAGGAAAACAGCACACATAAGGTGAGAGTTAAAGGGCAGAAGATATAATTCCAGTGATCACAATAAAAATGAAAGTTTGAGATTCACAACTCACTTTCATCACTGATACAGCTGCAGCAATGTCTATTATCTCAGAAGGAGAGTACAAGAAATTCCTAAGTCACATCCCCTTAAGTAAACTGGGTAGTCAGTAATGAAACTGACTAATAATTCCAATAACAGTATTCCAGTGTTCAGTGAAGTTAATGTGAGGGTGAAATACAATGATCATCCCATTACTTGCCATTGGTGGTTGTAGGAGGGAACAGTGTCTCCTTGATGGGAAGGAATTGATTTAAGAAGATACGTTATTTAAAGTCAGGATCAGGAAGAGTATGTTTGGCATTGAGGAAGTGCTAAAAGAGTACAAAATGGTCTTTGAGCAGGGAGCACCGAATGATAAAATTAGGCATCACAAGGCTGAAGTCAAGATAAAAGACAATGTACAGGCGACACCTTGCAAGGCTAGGCAAGTGTCCTTTTTATAATTCCTCTGACCACATTTATAATGCAAGTTGCCCATGTAAACTTTGTACGGTATAATGATAGCTTTTGGTCAATAGTGGCTCTGTAGCACCTCAGTTTTGCATCTCCCAGTGACTGCGCTGCAATGGAACTCCAACAAACTGCTTCTCTGCTGAAGAAATTGTAAGATTTGACAGTGATCTGGTAAAAAGAATTTATTCAGCCGGTTTAAAAAATTTAACAGCTCCAGAGGTAATTTGAGATTCACTCAAATTCTGCCACTTGTAGGTTTTACCAAGTAGTTTTGGAAGAGATCTACTGAATTGCCTGCAGCAATCATTGGCAAGCATTGAATGGTTGGGTGTCAGACAATTGCCTCAGACGTGGTAGTCACAATCAGGTGACCAACAAGATCAAGTGTTACTTCTATGTTAAAAAAAAAGCCTTTACAACTGAAACATTTAATAAGAAAGAATACAGATGGGTAAAGTCTTTATAATGATTTATCCTGGAGAGTTTCCGAATGCATCAGCACATTTGGCGATGTGTGAATAGTTCCTGAGTACAGCAGTGAATCTTCATGCCAGAACCCTTTGATCAAATTGTTCATAATACTCAGCAAATACTCTTCAGAGACCCGACTCAGTGAGCAGCTCTTTTCTCACCCTGAAGCCAACTGCTTTGAAATTCATTATCAACAGTTTCCTCAGAGCAGTTGCATTGGAAAGAGGCAGACATTCTCAAAGGGGGTTTACCCTGTCCTATGCCAACTTAATCAAGTGATATTCCATTAACTTTTCCATTGTAAAACTGTTTAAACTCCACTGTATATTGGTCAAGTAGGAATACCTTGCATAAAATGAAAACACATTCAAATGAATGAACCATTTGTTAATATATTTCCATGTCCTGCAATGAACAGGATTTCTTAGGTATATTTAAGTGTTAGACTGACCTAATGGAATTGTTTAAATTAGCACATTTGTTCTGATTTTGTGAATACTAGGATTCATTTTGCAGCATCATCAATGCATCAAATTATGTGAAATCACCCAAGGGGGTCACATGAGGTAATGGCAAATGCAAGACGTTGGCTGGTTTGTTCATTCAAGTTTGTTCTATGTAATTTAGTTGGCGTACTGGATTACATTCCAGCTCCCTCTGCTCCCATTCAATCTGTGCCTGTCTGGTTTCCAGCCACTATTCACATCTGATTTTGCTCTTTGGCTTTTGGAAATTCCTGTGAAGGATTTCTGGCTTCTGCAATAAGGGAACTGGCAAACCACAGGACCGGAGAGAACATGATTTGTTTTTTTTTTGGCATGGGTTATGTCTCCCTCGCTCCCTGTTCCACATTCAGCAATTGTTGCTGATGTCTTTCCTCTCTGTCCATTAATTCTCAGTGGCAAAGTTGGGAGCAATGCCAGGAAATCTGAGCTCTACAATACTTTTCAAATGCTATCAATCAGACTACGCAGGATTGGTAATTTAATTTACACACCCTGAGGGCAGCTGGCCAGCTTCCTCCTCCTACTCCTTGTGGAGAATTTTCCCCATGTCAGGAGGGCCGAGTGGGCACAGGCAGGCCCAGTGTAATGCACGACTCCCGAGGATAGCGGGAGTGGACGGACGGCGGTGGGAGTGCACTGACCACTGGGTCCAATGGCGACCCGCCGACCAGTTTAAATGAAGCGCTGGCAGCCTTTGCAAGGCTGTTCACAATGGCAAGTAGAAGTGTTCGCCAGAGGGCTTCTGGTGAGTGGAGCAGGCCGGGGGGGGGCAAGGCAGCGGGACAGGGCAGGCTGGGGAGCAGGGCAGCGGGGCAGGCCGGAGGGCAGGCCAGGCTGGGGGGCAGGGCAGCGGGGCAGCGTACCCTTTGTTTTTCGGATGAGTGCCTAGCTGCCCTCCTGGAGGAGGTGGCCGAGACAGTCAGCTCCCAAGATGTGGTACGACGCACATGGGTCCAGTGCTGCAAGAGAGTCAGTGACCCCCTACGCTCGGGAAGGGTGAGTACCATGTTGGCAGAGGTCACTTAATGCAACCGTCAGCCTTTCCCCCACAAGGCACCACCGCCCCACCCCTCCCCCCAACAACTCTGAGTGCAGTTACTGCACTGAATCCCTCACAGCTTGTTTCCCTCGCTGGGTGGGCCAGCAGGTATTGAACATCCCTAGTTCACCCTGAGAGGGTTGTGCTGAGATGGGTTCTGCACCCGCAGCATGCGTGACACTGACACCCAGAGTATAGATTCGGGGGCAAACTCAAGGATCTGTACCTAGGCAGAGTTTTGGAACTGCAAAGCATGTCAAAGTCAGGGTGCTAACCTGCTGGGAGGGGTGGGGCACCGATCCATCTGCTGCCCTCAGCATTCCATGTGCTTGTGCCTCTTTGCTTTGTAAGGTTAGACCGTGTGATGCTAAATGTGATGGAGGCAGCATTTGGACAATGGTGGGTCAGCCCTGGCTTCTTTGTGTGAGTGTGCAGCAGCTGCGGGGTGACAGAGAACCAGAGCCCTGCAATGTCCCACTCTGGCAGGGTTGGCAGGGATGTGATGGGAATTCAGGTACAGGCTGGACTAATCAATGCACTTCTCTTCTTTTCGGGAGAAGGCTGCACGCGATTCCACCGAGCGGATGTGGACTGACGGAGGCCATGCCCAGTTGGTCATCGTGACTCCATTTGAGCAGCAGGCCATGGATTTGGAGAGGCGCCTTGCGCCCAGGTCCACCAGTGGTAGTGAGGCTGGGGTCCACCTGGGGAGGTGTGTTTGCCGAGCACTGAGGTCACCATGTGTGTCCCAGCAGCCATGGCACTGCTGAATGCTCAGTGATTGAAGTTTGCAACATGGGTTGACCATTGGTTATGGAAGGATAACTTTAATCAAATGTCCTTGTTCTTCCCTTCAGCATCACCACAGCAGGGCCAGGAGGAGAAGGCAGAGGGGCCGCCTCTAATACCTGAGGGCCTGAACATTTCGACTCAGCAGCGCCACACCATCTCTGCTAGGCAGGCACCAGCACAGATACTAGTGCCTCGATGGGAATTAGGTCATCGGCTGGTGTCCCGGGGCACAGCAGTGAGGGCACTTCACAGTCGCTGGAGGTGCGGGCGGAGACAGAGAGTGCCCATGGTGCCGGCTGTCGGAGGACTGCTGGGGACCAGGCACACGCCCAGGCTGATGATGGGCCTCTGGAGTCACCCGTGAAGCAGCAAATGCTGGAAGTGCAGCTGGGTATACGGGAGGATCTGGGGGAGATACATGAGGCAATGCATGGCATGGTGCCCATGCTGGACGAGTCCATGCGGAGCATCACTGATGCAATGAGCCTCATGGCCTAGCGCCATGCTTCCTCCATGGAGAGAGTGGCGACTCTCGTGGAGAAGCTCCTCTAGTAGAACAATCAGGGCTTCCTGGGGATGTGCTCGGACCAGCAAGCCCTCACAGCGGCACTGACCTCAGCTGGTCAGTGCCAGCGTGGGAGTTGGTTTGGGCACCAAATATCCCAGCTCGGCGCCCATCCATCCACGGTGAGCAGGGAGGTCTGAAGCGACCTCAAGTCGGCGCAGCAGCTGCCCGTCGTCTCTGCGGGCACCTCTCAGGGCGCTCCGGACGAGGGCGGCAGCTCCTCCGTCCCTCTGCCAGTGACCGTGGCATCCAATGAGGCTGCGGCGACTAGGGAGGTGCCAGCTGTGGAACTGGCCACTCCCTCCGAGGCAGGGGGCAGCACTGGCTCCACAGGCCAGAGGATCGAGGCCAACAGGACAGCAGAGTCAGCAAGCTGTCTCAGGTGCCAGTGTCAGCGAGGGGTTAACACCTCAAATAGTACCCACAAATTTAAGGCACCTTAGGCACACCACGGGTTTCTCACTGGTGCTTTTATGTTGCCGCACTATTAGCTCATGACCACTCAGTGTAATGTGCAACACCTTTGTATTTTTTTTTTCTGAATTTCACTTTGTTATTTTATTAAATTTTGATCAGCGAACAAGGTGAAAAATCTCCTAAAGTGACCCTTTTTACCAGCAGCATTAACCTCTCATCTTTTATTGAGATCCTTTGAAGCAATTACTGCCCTGTTCTTTCAGCACTGTTCCTATTTTGTGTCATGTATCATTTGCTGTGTGTGCTTTTTAAAAAAAAAGACTTTGTCCCACACTTTAACAGTTAGAACTCATCCCATTAAATATGCAGGAGGAAGTTGATTGCAATGCAGTAATAATGTCACTTAAGGGTTTACCAGCAGCAGCTGCTGAGTAATCCAAAGAATGCTAGCATCCTGTTTATGGAGTCTGTTACTTTCCTTTTGATATAGGGCGGAATTGTCCCAGATTCACACTGAGTGCAGCAACGAGCGGGTAAAACGACCTGCCAGCCACAATGGCGGCTTTTCACACCGTATCATCCCAAACCTGCCGCGTTAATTATGCGTTCCTGGGGAAACAGGCCGTTTCCATGGCGAATGGGCTCTCATTCACCCGCCAAGCCATCACCTCGCCACTTCATCACGCCGGGCGCCACATTTAAAGTGTAGACACGCGCGCACCTCTCAGTGCTTCCAGTCCACAACTGCCACAAAGAAGACATGGCTCCAAAAGACAAAAACGCTGGAGCTTCCAGGTTCAATGACATGTATCTCAAGCACCTCTTGGGCGCAGTGGAGGCCGTGATGTCCTCTACCCCCTGCTCTGGCCGCAGGATGGGCAGCAACCTCACTAATCCGGCTTGTGAGGCGGTGGCAGTGGTGGTCAGTGCCAAAGACCTGCAAAAGAGGTCGGACGCCCAGTGCCACTACAGTATGAATGGTCTCATCCATGGGCATCCACCCAACTGGAGCCCTACCCCCAGAACCCCTACCTTCTCGCAACCCTTTCCCCCCTGCGGACCCCTTTCCCCCCAAAATCCCTTTCCCCATCTGGATCCCGTTCCCCCTGGAGCCCCTTCCCCCACCACCCCCCCTCCTGAATCCTTCCCACCGATTAGTCCTCCGACACCCCCCACCTGATTAGTCCCTCCCCCTTCCTGACTCCCTCAGACAACCTTGCTTCTTCCACCGCCCTTAGTCCTTCCCCCTCCTGACTCCTTCCTCCAACCTTACCTCTTCCTCCAGCCTCACTTCTTACTCTAGCCTTACTCCTTCCCCTTGCCCGACTCCTTCCTCCACCCTTACTTTTTCCTCCACCGTTACTCCCTCCCCTCTCCGCACTCCTTCCTCCCCCCAGACTCCCTCCCCTCTCTGCACTCCTTCCTCACCCCAGACTCCCTCCCCTCTCCGCACTCCTTCCTCCCCCCAGACTCCCTCCCCTCTCTGCACTCCTTCCTCCCCCTCGACTCCCTCCCCTCTCTGCACTCCTTCCTCCCCATGGACTCCTTCCCCTCTCCGTACTCCTTCCCCACTCCAAACTCCTTCCCTTATACCTTCCACCCTACACCTACATCCCCAGTTGCCATCTTCTCCCCTGTTAGCCCCTCCTCCCCCCATACTCCTTCCCTCCCAACTCACCCCCCGACACCTTCATTCCCCGCCAACCTCAACCCCCAACGCCCTCATTCCTCCCCTCCCAACCTCACCCCAAGACACCTCTTCCTCTCCCAGTCGATCCTAGACCTTCCTCTCCCACCCCCTTTACCATCATTCGTTATGAGCATCAACGATGAATTTCCAACTTCGGTGAGCTGCTTCGCAGCAGAGCCTTGTCCATGAGAATCCACCCAGCATGTCATGGACGTTCCTGTCGAGCTCCAGCATCTTCTGCTCCTCGGATGTTTGTGATGTGAACAAGACCCTGGTGGTGAGTCCTGACTTCTGCACATCACTGTTGTCAAGATGTATTCTGCGCCGGCATGTTTTCCCACCGATATGGGCGGACGATCTTACGAGGGGGATGAGTCCAGCGGGCTGGCCTTATAATGATATGCTGATATATTACAATGAGGTTCCCAATGTCCGATGGTGGGGAATGTGGCCCACCATCAACAGGCTGAGCAAACAAACGCAAACAGGTTTCATGACATTGTGAAACCGATTTTTGGCCTTCTCACCATATTGTCCACTCACGCCATCGAACACGCCTGATGCCAGTGGGCCCGGAAGACTCCGCCTATATCCGGGATATGTGGCATTTCTATGATGAGCTATTAGATAAAAGTGGGCAGCATTGCAGCTCAAATGAACAGATACAAGAAAAGATCAACAGAGCTCGCCAAGGCTCCTTTGACAGCACCTCCCAAACCCACTATCTCTACCGCCTAGAAGGACAAAGACAGCAAATGCATGGGAACATCACCACCTGCAAGATCCCCTCCAAGTCACTCACCATCCTGACTTGGAAATATATCGCCGTTCCTTCACTGTCACTGGGTCAAAATCCTTGATCTCCCTCCCGAACAGCACTGTAGGTGTACCTACACTCAATGGACTGCGGCGATTCAAGAAGGCAGCTCACCACCACCTTCTCAAGGGCGATTAAGGATGGGCAATAAATGCTGGCCTTGCAAGTGACACCCACATCCCAAGAATCAATAAAAAAAATTCTCAGTAAATCTTAACAGTCCAATTGATAAAGGTATGTATGGTATGGTAGTAAGTCATAAAGGCCAGGAAGAGATCCAGTTTGAGTCTGCAGCTTGAATAGAGTTAGATAAGGACAAGGTTATGGGAACTGCCTCATAAATCAATTATCTTCAGAAAAGGGCAAAAAAAAGTACAGAATGAACCACAGTGACACATTTGTCTGGAAAACTAAAGTCTCTCGCTGCAGCTTTTAAAAAAATTGTGCTTGTAAGAGCTGGTGAGAAACAAAATAGAACCATATCCATCTAGGGTTAAATAGGCTACAGTGACACTGGTTAGTTGAGAGTGGGTGGTATTATGATTGTATGGATGCAGGATGGAGTTGGGGGTGATATAAGGAATTGCCTTAAGGGGGAATGGTAGGAATGCAGCAAAGAAACAGAGGGCTTCAACACATGGTCACCTGTTCTCCAAATGATTAGGGTGATATTCATCCTCTGTACTTATTGCCTCCCTACTGTGTGTAACCAGTTGTACCTGGATCATTAAAATTACTGACATATGCCCTATTGGTTGAATTGATCTGTACACCCCATTATTTTGTCATGTTTAGCATGAGTAGCAATATTCCAGAAGGAAAAAAATCAGTAAAAACTGGGAAATAAGTATACTGGTCTTATATACCTTAAAATGGAACACCAGTACAAACTGGGAAATAAGAATACTGGTCTGAATCGGTCTTGTATACCTTAAAATGGAACACCAGTACAAACTGGGAAATAAGAACACTGGTCCGAACAGTTTTTCCCTCTGGGATCCCAACCAGCTGCACTGGTTGAGAATGGTATTTTCAGTGCACTACACAGTTCCAGCTCACCTGAGTCATGTGCTTGGTCTGTCTATTGACACCGGCCCCAGTCAGGCTTTCTGCTTTGATTTTGGATGCCAGTGACTGACAGTTCTTAATCCAGCCCAGCATGGCATGCGTGCTCTGCCGTGTTTTTGTGAAGATAATCCCTCGGGAGTTTGAGAACCTAAACCGTCTCAGGAGTATTTTTTCCAAGGTGTTGAGTTTTGGATTTTCGTACACTTTTTGTGAGGAAAGTAGGCGCAGCTCTTCCTTCTGTTCTAGTGAGAGGAGCACAGAGTGTAGGGAATGGAAAGAGCACAAAGAATCATTCATTTATTAATTGGCCATTAAATGGGTCCATTCATTCTGCAATCATTCTTCTGAAATTACAATATGCATATGTATCATAAAATTACGGTAATTCTGTTATAAACATAACGTTTTGCTTTCCTTTCCCTCCCCTGAGTCTTCCTGAGATATTGTTCCACTCTGGTGACTATTCTTTAATATGCAAGCCCTCACAGTGAGTGTAGCCAAGCTATTTGACTGTGCTGAACATGACTTCATTGGATGCTTCACTCTCTCCACCACCAACACACAGTGGCAGCAGTGTGTGTACCATCTACAAGATGCACTGCAGCAATTCATCAAGGTTCCTTCGAAAATACCTTCCAAACCTGTGACCTCTGACACTTAGGAGGACAAGGACACAGATGCATGAGAACACCACCACCTGCAAGTTCCTTGCTACACACCATCCTGATTTGGAACCATTTCACTGTTCCTTCAACATCTAACTCTATTCAAGCTGCGGACCCAAACATCGCTGGGCCAAAATCTTAGAACTCCCTTCCGAACAGCGCTGTGGGTGTACCTACACCACAGGGACATCAGTGGTTCAAGAAGGCAGCTCACCACTGTCATGATAATAATTGATTGTGGTTGTGGACTCCAATATTAGATACTATACGGTACTCTGTACTATATATGGGGGTCACCTGACATGGGGGTTAAAGGTCAGATGGCACATGTTGGAGCCTGTCTTGATACAGCTCAGGCACTGCAGGTATATGTTCATGTTAGGAAAATGTGTTATCAATAAAGTTAGCTCAGCTACAATGTCGACGGCCTGTGTGCATCATTAAAAAAAACAAGAAACAAGACAACCACCACTTTCTCAAGGACAATTAGGGATGGGCAACAAATGCTGGCCTTGGCAGTGACGCCCACATCCCATGAAAGAATGTACAAAAAGACTTCTAGCAGATCTCATTGGAAAGCAATCAGGAGCAGGAATCCTGGTCTATTATCCCTCCACCATTACCCACACGGGCTTTCTGAGGTATCCCTGAATCAGAATTTTTCAATCTTTAACTTTTGCTAGGCACTATGGTCAGCATGGTACCTGCACTAAGTTCCAAATTCCCTCCACTCCTGTGCTCTCCAAGCTTCATTGTGTCCACATGCCATGTTGTTTTGAATTCAATATTCCTGCCTTTGGTTTCCTGTTGTTACAGGGGATTTCCCCACCTTGCCTTTGTTGCTGAATAAACCTTGCATTCCTTGAACATCTCCTCACCACCTTCCTTTATTCATCCAATCAAACAACCGAAATCCTAGTGCATTACTTCATCACTTCTTGAACAGTCTGCTAAGGTTGTGCAGAAGGGTTTGAGTTTGGGAGGGGGCGTGGCAGTGGGGGTGCTTGCTTTCAGCAAGTATTAAATCACACTATCAATATCTGGTCTCTGTGTGATAACCCTCCACGAGCCTCAGCTCATCAAAATGCTACAATCCAGATTCGCAGTCAATTACAGATTCAGTGAGTTATGGGTGCATGTCTATAAATAGGCCAGATATAACAGGAAACAGAGTTGGGATAAACGGTCATTTTCAGGATGGCAATCTGTAACCAGTGATGTGCTACAGGGATCAGTGCAGGGCCTTAACTATTTATCATCTATAATGACTTTGATGAAGGGAATGGCTGTTTTGTAGCCAAATTTGCTGACAGAACGAAGATAGGTGGGAAACCAAGTTGTGAGGAGGATACAAAGAGTCTGCAAAGGGATATAGATAGGTTAAGCAAGTGGGCAAAAAATTGGCAGATGGGGTATAATGCGGGAAAGTGTATAGTTGTCTACTTTGGTAGAAAGGTTAGAAAAGCAGAATATTATTTAAATGGAGAGAGAATTCTGCAGTACAGAGGGTTCTAGGTGTCCTTGTACATCAATCACAAAAAGTCAACGTGCAAGTACAGCTGGTGATTAGGAAGGCAAATGGAATGTTAGCCTTTATTGCAAGGGGGATGGTATATAAAAGTTGGGAAGTCTCGCTACAACCATACAGGGCATTGGTGAGACCACACCCAGAGTACTGTGTACAGTTTTGTTCACCTTACTTAAGGAGGGACATATTTGCATTTGGAAGCAGTTCAGAGAAGGCTCACTAAGCTGATTCCTGGGATGAGGGGTTTGTCTTATGAGGAAAGGTTGGGCAGGTTAGGTTAGGCCTATACCAGTTGGAGTTCAAAGGATGAGAGGTAATCTTGCTGAAACATAAGATCCTGAGGGGGCTTGACAAGGTGGACGTTATGAGAATGTTTACTTTTGTGGACGAATTTAGACCTAGGGGGTGCAATTTAAAAGTAATTTTTTTCTCTCAGAGGGTCATTAGTGTTTGGAATTCTCTTCCCCAGCAAGCAGTGGAGGCTGGTTTATTGGATATATTCAAGATTGAGTTAGGCAGATTTTTGATTGTCAAGGGTTATTGGGGGGCAAGCAGGAAAGTGGAGTTAAGGACATAATCAGAGCAGCCATGATCTTATTGAACGGTGGAGTAGGTTTAATGGGCCAAATGGCCTACTCCTGCTCCTGTTTCTTACATTATGTTCTAATGGAACCTAAGCTTCCCTTTAAACAAGTCAGAATGCATCCTTACCATTAAACACCCTGAGTAGGAATCGATCTGTTTGATCAAGAACATCTTTAGTTCTCTCAACAATGTAGAATTCCTCCAGGTATTTCAACGCATCAATCATGCGCACTGTGTCATTGATCAGAAGGGCATCATTGTATTTCCGGAGGTGGAGGGCACAATTACGTTTTTTTCTGTTGGAAGTGATGGCACCTAGCAACATCCGAAAACAGAATAACAATTAGACATGCAGAATACATACATGGGCTCGGAAATTCAGTTGTGCCCAAAATCAGATGTGCAGGAAGTATAAAGTATGTTGCGCACACCTAATTCTGTAGTTGAAAAAGCCAACTGAAATCAGTGTTGCCAGCTCATTACTGTGAACCATTATTTTTTAGCAATCTCTGGGCCATTGTTTTTGGCTTAGACTGAAATATGGGACTGATTACGAGCTGCATGGCCTAGTTGGTAGCACTCTTGCCTGTAAATCAAAATATTCAAGTTTCAAGTCCCACTCCAGGGGCAGAATCTTGCTCTTGTCGGACGGATTCAGTGGGGGCAGTTGAGAAGCCACCTGCAATCAGGGCCGGAAGGTGATTTCACGCTCGTAGGCCATTTAAGGCCCGCCCAGTGTGAGACGTGAGCGGCAGTGCTCAGCGCTGCCTGTGCAGGCGGGGGGAGGAGGGCAAACACGAACTTTGCGCATGTGTGTAAGCGCGTGCTTGATAATCTCCCTGAGGCACAGAGCTGTCTCAGGGAGATGAAGGGTTATAAAAAAAAAACACTAAAAATGTAACAAAACCTGTCCCCTCATGTGACTCTGTTACGTGAGCAGGGACGTGTTATTAATTAAGTTTTAAAATTTTATTTTATTTTTATTTGCTTTCGGAAACCTCATCCCGCCTGTGGATGAGGCTTCCTAAAAAGTGCAAAGGATGCTTGGCCTTTTCGCCTGCCCGCCAACCGTAAGTTTGGACGGGCAACGCAAAGTTTAATTTAATTGATTATTTAATGGCTTTAACAGGCCTTTTAATTGTCAGCACGCGCCCGCCGACTGAAATATTGCGTGACTGCACGTTGACATCAGGACACCGCCTGGTATCAACGCAGGTCTTTTCACGCTCGAGCAGGTTGGGCGCCCACCAGCCGAGCTAAAGATTTTGCTCCAGGACTTGAAATTGAGGCTGACATTCCAATGCCTTACTGAGGGAGTGCTGTCCTGTCAGAGGTGCAGTCTTTTGGACCAAGTCTCCATCTGCCCACTCAGGTGAACATAAAAGGTCCTATGCCACTATTTAGAAGGAGAACAGTGCAGTTATCTCCGGTATCCTGGTCAATATTTATCCCTCAAACAACATCACAGAAGTAAATTATCTGGTCATTATCACATTACTGTTTGTGGGAGTTTGCTGTGCACAAATTGGCTGCTGCATTCTGTCTACTACAACAGTGATTACACTTTAAATAAAGATACTTAATTGGCTTTAAATTGCTTTGAGATGTCTGGTGGTCATGAGGGGTGCTATGTAAAGGCAAGTCTTTCTTTTCATTGCCTAGCTGTTGGTTTTGCATTATTTGTTAGAGTACCACGTGCCACTCCCTCCTTTTCATAGTTGGCTGTGTTTAGTGTTTACGTTTCTCAAGTAAATCTCAAGTAATTGAGAGGTATGCCATGCTTCCAGGTAGAGTTTTACGTTTGCTGCTTTGCTTATCCCCTAAACTGATGCTAATTATTTACCTCACGCAACAAGAAAAGGATCCATAAAAACCATCCCCTTACCTTCTTTTTCCAGTTCTACAACAGCTTGCTCATAAATCTGTGACCCCAAATTTCCAGGGATTGAAGGTTCATCCAAGTGGGAGTGAATGGTTCTCATCATCATTTTAATTGTGTCCCCAAAGGGGTCCTGCATGAGAGTCAGGAGAAAAGATGAAAGTGAGATTAGAAAAAGCTGCAAAGAACTGTTTAAAACAAAATTCTGAGTTTACAAGGGAAAAAGCTTCCTCCTACAGTCCCATTTTTCTCTTTTCTTCATCCTTTTAGAATTTTTAAAATTTCAGATTTTTCATAATTTTTTTGAATGGGGGTAAAGGAATACACGGTATGGGCTTAATGAAGATTCACTGGTGCGATAGCATGCTGCACTCTAATCTGCCTCGGGTAGGGCTGAACTATGGTTATATGGACCACAGTTAAAGAGACATTTTGGCACAGTGGACCAGAGCATAGCCCTTTCATTCATAGGATTGAAGTGAGTAATTAGTCTACTGATGCGCTATATGACTTGAGTGAATAGGAAAGGATTTGGTGCTGTAGAACTCTATGCAATGGGAGTGAGTGGGACAGGGTTCAGCCCACTAACTTTCCAAGCTCAGGTCGTTTGTAGACTGCATTAGGACTAGTGGATTTGAGGGAGGGATGTATCCTCAGTGGGCAGCAAGTCCAATCAGGAAGTGAGGCGGGTACAGAAGTGCATGAGTTCATCATCATGTCAAGGGGTTAAATCCTGCTTGGAATCAGTGGATGAAGAGGGTGTCTTCCCTGTTGGCTTGTGAAACACAACTGGGCAGTGCTAGGACATCAGAACAAATAATTGCCCACAACTCAGCAATGGCTGAGTGATAGAAGAGGTCATCATGATAGCAGGAAAATGGAAAAATAAAATCACTGTGGTGTGGGTGAGGTAGTCTTCTGAGGTTAGGACTCAGATACATATTCAGAACTGAGTAGAATGGGCTCTAACAAGCAGATAGACGCAGAGTATTCTGTTTGTTTAGACGCAGAGTACTTTGTTTGTTTAGACGCAGAGTACTCTGTTTGAATACTAAGTGCCAGTGCTGGAAATGTGTGGGAGTTTGGTCAAATTGAAATTTTATGTAACGTGAGTTAATTTTTCCTGCTTAAATCTGTTTTTGTTTGTATGGGTTATAAGGTCAAATATGAAGAATGGCTTGCTTTCAGTTAGTGGAGTAGCTCAACCAGACCACCTAAGGAGAAGGCAAGCCCAGCAGGTAAGAAGATCTTTCCCAATGAGAGAGAAAGACTTGCCCAAAGGTACATTAACCTTAGCCACGATCATGGTTCTTCCTAGAAAACAGCACCAGAGCAGAACTATAGACGCTTTGACAAGGGAATGTTGCAAAGCACTCTATAATCTCAGGGTTGGGGACAATTCCTACAAAGGTAGGTGTGGATTTGAGTCAATTGTACTAACCACAGCGGTATTTGGCTTTTGCACAAAGCTTTTGGGGTCCAGGATAATCAGTATGTGTAGGGATGGGAATTATTTCCCGAGTTTGAATATGTATCTGAATTTGAACCTAAATTTATTCAGAAAATTACCTTGGGATAGCTTGCTAAAGAAGGTGTCAGTCAAAGTTTCTCCACAGAAGCAAGCATGAGTTTGGGAATTCAGCACACGGTAGACTGTAAATACCTGTAGATTGTACTGTGCCATTGTGTTATATTGTTAGAAATTCACACTAGATAATGTGCTTTGAATATTAACATATATATAGTTTTATGGATTTCATATTTTTAAGGTTACATGCAGGAGTTAAAATGTTATACCCGTTTTCTTTCTTCTGTAATGTCATAACTTTTTACAGGCTGAGGGACGGTATCTTCTAACTCCTTTATACAATCCTTAGAGGATGTTATCAAAGCGGCATCCATATTAGCACAGATCTGTAACAAATAGAACATGCAAGCACAATGGGCATCAATAAATTAATACAGTATGCTAACATTGTAATTAATATTAAAATGACTGTTGCCCCAAATTAATTATATTTTTCTTTTGCTGTGTGTGAAAATTGCTTTTCTCTATTCTCTCAGTGCTTGGCAAGTTGGACCTGCCCAGTGAGTCCAACAGAAGCTAAGTATGAAATCAGCAGTGCTTGGAATTCCAAATGGGTTGACTCAATGCACAGTGTGTTCAAGTACCCTGAGGCATATAGTGAGAAGGTAAAAGTGGTGAAACCCAAATAAATCTCTCAGTTTTATTTCCATCGTGGATTTACTTTGAACCTGCAAATCAAAGACTCCTGAAGAGGCCGATTTAATTTATTGAGAGGTCAAGTGCAGCCTTCAACTAGTGAAATTACCCTTGCACTGCATGCTCACTCCACATTCAGTTCCATTGACCTCCATTTCAAAGCTGTCTTTTTTTAAAAAAACTGTCCTGATCAGCTTTTGCTAATTATAACAATAGCTCAATCGAGACAGGATTTATTAAAAAGTTTGTTCAGTTTATAAATATTATTTGAACTGTGGGATTAGATTTGCAGCCTTTGACATTATATCTGCTACTTGGCTTATGAAGAGAAAATCCTCATTATTTTGCTTTGGTTCCATTTTTGAGCTATGGTCTTTCTGGTGATTGCAGACGCATGTCATGTATAATGTCATGGCGAACTTAAAGGGAAATAAATGAATGGCAGTGAATTTTGCATTAGTATTTACAATAATGAGTGTTTAGTTTAGTACATAATATATACAGGTTAATTTTTAAAAATAATTATATTATTACTTTTAGATGCTAAAGTGAGAACAACTAATAGAATTGTTTTGGTTAACAGCAGAGGTGTCCAATGTTTCATTAATGTGAGCAGCAAAGATGCACATGATGGGTCCTCAGGGAAGCCACATATAAAATTTAAATAAACCCACCCCTTAATATGCCCACATTTCAAACTGCCAATATGAACAGATCTGTGTGTTCTGGTTTAGGAATTGAGGCAACAGTGATATAAAAAACAGACTTTTCAAACCTCCGAGCTCATAAAATACAAACTGAACAAACCATCAAATAAGGAAAATAAGTATAAGGAGGACTGACTGGCTAGGGTCTTGAGGCCTTAGCAGTTGCATGCTTCACTGAGGCAACTGGTTTGACATCTATGGCTCAGAGGATAGAGGCAGAAACATCAGCTGCAGCTGGAGGATCATCAACTTGGTAAAAGACGCTCTTTGGTCTGCCTGAAACATGTTGGTCTTCCAGTGCGAAGAGTTGTCCCCAACCATATGTTGCAGACAGGCACATTCCAAGGTCCAGGAATACATGCTGAGGGACACACTAAAGCTTAGGGCAGCTGTCGCAAAGGTGCAATGGGGAAAGGTCGCTGTCTAAGACCTTTCAGCCACAGTGCACCGAGGGGCTGGGAATTGTATAGACCCCTTGGGCTGTACGGCTCACAATGAATGTATGCATTGAATATTACATTTATCACAATTGTATTGAAGCACCTCAGAGTGCAACATGATCTATGTGGATAATTTAAATATCATTGCACTGTCTGACTGTCTGTAATGACCAGGTTGAAATGTCTATAATATTCATTGATTGTATTGTAGCACCTCATGATCTATGTGGAAAACTTGAATATGATTACACTTTTTGAGTTGGCCATTTTAAAATGTTTTAAGATATTTTATGAATAAAGTATATTTTTCCCCAAAAAAAGGTGATTCAGGCAAAGAACAGAAGTTTCCCCAAACAAAAATGTTGGAGATATGTGACAGCCAGTCAGCATATGAAAAATATTTTGAGTGAGACACTTCATTGGGGCTCAAAGCTTGGACTAACCTGCAAGATATGCTTCTTGGCATGCTCAAATGTATTAGCTCCGTCTGTTCCAGGTGATGCTGTCAATCCAAGGATTTGAGGTAAACCCTTTTTGTGTTGATGCTTTTTTTCAATGTACTGGCACATGATTTTATTGTATACTCCATTTTTCTGGGTGTGATGACACTCATCGATTATTAGCAGAGAGAATTCTGTGTTAAAAGTAAATAAGGACACTCTTTCTTAAAGAAAGCCTATAAAATCCTGAACAGCCACAAGTGCAGATTTCACTGCAGGTGCCTGAGCGAGTTCAAGTTCATCCAGAACTTCTCTTTCATACGTGCTTTCAGAAACAAAAATTACACAAATGTCAGATCCTTTATTATGACTCAGAAGTCAATTACATAAGCCAATTACATTGTAAGATTACATAGGTAGGCATTAGTAATGACTGCCTTGTATACAAGAAACCTGGTTGAGATGGAATATCTTTGAGAATTCATAAGAAAATAGTTGAGGCTCCCAATAATATTTCTTAGGAGTTCTGTAATTACAGAAGAATGGGGAAGAGCAAATATAAACCCATTGCACATAATTATGAGTCCAGAAATTCACAGGATACCCATACTAATATCTATAGTGGGAGAATGTTCCAAGAGCATATTTGATGCTTCTAATGTTCCTCCAGAGAATACAGAGACCAATTGAGGATGTGGATTTAGAAGCAACAGATTCTGCTTTACTAATTTGTTGGAATTCTGTAAGGAGATGACAAAATTGGTGGACAAAGGACATCCATTCAACATAACATTTGAATTTTCAGAAGGTATTTGAAAATGTTCCACAGGTGAAATTTACAACATGGATTAAAGCAGCTGGAAGTATTGGTAAATAAGCTAATTATATTGAAAACTGGCAAAGGCTCATAATTAATGGGAAAAGGCACGGGCTAAGGTTTTTACCAGCTTTTTCTAGAGCTTTTGCCCTTTCTATTACTTTCTTCTGTGACAAAGAATCAATGTTTTGCATTCAGGGATACGTAATCCTGATTGTGTTTTCTTTTTGTTAAATTAAAGAGATGATCCTGAATTTAAAGTGTGCTTGCTCTTACAGGGAATAGAATTAATGAGAAAAAAAAATCAAAAGTAACCTCCACTCCAATAGCAGGAGATCTGTTTTCTAAACATTTCCAATGCATAATGCAGTTTGTTTTTTTAAATGGAGAACAATTGTTATAAATGCTTCTTTCTAAAGAAGGCCTGTATTTTTCATGAGGAGAACCCAGACAGCTGCTCTCATCATCTACGTATGAATGGGTGATCACAGCAGCTGAACTCTCTTGTGGTACTGGGAATAGTTACTGCTACACGAGCTTCAAGTCTGCCCTCAATGCTCTTTTAGATACATCAGTGATCACTCCCATTAGTGGTCTGAGCATCGTACATTCAGGAATGTGCTTACATTGCCTGATATCGAATCATACCATAAGAAACAGTAAGAAGCTTGTGATCTGATTTTAATGCTTTTTTTTCCCATTTGCCCACACAATGTGCTTCCTTGCTATTTTTGAAGGCTGACTGAGAAGCTAGAGACCAGATGCAAATTGCTAAGCTTCTTTATTTCAAAGCAAATTTAACTCAATATCACTTCTGTCCTGAAAAAAAATGGGGAAAAGATTGTAAACAAAGCAAAATGTCCTTTATCTGAAACTATCCTTTTTGTGGGCTAGCTTTCTTGTTCTTTTTAGTATTGTTTCTCTTTCTAAGTAATCTTCAACTACAAAACCTGCATCTTCTGCACCGGACAGAAGGTTGTGTCTCAATCCCATGTAGAAAATCCAATTGCACACACATCTCTTTGTCCCTTTCTTTCTTCTCTTAACTTTGACCTGTGGGAATAGAAAGGCACCTTCCCAAATAAAGCGCTGGTAGCTGGACTGACAACCTATTAAGCACAATGTCTCCCAGGAATTTGGCTGTGAATATTAGTTGGCCATCTGGAACAATTGTTTAGTGCTCCTAATCAGCCTGGTTAATTGGCTTGGGATGTGACTGTATAATCAGTTTGAATTAGACAGAAGATTTGTAACATGCTGCAAAGTTTAATACATAATGTCAACACCTGTAGCTTTTTTTACAAACCTGTACGAAATTACACTTTCAAGCACAACGCTCAAAACAGAGCTCAATCCCAAAATAAGTACCATGAAGAAAGAACTGATTAAAAATCCCAATACTTGACAGTTACCAAACTAACCCAGACAAGCCCCAGCTATGCCTGTCTCTTTATGGGGTATGTGGAACATTCCTTGTTCCAGTCCTACTCCGGCCCCCTTCCACAACTCTTTCTCCGGTACATCGATATTACTTTGGTGCTGCTTCATGCTCTCGTCGGGACTTGGAAAAATTTATTAATTTTGCTTCCAATCTCCACCCCTCCATCATTTTCACATGGTTCATCTCTGACACTTCCCTTCCCTTCCTTGACCTCTCTGTCTCAATTTCTGGTGATAGACTGTCCACCAATATCCATTACAAGCCTACCGACTCCCACAGCTACCTCGACTACAGCTCCTCACACCCCGCTTCCTGTAAGGACTCCATCCTATTCTCTCAATTCCTTCGCCTCCGTCGCATCTGTTCAGAAACAATTCCTCTGACATGTCCTCCTTCTTCCTTAACCAAGGTTTTCCACCCACGGTCGTTGACAGGGCCCTCAACCGTGTCCGACCCATCTCCCACGCATCCACCCTCACACCTTCTCCTCCCTCCCAGAAACATGATAGGGTCTCCCTTGTCCTCACTTACCACCCCAACAGCCTCCGCATTCAAAGGATCATCCTCCACCATTTCCGCCAACTCCAGCATGATGCCACCACCAAACACATCTTCCCTTCACCCCCCCGGCAGCATTCCGCAGGGGCAATTCCCTCCGGGACACCCTGGTACACTCCTCCATCACCCCCTACTCCTCAACCCCCACCTATGGCACCTCCTCATGCCCACGCAAAAGATGCAACACCTGCCCCTTCACTTCCTCTCTCCTCACCGTCCAAGGGCCCAAACACTCCGTTCAAGTGAAGCAGCATTTCACTTGCATTTCCCCCAACTTAGTCTACTGCATTCGTTGCTCCCAATGCGGTCTCCTCTACATTGGAGAGACCAAACGTAAACTGGGCGACCGCTTTGCAGAACACCTGTGGTCTGTCAGCAAGAAAGACCCAAACCTCCCTGTCGCTTGCCATTTTAACACTCCACCCTGCTCCCTTGCCCACATGTCTGTCCTTGGCTTGCTGCATTGTTCCAGTGAAGCCCAACGCAAACTGGAGGAACAGCACCTCATCTTCCGACTAGGCACTTTACAGCCTTCCGGACTGAATATTGAATTTAACAACTTTAGATCTTGAACTCCCTCCCCCATCCCCACCCCCTTTCTGTTTCTTCCCCCTTCCTTTTGTTTTTTTCCAATAATTTATATAGATTTTTCTTTTCCCACCTATTTCCATTATTTTTAAATCTTTTATGCCCCCCACACCCACTACAGCTGTACCTTGAGTGCCCTACCATCCATTCTTAATTAGCACATTTGTTTAGATAATATCACCACCTTCAACACCTCTTTGTTCCTTTTTTTTGTGACATCTTTTGATTATCTGCTCCTATCACTGCTTGCTTGTCCCTACAACCACACCATGCCCCCCTCCACTTCTCCTCCCCCTCCCCTCCACCACCACCTTATATTTCACCCCTCTCCTAATATTCACTCAGTTCTGTTGAAGGGTCATGAGGAATTGAAAGGTCAACCCTTTTCTTCTCCGCCAATGCTGCCAGACCTGCTGAGCTTTTCCAGGTAATTCTGTTTTTGTTTTGGATTTCCAGCATCCGCAGTTTTTTTTGTTTTTATCTCTGACATCCTATCTGTCTGATCTAGCATATTTCTTACTTAAACAACCATATTTCAACCACTGAAACAAGCTTATTTTTCCATTCAGCAAAAAAAAATTCTAAATCCAGTGGCTTCTGTTTTAAAAGATGCAAAGCTCACTGGAATAAGCTCCCCTACCTGTTAGATCCACATGCTTTTCTTCTTCAGTGCTGTTCAGTGCATTTTGCAGGATCTGTGCTGTGCAGATGATGACATGATTATCCTGTACAGCTATTGCAAAGCGCTCTTTAAGCTCGCTATCTCCGCTTATTGGCACCACCTTGTACGCATGCTTCAGGGCTGGCTTAAACTCATTTTCAAAATGCTGATTCACCAGAGGCACCTATACAAACAACAGTTTTAAAGACAGGATACATGTGCATCATTTCATTTATAATACAGCCAGATTGATTACTGTGGACTGATGTGGCAAGAATACTGGACAGATAGCCCAGTTGTCATCTTCGTAAATGAACAGTCGAAAGCAGCATATCCAAAAAGCCATATGCAAGAGTCCTATTTTATTTGCATACAATTATTTATTCAAACTTACTTTGTTTCTTCAAATAATTTCACGAATATTAACAACAGATGTAAAGAATCAGAACAAATAACTGCCCAAAACTCAGCAATGACTAAGTGATAGCAGAGATCATAATGATAGCAGGAAAATGAAAAAATAAAATCACTGTGGTGTGGGTGGGGTAGGTGATCCTCCAGCTGCAGTTGACAGAGTCGCCTCTATCCACTGACACCAGATAACTTCACATAACTTTCCAATAGCCTTGATAGATGCTATACCACAGTGGATGTGACAGCTGTTGCTATCGGGCTGATATGTGATCAGTAGCCTTTTTTGGTTATGATGAAATACTTCAGTCCTGCACACATTTTGAAATTCATTTTTTATTCATTCATGGAGTTTATTACCCAACCCCCTAATTCAACCACATTGCAGTGGGTCTGGAATCACATCTATAACAGATCAGGTAAGGACAGCAGTTTTCTTTCCCTGAAGGGCATTAGTGATCCAGATCAGGATCACCATCAGACTTTTAATTCCAGATTTGAATTGAATTCAAATTTCACCATCTACTGTGGTGAGATTTGAACCCAGATCCCCAGAGCCTTACCCTGGGTCTTTGGAATACTGGACCAGTGACAATAGCACTGTGCCATCACCTCCACCTCCTCTGGCAAAAATCCAACTCGATTGAAGAAGTGCAACATATAAAACTTACCCAGGCATAATATATTCTTGATTACTGTGCACAATTTGTGGAGGTGTATAAAAACAATTAAAATAGGGTAATTATATTAGGTGATTTCAACTTTCCCAACATTAATTGGGATAGGCATAGTGTTAAGGGCTTGGATGGAATGGATTTCTTGAAATGTGTACAGGAGAATTTTTAGGTCAATATGTAGAGGGCCCAACAAGGGACAGTGCATTCCTGGACCTAATTCTGGGGAATGAAGCTGGACAGGTGGCTGAGGTGGTGGTGGGCGAGTATTTTAGTGATAGCAACCACAACAAGGCACAGTTTAAGTTTATTATGGACAAAGAAATAGACAAGTTGCAAAAAAATGTTTTGGATTGGGGGAGAGTGGATTTTAGTAAAATACGGCATGATTTGGCCAAGGTAGACTGGGAACAGCTACTTGTGGGGAAATCTACAGAGGAACAGTGGGGGGGCGTTAAAAACGGAAATGGGGAGGATACAGGCTCAACATGTTCCCTCTAGGGTGATTGGAAGGAGTAACAAGCCCAAAGAACCATGGATGACCAGAGATATTCAGGTTACGATGAGAAGGAAAAGAGAGGCTTTTAGCAGGTACAAGGGAAGCAAATCAGCAGAGGCATTAGTAGAGTACAGAAAGTGCAGGGTGGAGCTTAAGAAAGCAATTAGGAGAGCAAAGAGAGGATATGAAAAAGATCTGGCTGGTAAAAGTAGGGAAAATCCCAAGGTATTCTATAAGTACATCAATGGGAAGAGGATAACCAGGGAAAGAGTAGGGCCCATAAGGGTCCAAGGGGGCAATCTATGGGTGGAGCCAGAGGACATCGCTAGTGTGTTGAATGAATACTTCACATCCGTCTTCACCCAAGAGAATGAGGATGAAGGTATCGAACTCGGGGAGAGAGACGACGAGGTTCTTGAGCAAATTGATATAGGGAGTGACAAGGTATTGGAGGTGTTGGCAGACTTAAAAGTGGACAGATCTCCAGGTCCAGATGATTGGTGTGTCCCAGACTGCTGAGGGAGACAAGAAAGGAGATCGCAAGGGTTCTGACCCAAATCTTTAATTCCTCTCTGGCCACTGGAGAGGTACCAGAGGACTGGCGGGCAGCTAATGTGGTTCTGCTATTTAAGAAAGGTTGTAGAGAGAAGCCAGGGAACTACAGGCCAGTGAGTCTCATGTCAGTGGTTGGGATGCTATTGGAAAACATTCTGAAGGAGAGAATCTATCACCACTTGGAGAGGCAAAGTTTTATCAGGGATAGTCAGCATGGCTTTATCAGAGGGAGGTCATGCCTAACAAATGTGATTGAATGTTTTGAGGAGGTGACCAGGTGTGTAGATGAGGGTAGTGCAGTTGATGTAGTTTATATGGATTTCAGCAAAGCCTTTGACAAGGTCCCTCATGGGAGACTTATAAAGAAGGCAAATGCACATGGGACACAGGGTAATATGATAAGGTGGATTCAAAATTGGCTTAGTTGTAGGAGGCAGAGGGTGATGACAGAAGGATGCTTTAGTGACTGGAAGCCAGTGTCCAGTGGTGTACCACAGGGATCTGTGCTGGGTCCCCCATTCATTTACCATTTATATAAATGACATAGATGACTATGTGGGGTGTAGGATTAGTCAGTTTGCAGATGACACAAAGATTGGCTGGGTGGTTAACAGTGAGGTTGAATGTCTTAGGCTACAGGAAGATATAGACGGGATGGTCAAATGGGCAGATAAGTGGCAGATGGAATTTAACCCTGAAAAGTGTGAGGTGATTCACTTTGGAAGGAGTTATTTGACAAGGAAGTATTCAATGAATGGCATGGTAGTAGTAAATTTTGAGCAATAAAGGGACTTTGGCGTGTGTGCCATATATCTCTGAAGGCAGAGGGGCATGTTAGTGGGGTGGTGAAAAAGGCATATGGGACATTTGCCTTTATCAATCAAGGCATAGATTACAAAAGTAGGGAGGTCATGTTGGAGTTGTATAGAACCTTGGTGAGGCCACAGCTGGAGTACTGTGTGCAGTTCTAGTTGCCATATTATAGGAAGGATGTGATTGCACTGGAGGGGGCCAGAGCAGATTCACCAGGATGTTGCCTGGGATGAAACATTTAAGTTATGAAGAGAGGTTGGATAGACTTGTGTTGTTTTTGTTGGAGCAGAGAAGACTGAGGTCCTGCCTGATCGAGGTGTATAAGATTATGAGGGACATGGACAGGGTGGATAGGGAGCAGCTGTTCCCCTTAGTTGAAGGGTCAGTCACAAGGGGACATAAGTTCAAGGTGAGGGGCAGGAGGTTTAGGGGGGATGTGAGGAAAATCTTTTTTACCCAGAGGGTGGTGACGGTCTGGAATGCACTGCCTGGGAGGGTGGTGGAGGCGGGTTGCCTCACATCCTTTAAAAAGCACCTGGATGAGCACCTGGCACATCATAACATTCAAGGCTATGGGCCAAGTGCTGGTAAATGGGATCAGGTAGGTAGGTCAGGTGTTCCTCACGTGTCGGTGCAGACTCAATGGGCCGAAGGGCCTCTTCTGCACTGTGTGATTCTGTGATTTGAGGTGATGAATTTGGAATATTATTCAAAATGAAAGCACATTTTTCATGTGCGGTTTTTCTTTAGTATAGTGGCATCAACATATTGTGTAAGCCTTGTGACATTAAAGTGCCAGCTGTGGCTCAGTGCATAGCAATCTTACCTTTGGGTCATGAGGTCCCAGATTCAAGTCCTAACCTGGGGCCTGAGCACAAAAAAAATCAAAGGTTGGGTCTTCAGTGCAGTACTGAGGGAGTGCTGCCCAAGTGGTGTTACCATCTTTTGGACAAGACATTAACCTGAGACCCCATTTGCTCGATCATGTGGATGTCAAAAAAACCCATGGCACCTGCACCTGCGCCAAAGGCTCTGCTTTTAGAGAGATGGTCTGTTTGGCTGTTTCACCAGGTCTTCCTGAACGAGTGCAGAGCTCCTTCTGAGGTAGTTGGGAACTCGTTCGCTCCTAAGTCAGTTCCTGGGGGTTGTGTGACATGGTGCACGTTCTTCAATTTACCCAAACCTTTGAAAAATGTGGGGAATTCCCTTCAAAATTCATTGTCTTGTGTTTGTGTGTTGACTTTGCCATCTTTTATGAGCAGGTTCAGAGCTATGCAGGCTTTCCTGCTCAGCGAGGGGCATTCTTGGTTCTGAATAGTATATAACCTCTCAGAAATGTTCTGATCTTTGTATTTTAGTGTTGTGTCAGGCTGACCTTTAACATGTAGCTTGATTCCACCCGGACCTTGGAGTTGAATAGAGGAAATTTGGAGAGTTATTTTGTTCAGCCATGAAACTGTCAGATAAAACTGACAGGGTACTAGGTACTTCTGCCTTTTTCTGCCATTTTCTACTGTTCCTCTGTGGGTATAGTCACTGCTGTTCCTCTGTGGGTATAGTCACTGCTGTTCCTCTGTGGGTATAGTCACTGCTGCTCCTCTGTGGGTATATTCACTGCTGTTCCTCTGTGGGTATAGTCACTGCTGTTCCTCTGTGGGTATAATCACTTCTGTTCCTCTGTGGGTATAATCACTGCTGTTCCTCTGTGGGTATAATCACTGCTGTTCCTCTGTGGGTATAGTCACTGCTGTTCCTCTGTGGGTATAATCACTGCTGTTCCTCTGTGGGTATAGTCACTGCTGTTCCTCTGTGGGTATAATCACTGCTGTTCCTCTGTGGGTATAGTCACTGCTGCTCCTCTGTGGGTATAATCACTGCTGTTCCTCTGTGGGTATAGTCACTGCTGTTCCTCTGTGGGTATAGTCACTGCTGTTCCTCTGTGGGTATAGTCACTGCTGTTCCTCTGTGGGTATAGTCACTGCTGTTCCTCTGTGGGTATAATCACTGCTGTTCCTCTGTGGGTATAGTCACTGCTGTTCCTCTGTGGGTATAGTCACTGCTGCTCCTCTGTGGGTATAGTCACTGCTGCTCCTCTGTGGGTATAGTCACTGCTGCCACCATCTGTTATTGTGGGTTTGTTCAAGATTCATCGGCTTCTTACTCTTGAGGACATCTTGATGGAGGCGATGGCCTTTCATTCAGAACAACTTTATTTACATCCCCAACTAGTTACAAGGTTATAGAACATCAAGACATAGCTACAGCTACTCTCTGCAGTGCTTCTCAGTCATCTTCTCTGAGTGAGTGACATCACTGTGGCGTAACTTCTTTACATATGTTTATCAGCTATCACTAGAATTAACCCTTTACTCTACAGAATCCACATAGTCAAATGAAAAGAAGAGCTCAACAGGCAGGCCTAAATAAACTTTGAAATATCATTTTCCAAATGCTTTTCCAAGTAACCATAACAGCACCTATCATTACTGCATACCAAGTGCATATTAACATTTTAAGTGCAATGCAACATTATATGTGTAATGTACTTTAGCAAACTAAAGTATTTGCACAACAAAATGTAAAAATTCAGCTGCAGTTATGACTGATAATACCATTGCAATCAATTGAAATCGTAGAACAATAGGAAGAGGGGTCATTTGGCCCATTGTGTCTTTCAAAGAACAATCCAGTCAGTCCCTCTCCCTTCAGCGGTCTATCCACATAACTGTAATCCCTCATCTATGAAACCATTCCTGTAAATCCTTTCTGTCTCATTGCTCAGCCCCACTCCCAAAGCAATAAGCTACATTACCGGGTAATGATATTCCTTTAACCAGTATTTGCTTGTCAGCCCCTAGATAATAACATAAAACAGCAGCTGTATTTTTTTTTTACCTTATTCACAAGAACCACGACTTTGCCTTTGCCTCCCCTTGTTTCCAGGTGGCATCTGGTAACAAACACTGCTGCACGAGTCTTGCCTCCCCCTGTTGGAAGCCATATGATGATATTCTTGCCCTCAAGAGCAGGTTGCACAACCTCCCACTGGTAATCCCGCAGATCGATTTGCATTGTATACCTGGAGCGAGACTGAAAGAAATTAGCCCTTCTCCACCAGAATCTTGATTATAAATGAAACAGTCCGTGGGTTTAGGTTTGGATTCAATCATTCTAATTTTCCAACATTTACAAAAAAAGAGGGTAACTTTTATTGACACTTTCCTGTGATTTAAAGATGTGGCATTCGTAAAATGTTTGGAATCTACATGAGTGTAAAGCAGTTGTCGAAGAAGCATCTCAAGTGGAAGGTCAGTTAGTGGAATTGAAATGTGAGATGAAGAGTGTGTGAGAGTGGGGTAGCTTTGCCAGAGGTGGGAGATCGGGATAGAGGAATTAGTGACAGGCAGTGTGTACAAGCAGGAAAGTGAGAAAGGAAACAACTGGAGGGAATTGTTTTTCTAATGCTCATATTGCAGCACAGGAAGTGCATTGGAAGGCCATCTGTGAAGACTGTAAATACATCACTGCAAATCTCTAATGGCATCCGTCAAATTTAAATCATGGGAAGTGGCATGTCATTCAGCAGCGTTTTTACTTCTTTCACAGGATGTGGGCACCACTGGCTCAGCCAGCGTTTATTGCATATCCCTAAATTGCCCTTCAGAAGATGTGAGTTGCCTTCTTGAACTGCTGCAGTCCAAATTGTGTAAGGACACCACAGTTGCTGTTCGGAAGGGAGTGGCAGGAATTTGATTCAGTGACCATGAAGGAACAGAGATACAGTTCCAAGATAGGGTGGTATGTGACTCAGAGTGGAACATGATGGTCGTGGTTCGGATTATCCATGTGTCTTTGTTCTTTTCGTATTGCAGTCAATTTCCAATTTTCCACTTGAAATAGATGCAAATGAAAATTGGGCTACTTTTGTGAGTGTTGATCCAAAATTTAACTTTTAAAACCAGGTGACAAGATAATTGACAAGAAAATCAATCCAATTTTTGTTTTCTGTTTTAAAGAAGGTGCAGCTCCACCTCGAATGGGGCTTTGGATACTGGTGAGTGAGATGGTTCCTCAGAGGACTGTAGCAAGATTCAGGTTTGTGGCACTTTGGGCAGCTCAGTTGCACAGGAGGGGAGGAGGAAGAGGGGAAGTGCTACAGTGGTAGGGGATTCCATAGTTAGGGGAGCAGACAGGCATTTCTGCGGCTGTAGATGTGACTCCAGGATGGTATGTTGCCTCCCTGGTGCCAGGGTCAAGGATGTCACAGAGCAGCTGCAGAACATTCTTTTGGGGGAGGGTCCACATTGAGACCAATGACATAGGTAGGTAAAGGAATGAGGTCCTGAAAGCAGATTTTAGGGAGTTAGGAAGGGAATTAAAAAGCAGGGCCTCAAGGGCAGTAATCTCAGGATTACCCCCAGTGCCATGTGCTAGTGAGCAAAAGAATAGGAAGATTGAGCAGTTTAACATGTGGCTGAAGAAATGGAGTAAGAGGGAGACCTTTAGATTTCTGAGACATTGGGATCAGTTCTGGGGCAGGTGGGACGTGTACAAGAAGATCGGGTTACACCTTAACAGGACTGGGACTAATGTCCTCACATGAACATTTGCTAGTGCTGTTGGGGAGGGTTTAAACTAGATTGGCAGAGGGATGGGAACGAGAGGGGAAATTCAGAGTGGAGAGGAGAAAAACTGGCAGTGGGAAGTAGAGGAGTATTAACTGATAAGGAGGATATATCAGAGAGTTGTACAAGATTAAGAGAATGTTTGGAGAGCTTGATAGAATTATAGAAGGCAATAGTAAGTCATTGGATGGGATTAGAGTAAGGGGGAATGTAAAAAAGCCTAAATCAGGCTTAATGTGCATGTATGTAAATGCACGGAGTGTCATTAATAGGATTGGTAAACAACAGGCACAGGTTGACAAATTGAATTATGATATGATTGCTATACAGAGGCCTGGCTCAAAGAAGGGCAGGACTGGGGGTTAAATATTCCTGGGTACAAGGTGATTAGGAGAGACAGGAAAGGAAGAAAAGGAGGGGGAGTGGCAGTATTGATTAAAGATGGCATTACAGTACTGGAGAGAGAGGATGTTCCTGAGGGGTCAAGGATAGGATCTCCCTGGCTAGAGGTAAGGAATGAAAAGGGTGCAATAACATTAATCGGTGTCGTGTACAGGCCACCAACCAGTGGAAAGGATGAAGAAAAACAAATTTACGAAGGAATTACAGAGAGGTGCAAGGATTATAGAGTGATTATAATGGGGGGACTTCAATTATCGAAATATAAACTGGGATAGGAATAATGCAAAGGGACAAGAGGGGTGTGAGTTCCTGGCATGTGTTCAAGATAATTTTCTGCAGCTGTAAGTTTCCAGTCCAAAGAGGCGGTAGGCATTGCTGGAGCTGGTTCCGGGGAATGAGTTGGCCCAAGTTGATCAAATATCAGTGGCAGAGCATTTAGGGGATAGTGAGAATTGTATCATAAGGCTTAGTTTGGCCAAGGAAGAATCCAGAGCAGGGATAATTAGATGGGGGAAAACCAGCTTCAATGGGATGAGAATGTATCTGGGTCAAGTGAGTTGGGAATCAGATGCTGGCAGAA
Source organism: Carcharodon carcharias (assembly GCF_017639515.1). Classification (NCBI taxonomy): domain Eukaryota; kingdom Metazoa; phylum Chordata; class Chondrichthyes; order Lamniformes; family Lamnidae; genus Carcharodon; species Carcharodon carcharias. The sequence continues at coordinate 16,148,997 of NC_054489.1, forward strand.
AAGACACTTGCTAGTCAATAGGCCACCTTCAAGGAAATAGTATTGCAGGCAGGGTCAAGGTATTCCCTCGAAGGGGAAAGGTAGGACAAATAAATCCAGAGTGCCCTGGATGACAAGAGAGATGGAGGTAAAGATGAAAACGAAGAAGAGATCGTATGACAGATGTCAGGTAGAAAATACAATGGCAAATCAGACTGAATATAGATGGACGAGAGGGGAAGTGAAAAAACTAAGAAAAGTAAGGAGAGGGCATGAAAAGAGACTGGCAGCTAATATAACGTGGAATTTACAGGCATGTAAATAATAAAAAGATGGTAAAAGAAGGGGTTGGGCCGATTAGGGATTTAAAAAAAAGCGGATTTGCACGTGAAGGCAGGAGAGATAGTGGAGGTATTGAACAAGTACTTTGCATCTGTCTTTACAAAGGAAGAAGATGCTACCCAGACCAAGGAGAGAGAGGAGGTAACTGGTACACTCAAAGCATTTACAATAGAGAAAGTGGAGGTGTTAGAAAGGCTATCTTAACTTATAATAGATAAGGTACCAGGACCACTGAGGGAAGTGAGAGTGGAAATTGCAGCGGCACTGGTGATAATTTTCCCGTTTTCTTTAGACATAGGGGTGGTGCCAGGGGACTGGAGAATTGTGAATTTGTATCCTTGTTTAAAAAGCTGGCAATTACAGACCAATCAGTTTGACTTCAATGGTAGGGAAAGTTCTAGAAATTATAATTCGAGACAAAATCAATAATCAGTTAGACAAGTGCAAGACAACTAAGGAAAGCCAGCATGGATTCATTAAGGGAAAATTACATTTAACTAATTTGCTAGAGTTTTTTGAGGAGGTAACAGAGAAGGTTGATAAGGGCAAAGCTATTGATGTGGTATATATAGATTTTCAAAAGGCATTTGATACAGTGCCACACAACAGACTTGTGATCAAAATTCTAGCTCATGGAATAAAAGAGAAAGTAGGCACTTGGATAAGAAATTGGCTGTGTGACAGGAAACAGAGAATAGTGATAAATGGGTGTTTTTCAGACTGGAGGAAGGTCTGTAGTGGAGTTCCCTAGGGGTCAGTGTTGGAACCCTTGCTCTTCCTGATATATATTCATGACTTACACTGTGGTGTTCAGGGCATGATTTCAAAATTTGCAGATGATAAAAAGATTGGAAACATTGTCAACTGTGATAAGGATAGTCTTAAACTTCAAAAGGACATAGATATGTTGGTGGATTGGGCAGACAAGTGGCAGATGAAGTTCAATGCAGAGAAGTGCGAGGTGATTGATTTTGCCCAGGAGAATATGGAGAGACAGTATAAAATAAAGGGAGAGCCTCTAAAGGAGGTGCAGGAGCAGAGGGACCTCGGTGTATATGTGCATAAGTCATTGAAGATGGCAAGGCATGTTGAGAGAACTGTTAATAAAGCTTTATTAAAAGGGGCATCAAGTACAACAGTAAGTAAGTCATGTTGAACTTTTATAAGACACTAGTTAGGCTTCACCTGGAGCACTGTGTCCAGCTCTGGGTGCCATATTTGAGGAAGGACGTGAAGACGTTGGAGACAATACAGAGGAAATTTACAAGAATAATCTAGGGATGAAGAACTGTAGCTAGGAGGATAGATTGGAGAGGTTGGGACTGTTTTCCTTAGAGAAAAGAAGGCTGAGAGGAGACTTGATCGAGGTATTCAAGATCCTGACGGATATGGAAAGGGTAAATAGTGAGAAACTGTTCCCACTCAAGAGAACATCAAGAACTAGAGGGCACATATTCAAAATAATTGGCAAAAGGAATAAAAGTGAGGTGAGGAAAATTTTTTTCACCCAGAGGGTGGTTGGAGCCTGGAACAAACTGCCTGAGCAGGTGGTTGAAACAAGTTCAATCGAGGTATTCAAAAGGGAATTGGATTGCTATCTGAAAAGAGAGAACGTGCAAGGTTTCGGGGATGAGACAAGGGAGCGGGACTAGGTAGAATGCTCTTTCAGAGAGCCAGTGCAGACTAGATGGGCCAAATGGTCTCCTTCTGCACTGTAAAGATTCTGTGATTCTGTGGAGAAAGTGAGAATCGCTGCTTCTTGCATTATTCATTGTTTTCAATATCCTGAAGTCATTACAGATTTATCAACTCAATTTTGATATGATATTCCCCATGACATGCAGTAAAATTAAACTCAATATTATTGCAATTCATATCACACAATTCAAATGTAGAATGTCACCAATCATCACTGGTTGTCATGTCACAGGTCACTGACAAAAAAAAATGAAAAATTAATGTACATATTAAAAGCACAGGATAGAATGTATTCAGTGTTGTAACTCAAGCTTAACTTCTACATCTTGTGACATTGGCTGGCTTTTGTGGAACAGATAACATAATCAAATATAAAAAATATATTGCATGTTTATTTTCTGGCAGGACAAACCTGGACTACTTAAATCAAAAAGCAGAATGCTGCAGGTGCTGGAAATCTGAAATAAAAGCAGAAAATGCTGGAAATACTCAGCAGGCAAGGCAGCAGCTGTGGAGAGAGATAGAGTAAACAGAACTAGTTGATTCTGTTTCTCTCTCCACAGATGCTGTCTGACCTGCTGAGTATTTCCAGCATTTTCTGTTTTTATTTTTGGATTACTTAAGTGTCCGACCATCGTCCTATATAAACGGAATGGAATTTCTCTGAGGCCTGTCCTTAGAAATGACGGACCAAAAGAAAGTTAAACTACGAATGTGAAAACATCCACAATGTATCATAATAATTATAAAAGAACATTAGCACATTAGCGCCAAATGAGACTTACCTCTACAAAATTATTAGCTGCACATCTGGCACAAGAGCATTGGTTGGATCACTGAAAGGAGAATTGAGCAACGTTTAACCTTCCGGCTTTGAGAAGCTCAGCAATTAACTGCTTTGTGAAAGATGCAACACACACACAGCTATTCAACAAGGGCACAATCCCTCTTCAATTGCAAGCATTCAGCTACTTGTCCTGCTAATCGTAAATGTATTCTTAAAGATGTCTTAGCACTGCTCGATAGAAGTCTTTAGTGCTTGGCAAGTCCTACATCCTCCCAGAGGAGGAATACTGAGGTCTTGTTGGGCAAATTAGACAAGAAAAGGCTAAACCTTATGCTCCTGAACTCAGTGTAGTCAGTAAGTAGGTTAAAATGGTCTACTTCTATGCTGGACTCCACTATCTACTATATCACACGGACTGACTAGGTTATCTGTCTTTATACACGATCATGAATGAAGTAATATTACACAAAAGAAAAGAACATGTGGCATTTGCCTGTGGAGCACAAGGGATGGAACTGCGTCTCATATTTCTGTATCAAAGCATAACACCAGCAAAGTTTCGTTGTGGAACCCTCCCTCTGACTATTTTGTTAGCTAGAAGTCCATTCCTTTTATGTGACAATGCAAGATCTGCTGAAGCCAGCCTCTGATATGAAGTCGGATATGAAAAGCACTCGGTGCATCGTTTGGCATCATCACAGTGCAATGTCGGTCTCTGGCATCAGCAGCCCTGGACTAAAACTTGAGACATCTGTCCTCACTACAGCTTCCTATTGTGAAGCCATGCAATAGATTAAAACAATTCGCTGAGACCCCACTGTTGTCTCATTGGGGAAGTTGCACCGCATTGGTAGAGTAGATTTTGCAGATCAGGAAAGTCTCAGACGTGTTCTCCAGTCTACACGAAATTATCTCATTCCACAACCGGCACTAAATGAACCAAAACAAAAACAGAATTACCTGGAAAAACTCAGCAGGTCTGGCAGCATCGGCGGAGAAGGAAAGAGTTGACGTTTCGAGTCCTCATGACCCTTCGACAGAACTTGAGTTCGAGTCCAAGAAAGAGTTGAAATATAAGCTGGTTTAAGGTGTGTGTGTGGGGGGCGGAGAGATAGAGAGAGAGAGAGGTGGGGGGGGTGTGGTTGTAGGGACAAACAAGCAGTGATAGAAGCAGATCATCAAAAGATGTCAACGACAATAGTACAATAGAACACATAGGTGTTAAAGTTAAAGTTGGTGATATTATCTAAACGAATGTGCTAATTAAGAATGGATGGTAGGGCACTCAAGATATAGCTCTAGTGGGGGTGTTTTTTTTTATATAATGGAAATAGGTGGGAAAAGGAAAATCTTTATAATTTATTGGAAAAAAAAGGAAGGGGGAAACAGAAAGGGTGTGGGGATGGGGGAGGGAGCTCAAGACCTAAAGTTGTTGAATTCAATATTCAGTCCGGAAGGCTGTAAAGTGCCTAGTCGGAAGATGAGGTGCTGTTCCTCCAGTTTGCGTTGGGCTTCACTGGAACAATGCAGCAAGCCAAGGACAGACATGTGGGCAAGAGAGCAGGGTGGAGTGTTAAAATGGCAAGTGACAGGGAGGTTTGGGTCATTCTTGCGGACAGACCGCAGGTGTTCTGCAAAGCGGTCACCCAGTTTACGTTTGGTCTCTCCAATGTAGAGGAGACCACATTGGGAGCAACGAATGCAGTAGACTAAGTTGGGGGAAATGCAAGTGAAATGCTGCTTCACTTGGAAGGAGTGTTTGGGTCCTTGGACGGTGAGGAGAGAGGAAGTGAAGGGGCAGGTGTTGCATCTTTTGCGTGGACATGGGGTGGTGCCATAGGAGGGGGTTGAGGAGTAGGGGGTGATGGAGGAGTGGACCAGGGTGTCCCAGAGGGAGCGATCCCTACGGAATGCCGATAAGGGAACCACATCTGTAGGGTTTGAGAAACAGCCAGCGCACTTCGTGCTCCTGATCGCTATTTAGAGATCCCGGCTGTTAAATATCTGAACAAAAACAGAAACAGAAATACCTGGAAAAACTCAGCAGGTCTGGCAGCATCGGCGGAGAAGAGCACAGTTGACGTTTCGAGTCCTCATGACCCTTCAAAAAGATACCTGGTTGGGAAGTGTAGGTGGAACACACTCAGTCCCTGCTCTGATACATACAACCGCAGCCTTTGTTAACCCATCTAAACCTGCTGTCCGCACCTAATAAACTCAAAGAATGATCATAGGCGGCGTCTGCAGAATTGTATCGCAGCACAGTCGGCACCGATAGGCGAGGGCTGTAAGTTAAGAAAATTAGGAGACAGGACACGTTTTAAGACAAAGTACGAACACACATTGAAGATCGTGAGTACAAATTTCAAGAAGGGTATCAGAGGGGAACGCAGGGGGAAGAGGAGCCACTGAGGAGCGGACACAAATCAAACGCAACTCACCAAGAAGCTCTGGTCTGGTCCTCAGGAGCAGTCGAGCAAATGCTAGCGTCTGGCAAAAGCTTATAAACAAAGTGCATCAGTTTCGATTTCCTTGTTCTGCAGTCGGAATAGAAACAGAAAGTGAAACTGAACGTTTCTCTGAAACTGCATTGGGGGCCCATTGAAGGAGTGCCGTGACACCCAGCAAATATTATACATGCTCAAAATCTTAAATTTGTTTTATAACTCGTATGTTAGTGGCATTTGGATTAAAAGCGTTTTCGCCGCTGCTGAACGTGTGTTAAACTAAAAGGACAGTGATTCGTTCTGCGCCAGCGGATTGAAAATGGGGAGGTTTACCAGGAGACGAGATTGAGGCAAACTTGTTCGCAATTTAATGAGTGTACCACAGGCAGATTACAATCTGACAAAAAGCCATAATAACCAGTGGATTAATATCAATCCCTGTCTGAAACCTACCTGATCTTTACTGAAAACTGCATTTCCCATTTGCCGGCATTAGCCCAGTTCTAATGCAGGTTTAGGCTTCATTTATCTTTTGAAGTCGACATTTTTACGGTCCATAGTGACCAGTTTTTTTTTTAAATCTGCTGTTGGAGAACCCTACTTTTAAATTGAAAGTCAAAATCGTTGAGGAAGGGGTGGTGGGGGGGGGGGGTGGTGGAGAGTGCAGGGGAAAGAGCTAAGATTTTCATAGGGAAAGTAGAGTAAGTCCAGCAGGCGGCAGTACTTCACGCTGCGGTTGAGCGAGCTATTGCTTGGCCCAGGACCTTTTGCTCAACAATTGTCTCATTGAGATTTCTGTTGCCATTCTTGTTATATGTTTAATTTTTCATGGGATGTGGGCATTGCTGGCAACGCCAACATTTATTGCCCATCCCTAACAACCGAATGGCTTGCTAGGGCATTTCAGAGAACATTTAAGGATCAACTTAGGGCAGGGGATCTGGAGTCACTTACAGGCCAAACTGGGTAAAGATATCAGGTTTCCTTCCCTGAAAGGGTGTTAGAGAAAGAGGGTTTTTGTTTTAACAACAATCCAATAGTTTCATGGCTATCGTGACTGATGTTAGCTTTTTATTCCAAATTTATTTCATTAATTATCTTTAAATTCTCCAGCTTCTATGGCATGAATTCATTCCTCTGGATCATTAACCCAGCCCTGGAGATTATTATCCCAGTAGATCAAGAATGAAGTCACAGTACCGGTGCCCATTTGGATTTAAGATTCTCCCTTTCATAGACTTGGACTTAACCCATTCAGGGTCCTTTACCTGCCAAAAGAGATTGCTGAAGCGGGGGAGATAAGGAAGTTACCCCCAAACTAATCACAAGTGCTTCTATACCTAATGTAAAACACTGTAAAATCACCAAGTTTGGGTATTCACTTCTGAAATTGGAAATATTTAAGGGCCTAATCAAAGTTTAATTAAGAGAAGGGGATGCAGTCGAGGTGGTTCCTATGTATCAAGGGAGGTGGTTTGAGGAAATACAGTTTAGCATTGACTATTAACAATATTACTGTTTGGATTTGGGATAATTTTGCAATGATAGGAATGGAATCAATCACAATGTAGCAGGTTATTTTGGGAAATAAAAGGTCCAAGAGAAGGTTCTGGCAAGTAAAATAAATGTTAAAACTCAGACTAAGTGGAAAAATTTCACCTATGTGTTGATATTGTATTGGACAGTAAAGTCCCACTAGGTTCATGAATGAGATGAAATGGTAGGATGCAAGATAGAAACAGGAAAATTACACCACCAAATGGGAATTTTAAAAAATCATCTCCTTAGGTGAAAGGATCAGCTGAAAGCCCACAAATAGCTTGCATCATTTGGCATGATATTGGGGTAACTAGCTTCTGGAAAACACAGTGAAGGTGCCCTGAAGATTGGATCTCAGGCATGAACTGATAAACGTATCTCAGCAGAGCAAGACACAACTCTAAATTAAATCAAGGCATTGCTCTACACAGAAGCTTAGTTTTTAATTAAACAATCAAAACACAGGTAAACACATTGGTATCTGTCAGAGGGATTAAAATTAAAGGCGGTCAAAGAATTTGAATTTCTAAAAATTGGCATTGGATGCCTGAATTAACAAGGAAATGGGACAGTCGAAGGCGAGGGAGAAATAATACTTAGCAAGAATTATCCAGAAGATGGATATGAGTAAAGGAGAGTTGTAGAAACCATTAGAACCACACATACTTGGCTATATGGTGCACTGTCACTCTCTGTACCATGTAATATGATTTTCTTTACCTGCATCATGGTGTGTTGCTTGAATGTATGCTACGGAGGCTGCACTGACACGCTGTAAGAGACTGTAAACAAATAAAAGATTTTAAAAAGCTGTTGGGTTTGAAGGACTTGAACTGTTTTAAGTTGTAAACATGTTTTCTAGACTGTTAGCTTGCAGTGGTTGTAATATATTTGGATTTCCAAAAAGCGTTCTGTAAGGTACCGCATAAAAGGCTACTTCATAAGATAAGAGCCCATGGTGTTGGGAGTAGTATATTAACATGGATAGATGATTGGCTAACTAATAGAAGACAGAGTTGGGATAAGGGGAGCATTTTCAGGATGGCAACCTGTAATTAGTGGAGTGCCACAGGGATCAGTGCTGGGCCCTCAGTTATTTACAATATATATTAATGACTTAGATGAGGAAAGTGAATGTACTATCGCCAAGTTTGCAGATGTCACAAAAGTAGGTGGGAAGGCAAGTGGTGAGGATAACGCAAGGACCCTACAGAGGGATATAGACAGGTTGAGTGATTGGGCAAACTTGGCTGATGGAATATAAGGTGGGAAAATTAGGTTATGCACTTTGGCAGGAGGAGAGGAGCTGAATATTATTTAAATGGAGAAAGGCTGCAGCACAGAGGGATTTGGGAGTCCTTGTCCATGAATCCCCAAAAGCTAACATTCAACAGGTAATAGGGAAGGCAAATGGAATGTTGGCTTTTATTTCAAAGGGAATGGAGTATAAAAATAGGGAAGTCTTGCTAAAATTATACAAGGCACTAGTTAGACCACATCTAGAATACTGCGAGAAATTTTGGTCCCCTTATCTAAAGGAAGATATACTGGCATTGGAGACAGTCCAGAGGTTCACTAGGTTGATTCCAGGTATGAAGGGATTTTCTTATGAGGAGGTTGAGTAGGTTGGACCTGTACACATTGGAGTTTAGAAGCATGAGAGGCGACCTTATTGAAATATGTAAGATTCTTAGAGGGCTTGACAGGGTAGATGCTGAGAGGTCATTTCCCCTTGTGGGAGAGCCTAGGACCAGAGGGCGTAACCTCAGAGTAAGGGGTCGCCCATTTAAAAGAGATGAGGAGGAATTTCTTCTCTCAGAGGGTAGTCAAACTGTGGAATTCTTTACCACAGAGGGCTGTAGAGGCTGGGTCATTAAGTATATTCAAGGTTTAGATAGACCGATTTTTAATCAGTAAGAGAATCAAGGGTTATGGGGACAAGGCAGGAAAGTAAAGTTGAGGACTATCAGATCAGCCATGATTTCATTGAATGGTAGAGCAGACTCAACAGGCCAAATGGCCTACTTCTGCTCCTACATCTTATCGTTATTTGATGGAATTATGATATATTCTTTTTCAGTATGAAGCTTTGCTACATTGCAATTTAATACCAGGTTTGCAAGATCATTTTATTTATTCAATAAAATTAGCAAACAGAATGATGTTTAAGTTAGGGTGTCTTTATAGAAAAAAGTTGTTTCAAAGTCTACTGGATAAAACAGCAACTGTAGAAACATAGGCTTGTAGCTCAAAAACATCAACTCAAGCAGTTCAGTGCCACAGCTAGCAGCAGGTCTCCATTTTTCACCAAGCCGGCCAGTCTCCATGTGCAAGCTCAATATGATGGCGTCGTAGCTGAGTCCAATGTCGCCTTATGTTGCTTCCACATGTGCATATTTCCAGGAAGTACAGCAATCACAAGCAGGAACCCTGCTTAATTCTCCCCTTACTGGAAGTTATATGTAATGTCCTCATGATTGCCAAATGACAAGGGCTAGCTTTTTCTGGGGCTCAAAGCAAATTGGGATACTTTTTTCAACATGTTGTTTGAATTTGATTTCCTTGGAAAAGTATTTTTTATTTAAAAACAAAACTTTGGCTGCATTCATCTTTTAAAATCTGCACTAATGACAACAGGCATCCCAAAATGAATGTTTCGTGGCAACAGTGCAAATTCATTTGGCTCAGACTAGACTCACGTTTCATTCTGGTGGATTAATTTGAATTAGGCATGTACAGCCTAGAGATAAATATGCCTTATTATTTGATTCCATAATAACCTTCAGTATTCTCGTTACTTAGATAGTCACAGACAAAATAATTTAATTTGACATTTTGTTCTCCGAACAATGGGTCTTTGTCAATACCTCATGGATTGCCGAAAACTGCAACGTTCAAGAATGAAAGACACCCTCCAGTTGAAAACCAGGAACACATAGCTACAACTGTAAATTGCAAGCTATGGATTTTGCTGGGCTCTCCTGGAGCTAACCCAGTCACATGCAATTCTAGTTGCAAATGGAAAATTTAACCAAATTTCCATGCAGAAAGAAGTCATGACAAAAGTGAATCTGAAAGTTAAACTCAAAAGTTCACCAAATAAAAATGTATTGGAGCAAAGCTCCTACTCTTCTTTTCAGCAGACTTGAAAGTTAATACAAAACCTTCATCAATATTCTTGCAAATGCTCCCATTGGCAATGAAACCTTCCAGTGTGTTGAATTGTGCAACAAATGTATGTTATCATTTTTGCAGAATTGTTATGCTCAGTGACAAAATCTAATTTAACATACATCTTAAAAAAAACTAGTAATAGGCCAATAACGCAGTAAAATAAAGATTTACATTAATATATCTTGAATATCCAAAAGTGGTATTTAATGTTTTTACATAGTGACTTACATAGATGACCACAGAAGCTGTTATGCAAAGAGCAAATAAAGACTGTATCTACAATTTGAGTGAAGTTACTGCTGAATTTATTTACATCAGCAAGACGTTACAGCAAACGTACAAAATGCAACTCAGTTTAAAAAAAAAATTACAAAATCTGTAGGTAGTCAGGCATTATCACAACATGCCCTATTTATCATTTACTGACAGGCAACGCTGAAGTCACAGACTCCACAGAGTGAAACGTGAGAAGCTCACAGTAGAACGCATTCTGCTGAAATGATCTACTTTGTGTAGGTTCCATCATCGATTTCAATAAGCAACATAAATGCTTAGTGATTACTTCTGTGATGTGCATCATCTTTGCATATGTGTGAATATTACAGATCATTGGTATCCAAATGGAGCATCCAATATCTTGATTATTTGTGTACATTTTTGACAGAAGAAACTACATGCAGTGAGATGGATACTTCAACAGTTAAACACTGGAACAGACTGGATGTTTGTAAATTTAATGATTCATTATGGGTACCATTAACCAGCCCATGCAATTACAGGATATCATAAAGGCATTCAAACAAATTTCAATAATGCCACTTTTTGAAATGCACTGATCAGACCGAGTTTATGCGGTTTATGAGTAGTTTATTCTGCTGGGACCTTGGTCTGTAAGGTCTTGTCTGCACATCCAAGCTTTCAGCTATCCCTTGTAGAAGTGTTTTCACTTGTCCAAGAGCCCCATTTCTTTAATCTTGAAGTAGAAAAACTTCTCCAGCATGTTGGCACATTTGCAGTACTCGCTCTCAGGAGGGTTATACTCGCGGCAATTTGTGATGATACGTTGGACATCGGCGATAAATAACTTCTTGGAAACATAATAACGATTCTTTAGCCGGTCACTCATACTCTTTAAATCTGAGGCAAAAACAAGGATCAATATAGCCATCATATCCACATAGTATGAGTTTCTTTTGCAATTTATATGAAAATAAAACATAGGGAATAAGAAAATCTAAAAATGGTAAATACTTATACTTTGCAGCTTGTGCAAGTTGGCATTTTCCACAATGTAAAATAAGATACATAACTTAAGATGTGCTGAATTCATAGGTGAAAAAGAGTGGCCAAATTTACATTCTTGCATACAGTCTAACTGCCCCATTTTGGTTAACTGCTATAATTTAGGAAGGGAACTGTTGCTATGTTAGTGTAGTTATAGGCCTCAGGACAGACCCGAAGCAAGAATGAAAATGATGTCTAAGTGTCATCCTCTCTTTACAAAAACAAAACCAATGAAAAGGCTCATCAAGAGATAAGCTGCCCAGCAGGATATAAATTGGCTCAAATTCAAATGAATTGCTGTTGATTGGAACAAATTCTTAAGATAAGCTACCTCACAAAATGGCTATTGCTTTGAAACTTTTTCTTCAGTAGATTCTCATTAATAAGCTTAAAAAAAGGACAGCATGGCCCAGCTGATTAATGTTGGGTCAAATAGAACCCACTACAGGTCACCACAATCATAATCACAGAGACTAACTGTATGAATGCTCAAACATCACCTAACAGTAATCTGAACAAATGCAAATAGCTAATTAAAAGTTAAATTGCACTGTATGTAGGGCCAATTATTTAAGTACTTTATATATCTACTTTACAATAGAAAGGTGAAAGAGTTAAAATGAAAACCTTGTGCAATTACATAAACATACCGATTGGAAACCGAATAATTTCATAGTAATCTGGAGCCTCAGACTTCTTCACTGGTTCCATGAAAGGCCAAGCGCTAGGATGGCTCTGTTAAAGAGAAATAGTTTACATGAGATCGAGAGTACCGGGAAATAGAATTACAGTTCTTTATTTTGGAGGGAAGTATGCAAATAAATAGAACTAAAACATACTATGTGATACAGCAAGTTTTACCACGGAGCAGTGAAAGATGGTTCTGGCTCTGCCTCTGCAATTCCCTACACTGTAGGTTCACCACCTTAGCAGTGTTATCACGGAGAGGTGCCCAGCAGAAACTGATTACTTGCTCATAGTAAAGAAAACCAAAGTTACCGTGGGTTTCACTCAAGTACAATCTGGCTTGCAACCAGTTCCACATTCTAGATGCAGAGTAGCATTGGTGGCAACCCGAGAGGTTATCTGCTCACTATCTCAGCTAGAATGTGTTGCTTAAAAGCCCAATGTAAGGAAGAAGGAGCTGTAAAGTCTTGACTTTAGAGGCTTTTGTTTAAAATTTATTTTTACACGGGGTGTAGGCATCACTAGCAGCATTTATCGCCCATCTCTAGTTGTCCTTGAGAAGGTGGTGGTGAGCCACTGCCTTGAACCGCTGCAGGCCATGTGGTGGAGGCACACCTACAGTGTTGTTGGAAAGTAAGTCTCAGGATTTTGATCCAGTGACAATGAAGGAACGGCAAGATGGTTCCAAGTCAGGATGGTGTGTGGCTTGGAGGGCAACTTGCAGGTGTTGGTTTTTCCATGCACCTGCTGCCCTTTTCCTTTGAGGTGGTAGAAGTCATGGGTTTTGCAGGTGTTGTCGAAGCCGCCTTATGTGAATTTCTGCAGTGCATCTTGAAGATGGTATACACTGCTGCCACCGAGCTTTGGTGGTGGAGAGTGTGTTTTTAGGCTAGTGGATAGGGTGCCAATCAAGTGGGCTGCTTTGTCCCAGATGGCGTCAAGCTACGAGTGCTATTGGAGCAGCACTTGGCCAGGGAAGTGGAGAGTATTCCATCATACTCCTGACTTGAGCCTTGTAGATGGTAGACAGGCTTTGAGGAGTCAGGAGGTAAGTTACTCTCCAGCATTCCCAGCCTTTGACCTACTCTGGTAATCACAGTATTTATATGGCTGGTCTAGTTCAGTTTTTGTCAAAGATAACCCCCAGGATGTTGAGGGAGGGGATTCAGGAATGGTAATGCCAGTGATGTCAAGGGGAGAAAGATAACATTCTTTCTTGTTGGAGATGATTACAGCCCGGCACTTGTGTGGCATGAAGGTAACTTGCCACTTAATTTAAAACTAATTGGTTTGCAACCTGTGGTGGTTATGACTACAAAAGAACATTGGTTAATCAAATGATTAATTGAATGTGCTGACCATTAGAATATTTTAACAGATTGAACTTTGAGATAAATCAGTACGCTTAACTGTGCCACTTAACTGCTTGATACTACTACCAATTAGCACAGAAAATATTTACTTCAACTGATTCAGAAAATAGATGAGGTATAGGTTTCATGGTTATATATTTTAATCCTTATAACTCAATATCACCTTGGATAATTTGTATCTTCTAGTGCAAAAGCAATGACTCAATTATATCAGTGCTCAATTTCAGAAATCTAGAGATCAATAACATAGCTGCTGTGTTCACATTAACAAGGATTATTAAAAATAATCCTTTAACCATATCCTAGATGTATCCTATGTACTCTCTTCTCACAACCTTTATTTGGGCCAGTAGGTTTTTCAAAGAGTTGTGCAGCTGATCTGGATCCTTCAGTTCTTTTCTAAAAAACAAAGCAGAAAATAGGTTATGATTCTAATTTTTTATTATTCATTCATGGGATGGGGGCATCACTGGCTAGGCTAGCATTTATTGCTCATCACAAATTGCCCTTGAGAAGGTGGTGGTGAACTGCCTTCTTGAACCGCTGCAGTCCATGTGGTGTAGGTACATCCACAGTGCTGTTAGGGAGTTTCAGGATTTTGACGCAGTGACAGTGAAAGAAATGGTTAAGTAGTTTTAAGTCAGGATGGTGAGTGACTTGGAGGTGAACTTGCAGGTGGTGGTGCTCCCGTGTATCTGCTGTCCTTGCCCTTCTAGATGGTAGCGGTCGTGGGTTTGGAAAGTGCTATCTAAGGAAGCTTGGTGAGTTGCTGCAGTGCATCTTGTCGATGGTACACACACTGTTCCCACTGTGCCTTGGCGGTGGAGGGAGTGAATGTTCATAGATGGAATGCCAATCAAGCAGGCTGTTTAGTTGTGGATGGTGTCAAGTTTCTTGAGCTGCACTCATTCAAGCAACTGGAGAGCATTCTTGTCATGAAAATATAATAATTTTCATAATGTTCCTGGATCAGTGGGATCTGTACAAGCGGGATGGTCTACATTTGAGTAACATCCTTTGCTAGTGCTGTTGGAAGGAGTTTAAACTAATTCGGCAGCGGTAGAATGTTAATAGAATAGGGACACATCATAATACAGTAAAACAATCAAGTTAGAGGGAGTACAGCTGCAATAAGCTTCAAGGGAATAAGGCAAGGCTGGATGGCCTCTACTTTAGTGCCAGGAGTATTACAGGTAAAACCATTGAGTTAAGGGTGGGGATTGACATGAGGAATTGTGATATAGTAGCCATCACTGAGACGTGGTTGAGGGAAGGGCAGGATTGGCAGCTCAACGTTCGAGGATATAGAATCTTCAGGCGAGACAGGGGAGGGGGTAAAAGAGGAGGCGGCTTTGCATTATTAGTTAAGGAGTCAGTTACTGCAGTAAGGAGAGATGATATCTTGGAAGGGGCATCGAATGAAGCTTTGTGGGTAGAGCTTAGGAATAAAAAAGGGGCAACCACATTATTAGGTGCTTATTATAGACCCCCAGATAGTCCGCGGGAAATTGAGGAGCAAATATGCGCACAATTTGTGGAGGTGTGTAAAACCAATAACAATAGGGTAATTATATTAGGTGATTTCAACTTTCCCAACATATATTGGGATAGACATAAAGTGTTAAGGGCTTGGATAGAGTGGATTTCTTGAAATGTGTACAGGAGAACGTCTAAGGTCAATATGTAGAGGGTCCAACAAGTGACGGCGAAGTGCAGGACCTAATTCTGGGGAATGAAGCTGGACAGGTGGCTGAGGTGGTGGTAGGCGAGCTTTTTAGTGATAGCGACCACAACATGGTACAGTTTAAGTTTGTTATGGACAAAGAAATCGACAAGTTGCAAAATAAATGTTTTGGATTGGGGGGAGAGTGGATTTTAGTAAAATAAGGCAGGATCTGACCAATGTAGACTGGGAACAATTACTTGTGGGGAAATCTACAGAGGAACAGTGGGGGGTGTTCAAAAAGGAAATGGGGAGGGTACAGGCTCAACATGTTCCCTCCAGGGTGATAGGAAGGAGTAACAAGCCCAGAGAACCATGGATGACCAGAGATATTCAGGTTACGATGAGAAGGAAAAGAGATGCTTTTAGCAGGTACAAGGGAAGCAAATCAGCAGAGGCATTAGCGGATTTCAGACAGTGCAGGGTGGAACTTAAGAAAGAGGGGATACAAGAAAGCTCTGGCTAGTAAAAGTAGGGAAAATCCCAAGATATTCTTTAAGTATATCAATGGGAAGAGGATAACCAGGGAAAGAGTAGGGCCCATAAGGGACCAAGGGGGCAATCTTTAGTTGGAGCCAGAGGACATCGCTGGAGTGTTGAATGAATACTTCATGTCCGTCTTCACCCAAGAGAATGAGGATGAAGGTATCGAACTTGGGGAGAGAGATGGCGAGGCTCTTAAGCAAATTGATATAGGGAGTGACAAGGCATTGGAGGTGTTGGCAGGCTTAAAAGTGGACACATCTCCAGGTCCGGATGATTTGTGTCCCAGACTGCTGAGGGAGGCAAGGGAGGAGATCGCAGGGACTCTGACCCAAATTTTTAATTCCTCTCTGGCTATGGGGGAGATGCCAGAGGACTGGAGAACAGCTAATGTGGTTTGGCTATTTAAGAAGGGTTGTAGAGAGAAGCCAGGGAACTACAGGCCAGTGAGTCTCACGTCAGTGGTAGGGAAACTATTGGAGAAAGTTCTGAAGGAGAGTATCTATCTCCACTTGGAGAGGCAAGGTTTGATCAGGGATAGTCAGCATGGCTTTATCAGAGGGAGGTCATGCCTAACAAATTTGATTGAATTTTTTGAGGAGGTGACCAGGTGTGTAGATGAGCATAGTGCAGTTGATGTCGTTTATATGGATTTCAGCAAAGCCTTTGACAAAGTCCCACAAGGGAGACTTATAAAGAAGGCAAAGGCACATGGGATACAATGAGCTGGGAGGGCTCATTGTGAATATCCCTGTCCAGGGTGTTGCGTGCTTTGCCTGGGTCTGTTCAAATCTATCTTGTATTACTGTTGCCTTAACGGAGGTGTAATTGGGAGTCAGATTAATTAGGGGAGCCAGGAATTATTATGGTAGTAATCTTTAGACCAATGTATGTGCTTAAAATCTTTTATTTTATTAAAAAATGTTTAATATAGTTTTGTAAAAAAAAACTTTAAGACTTGGTGGACTTATTACTACTGAATTCAAGGCATGCATTTGAAATAAAATACAACTTGCAGGGTAATCTGATAAGGTGGATTCAAAATTGGCTTAGTTGTAGGAGGCAGGGAGTGATGACAGAAGGATGCTTTAGTGACTGGAAGCCAGTGTCCAGTGGTGTACCACAGGGATCTGTGCTGGGTCCCCTATTATTTGTCATTTATATAAACGACATAGATGACTATGAGGGGGGGAGGATTAGTAAGTTTGCGGATGACACAAAGATTGGCTTGGTGGTTAACAGTGAGGTTGAGTGTCTTGGGCTACAGGAAGATATAGATGGAATGGTCAAATGGGCAGATAAGTGGCAGATGGAGTTTAACCCTGAAAAGTGTGAGCTGATACACTTTGGAAGGAGTAATTTGACAAGGAAGTATTGAATGAATGGCATGGCACTAGGAATTTCTGAAGAAAAAGGGACATTGGCGTGTGTGTCTATAGATCTCTGAAGGCAGAGAGGCATGTTAGTGGGGTGGTGAAAAAGGCATATGGGACACTTGCCTTTATCAATCGAGGCATAGATTACAAAAGTAGGGAGGTCATGTTGGAGTTGTATAGAACTTGGTGAGGCTACAGCTGGAGTACTGTCTGCAGTTCTGGTCACCACATTATAGGAAGGAGGGGGTACAGAGGAGATTCACCAGAATGTTGCCTGGGATGAAACATTTAAGTTATGAAGAGAGGTTGGATAGACTTGGGTTGTTTTAGTTGGAGCAGAGGAGACTGAGGGGCGACCTAATCGAGGTGTATAAGATTATGAGGGGCATGGACAAGGTGGATAGGGAGCAGCCGTTCCCCTTAGTTGAAGGGTCAGTCACGAGGGGGCATAAGTTCAAGGTGAGGGGCAGGATGTTTTGTGGGGGGGGATGTGAGGAAAAACTTTTTTACCCAGAGGGTGGTGACGGTCTGGAATGCGCTGCCTGGGAGGGTGGTGGAGGAGGGTTGCCTCACATCCTTTAAAGAGTACCTGGATGAGCACTTGGCACATCACAACATTCAAGCCTATGGGCCAAGTGCTGGTAAATGGGGTTAAGAAGTAGGTCAGGTGTTTCTCATGTCAGTGCAGACTCGATGGGCCGAAGGGCCTCTTCTGCACTGTGATTCTGTGAATATTGTGATTTATTTTAAAGATAGGTTAATAATGGGGTTTGGATTAGTTTCTCTGTGTGGATGTGTGTGTGGGGGGTTTAAGTGAATTGCAGACAGCTGGTCTGGAGCTTCTGAGTTATCAAAAGAGAAGCTAGGTTTGAAATGCTAAATACGTAAACATGGCTGAGGTTTTAGAGTGAGAGGTGTTAAGAGCATTTGCACTTTTAGATAAACCAGAGTCGTGAATTCAAAATGATGGTGCAGTGTTGCATCTAGCCAGCAGAGGCTGTGCCAAACAGTGTGTTTATTTTCCCCCAAGGGTTACTGGTGGTATGAGTGCTGTGGAAGATTTATATTATGGAAGGGGTAAAAGTTGCGGGGACATTTTGGGACAATGGGTTTTACATTAAAAAGGGAGAAGCATGTATAAAGGAGCTGAGGTTATGTATGGGCAGAGGGCATCCTAAGATCTGGCAAGTGTGAAAAGCCTCCAGCTTCTATGCATCAAGCTGATGTCTACAGGAACTGAAGCTGGGAGGGCTCATTGTGAGTATCCCTGTCCAGGGTGTTGCGTGCTTTGCCTGGGTCTGTTCAAATCTATCTTGTATTACTGTTGCCTTAACGGAGGTGTAATTGGGAGTCAGATTAATTAGGGGAGCTAGGAGTTATCATGGTAGTAATCTACAGACCAATGTATGTGCTTAAAATCTTTTATTTTATTAAAAAATGCTTAATATAGTTTTGTAAAAACAAAAACTTTAAGACTTGGTGGACTTATTACTACTGAATTCAAGGCATGCGTTTAAAATAAAATACAACTTGCAAAAACAGTTGTGCCAGCTGTTTCAAGTTTCCTCTGGGATTTGAGCAGCTCAGCATTTACCATCTGCTGTGCCATAACAATTCCATCACACTCCTGACTTGTGCATGGTGGACAGGCTTTGGGGAGTCAGGTGGTGAGTTACTCCTGTAAGATTCCTAGCCTCTGACCTGTTCTTATAGCTACAGTATTTATCTGGCCAGTGCAGTTCAGTTTCTGGTCAATATTAACTTCCAGAATGTTCTTGGTGGGAGATCCAATGAGGGTAATGCCATGAATGTCAAGAGGCGATGGTTAGATTCCCTCTTATTGGAGATGGTCATTGCCTGGCACGTGAGGCACGAATGCTGGATATTGTCCAGGTCTTGCTGCATTTGGACATGGACTGCTTCAGTACCCGAGGAGTTGCGAATGGTGATGAACATTCTGCAATCATCAGTGAACATCCCCACTTTTGACCTTATGATGGAAGGAATGTCATTGATGAAGCAGCTGCAGATGGTTGGGCCTAGGACACTACCCTGAGGAACTCCTGCAGTGATGTCCCGGGACTGAGATGATTGACCTCCAGCAACCATGACCATCTTCCTTTATGCTAGGTAACAGAGTTTTCCCCCTGACTTCCATTGACTCCAGTTTTGAGGGCTCCTTGATGCCATACTCAGTCAAATGCTTCCTTGATGTCAAAGGCAGTCACTTTCACCTCACCTCTGTAGTTCAGCTCTTTTGTCTATGTTTGAACCAAGGCTGCAATGAGGTCAAGAGCTAGGTGATCCTGGCAGAATCCAAACTGAGCATCAGTAAACAGCTAAGCAAGAGCTGCTTGATAGCATTGTTGATGGCTCTGTCACTTTACTGATGACTGAGAGTAGACTGATCGGGTGGTAATGGGCTGGGATGCATTTGTACTGCTTTCTGTGTACAGGACATACCTGGGCAATTTTCCACATTGAGCAATTTCCCACATTGCCAGATAGATGCCAGTGGTGTAGCTGTACTGGAACAGCTTGGCTAGCGGCGTGACAAGTTCTGGTGCACAAGTCTTCAATACTATTGACAGGACCTATTGACTTTGCAGTACCCAGTGCTTTCAGTCATTTTTTGATATCACATGGAATGAATTGAATTGACTGAAGACTAGCATCTGTGGTGCTGGGGACCTCTGGAGGAGGCTGATATGGATAATCCACTTGGCACTTCTGGCTGAAGATTGTTGCAAATGCTTCAGCCTCATCTTTTGCACTATGTGCTCAGCTCCCCCATCGAGCTTGGGGATATTTGTGGAGCCTCCTCCTCCAGTAAGTTGCTTAATTGTCCGCCACCATTCACAACTGGATGTGGCAGGACTGCAGAGCTTAGATCTGATTCGTTGGTTGTGGGATCGCTTATCCCTGTCAATCGCATGCTGCTTTCACTGTTTGGCATGCATATAGTCCTGTGTTGTAACTTCACCAGGCTGATAGCTCATTTTTAGGTATGCCTGATGCAGTTCCTGGCATGCCCTCCTGTACTCTTCATTGAAACAGGGTTGATCCCCTGGCTTGGTGGTAATGGTAGAGTGGGGATATGCTGGGCCATGAGGTTACAGATTATGGTCCAGTACAATTCTACTGCTGCCGATGGCCCACACATCATGGTTGCCCAGTCTTGAGTTGCTAGATTTGATTGAATGCTATCCCATTTAGCTCGGTGGTAGTGCCACACATGATGGAGGATATCCTCAATGTGAAAGCAGGACTTCATCTTCTCAAGGACTGTGCAGTGGTCACTCCCACCGATACTGTATGGACAGATGCATCTACGGCAGGCAGGTTGGTGAGGATGAGGTCAACTATGTTTTTCCCTCTTGTTGGTTCCCTCAACACCTGTCACAGACCCAGTCTAGCAGCTATGTCCTTTAGGACTCAGCCAGCTCGGTCTGTAGTGGTGCGATCGTGTCACTCTTGGACATTGAAATCACCAACCCAGAGTACATTCTGCACCTGCACCCTTGCTGCTTCCTCCAATTGGTGTTCAACATTGGAGGAGGCACTGATTCACCAGCTGATGGAAGGGGGGGGGGTTGGGGGGGGGGTGGTGGGCTGCAGTATGTGGTAATCAGCAGGAGGTTTCCTTGCCCACATTTGACTTGATGCCATGAGACTTCATGGGGTCTGGAGTCAGTGTTGAGAATGCCCAGGACAACTCCCTCCCGACGACATACCAATGTGTCTCCATCTCTGCTGGGTCTGTCTTGCTGGCAGTTTGATACAACTGAGTGGCCTGCTAGGCCATTTCAGAGGGCATTTAAGAGTCAACCACATTGCTGTGGATCTGGAGCAACATATAGGCCAGAGCAAGGAAGGACAGCAGATTTCCTTCCCTAAAGGACATTAGCGAACAGGATGTTTTTTTAAGGCAATTGATAATGGTTTCATGGTCATCATTAGAATTTTAATTCAATTTTTTTTCAAATCGGATTCAAATTACTCCATCTGCCTATTCAAACCCAGGTCCCCAGAATGTTACCCTGGATTATTAGTCCAGTGACAATACCACTATGACTGATTAACATACATTAGATTGCCGACTAATACAATTTCAGTAGTGAAAGTTAGAAAATATATTTCATTGGTTGTCTGGCAGGTTCAACATTCATGCATGAAAAACTGTTGGTGTAAAGTGTAGCAGTATGAGTAATGAAAAATGAGCTGTGTTTCAGTGTTAAATATTCTTAGTGTACATACATGTTATAAACTTTTAAGCCGCCAGGATGATTGACCAAGAGAGAAATCAATGACTCCCTATGAGGGAACACCACAGCAGGAAGACATGGATCATTCAATTAGGATGGTAAATTAGTATGAAAATAAAGCTTTACTTCGTTTCAGAGGAAGCAAAAAAAAAAGCAATAAATTTGTATGGTTCCTGCACTCAAATATCAATAAACCTAAATACAGTGAAACCTAACATTAAAAGATTTATAAAAACAAAAAAACTGCGGATGCTGGAAATCCAAAACAAAAACAGAATTACCTGGAAAAACTCAGCAGGTCTGGCAGCATCGGCGGAGAAGAAAAGAGTTGACGTTTCGAGTCCTCATGACCCTTCGACAGAACTTGAGTTCGAGTCCAAGAAAGAGTTGAAATATAAGCTGGTTAACGTCAACTCTTTTCTTCTCCGCCGATGCTGCCAGACCTGCTGAGTTTTTCCATTAAAAGATTTATGTTTAAGGGGATCACCATTAAATGTTTATGCATCAAAAACGTTTTTGAAATTGGATTTAAAAGAGGAAATGTTCAGTAACTCTCTTATATTAAACAGACATAACTAATGTTATATTTTTTGTTTATGTACCAATGCTCATGACATCACTGGAAAACAAACCGAGTTACTGCACGGCAAAGCAACTGGGGTTGAGTGTTCAGAAAGTAGATTAGTTATTATCCAGCCCAGAAACTGAACTAGCCACATAAATACTGTGGCTACAACAGCAGGTCAGAGGCTAGGAATTTTGCAGCGAGTAATTCACTTCCTGACTCCCCAAAGTCTGTCCACCACCAACAAGACACAAGTCAGAAGTGTGATGGAATATTCTCCACTTGCCTGGATGTGTGCAGCTCCAACACAAGAAGCTCAACACCATCTAGGACAAAGCAACTCACTTGATTGGCACCCCTTCCACAAACTTTCACTTCCTCCATCATTGCCAAACAGTGTGTACCATCTACAAAATGCACTGACCAAGGCTCCTTAGTCAGCACCTTCCAAACCCACAATCACTACCACCTAGAAAGACAAGGACAGCAGACGCTTGGGAACACTACCACCTGGAAGTTCACCTCCAAGCCACTCACCATCCTGACTTTGAACTATATCACAGTTCCTTCACTGTCGTTGGGTCAAAATCCTGGAACTCGTGCCCTAACAGCACTGTGGGCGTCCCTACATCACATGGACTGCAGCAGTTCAAGGCAGCTCAAGCCACCTTCTCAAGGGCACTTAGAGATGGCAAAAAATGCTGGCCTAGCCAGTAATGCCCACATCCCGTAAATGAATAAAAACATCAGTAATCCATACATCTATCTATAGTTATTAACATAGCAATTTCTTAACTAGGTTCTTTGAAGTTATCAAGAAATTATGATTTTTTTTAATTCATTAAAATTAGCCAGTATTCTTCTGCAAAAATGTGCACCAGATAAATCCAATACTTCAACACCTTCCTTCCATCAGAAGTGGGTCTGTACACTGCAAAGTGTTCATCTCCATTCACAATGCCTGTGATAAGTGGAGTGGCCAATGCCAGCTTATAACAGGGCCAGGAGAACATTCTGACTTGTGCTGACACGTGGCAATTGGCAAGAATTATGTGCATCATGTAAATGTCGGATAAGAACCATCTTTAACTAGAGAAAGTTCTGCCATTACCCCCGACCTTCAACAGCACCAACATTACCAAACCCCAACATCTTCATTAACTACAAGCTGAACTGGTCCAACCCTATCAACATTATGGCCACAAGAGCAGGGAAGAGACTGAGTACAACTATGTGACAACAGCTCACTTTCTGACCCCACAGGACTTTTCCAGCATCTCCACTTGCTTGGTTGAGTGCGGCTCCAATAACACTCAAGAAGCTTGACACCATCTGGAACAAAGTTGCATGATTGCCATCCCATCCATCACCTTAAACATTGACTAAACATCCATCCTAAGCATTCACCACTGACTCATGGTGGCTCACCCAGATGGGTGTAGCCAGAATACTCAAAACTCGGCACTATATAACAGACTGGTTCACCTGATTGATGCTCTCACAAACTCTCTCAATGCCCACCCACACTGTGGCTGTAGTTCATACGATCAACATGGCGCAGCGCACCATCCCCCTCCTGTGAATATCACCGAGGATGACAGGCAGGTGCAACAATATTGTGTCAAGTCACACAGCATGCTGACTTGGAACATTCATCTCCATTCCTTCATCGTAGCTGAATCAATATCCTGGAATTCCCTACCGAACACCATTGAGAGCACAATGTCAGCATTAGGACTGCAGCATTTCAGGGAAAAGGCCACCTGCCATCATTTTCTCCAGACTAGGGTAGGGCAATAAATACAGCTTATTCAGAACTGCCCACATCTGGAGATCATTTTTTTTTAAATCAAGTTTTAAAATACTTTGCATTCAATCTTTTGTCTAAGTTAATTATCATCCAGTCTCAGCTTATATTGATACAAAAAGCCTTTGACAAAGTGTTCTTACCCTTTCTCTTTGCCACTAGGTTTCCATCCAGTTTCCTCTGTTGGAGAGAAAAAGATGTGGATTTTAAAATTTGGGTTAAAGGAAAGAACAAACAATATTCTCGGCATCTGCACATGGTAAACAACTCATTGTCAGACATCAATTTGTCCAAACCGTTACTTCAGTATACTTTTCTCTTTATATTCTATTACAGGATGTGGGCGCCACTGGGAAGGGCAGCATTTATTGCCCATCCCTAATACTTGTGAGAACGCGGCAGTGATCCACTTTCTTGAACTGCTGCAGTCCATGTGGTGCAGGTAAATATAAGTGCTGTTAGGAAGGGAGTTCCAGGATCTTGATCCCATGACAGTGAAGGAACGGTGATATAGTTCCAAGTCAGACGATGTGTGGCTTGGAGGGGAACATGCAGGTGGTGGTGTTCCCATGTGTCTGATGCCCTTGTCCTTCTAGGTAGTAGAAGTCGCAGGTTTGCTGTCAAAGGAGCCTTAAGTGAGTTGCTGCAGTGCACCTTGTATGCAGTGCACACTACAGCCACCATGAGTCGGTGGTGAATGCTTAGAATGGATGTTTAGTCAATGTTTAAGGTGGTGGATGGGATGCCAATCATGCAACTTTGTTCCAGATGGTGCCAAACTTCTTGAGTGTTATTGGAGCCGCACTCAACCAAGCAAGTGGAGAGTATTCCATTACATGCCTCAATGTGCCTTGTTAATGGTGTATAGGCTTTGGGAATCAGTAGGTGAGTTACTCATCTCAAAATTCCAACCCTCTGACCTGCTTTTGTAGCTACAGTATTTATATGGCTGGTTCAGTCCAGAAGGTCATCGATGAAGCGGCTCATTGTGGAGACGAATCCCACCTTCACACTGAGGATACCCTCCATCGTGTTATGTGGCACTACCACCATGGTTCAATGAAGAGCGCAGGAGGGCATGCCAGGAGCAGCACCAGGCATACCTAAAAATGAGGCATCAACCTGGGGAAGCTAGAACACCGGACTAAGCGATCCCACAAGTAATGGATCAGATCAAAGCTTTGCAGTCCTGCCACATCCAATCATGAATGGTGGTGGACAGTTAAACTACTGGAGGAGGTGGCTCCACAAATATCCCCATCCTCAATGGTGGGGGAGCCCAGCACATCAATGCAAAAGATAAGGCTGAAGCATTTGCTACAATCTTCAGCCAGAAGTGCCAAGTGGATGATCCATCTCAGCCTCCTCCGGGGGTCCACAGCATTATAGATGCCAATCTTCAGCCAATTCCATTCACTCCACATGATATCAAGAAATGGCTGAAGGCACTGGATACTGCAAAGACTAAGGGCCCTTACAATATTCCGGCAATAGTACTGAAGACTTGTGTTCTAGAATAACTGGGAGGAGTTTAAACTAATTTGGCAGGGGGAGGGGACACAGAATATTAGCAGAATAGGGACACATCATGATACAGTAAAGCAATCATGTCAGAGGGAGCACAGCTGCATTATGTTTGAAGGGAGTCAGGCAAGGCTGGATGGCCTCTATTTTAATACCAGGAGTATTACAGATAAAACGGATGAGTTAAGGGTGAGGATTGACATGTGGAATTGTGGTATAGTGGTTATCACTGAGACATGGTTGAGGGAGCGACCACAACATGGTACAATTTAAGATTGTTATGGACAAAGAAATAGACAAGTTGCAAAAAAATGTTTTGGATTGTGGAGAGCGGATTTTAGTAAAATAAGGCAGGATCTGGCCAAGGTAGACTGGGGACAGCTACTTGTGGGGAAATCTACAGAGGACCAGTGGGGGGACATTCAAAAAGGAAATGGGGAGGGTACAGGCTCAACAATTCCCTTTAGGGGGATAGGAAGGAGTAACAAACCCAGAGAACCATGGATGACGAGAGATATTCAGGTTACGATGAGAAGGAAAAGAGAGGCTTTTAGCAGGTACAACAGGAGCAAATCAGCACAGGCATTAGTGGAGTACAGACAGTGCAGGGTGGAGCTTAAGAAAGCAATTAGGAGATATGATTAGTGGATATGAGAAAGCTCTGGCTGGTAAAAGTGGGGAAAATCCCAAAATATTCTATAAGTATATCAATGGAAAGAGGATAACCAGGGAAAGAGTAGGGCCCTTAAGGGACCAAGTGGTCAATCTATGGGTGGAGCCAGAGGACATCAATAGAGTGTTGAATGAATACTTCACATCCATCTTCACCCAAGAGAATGAGGATGAAGGTATCGAACTCGGGGTGAGAGACTGCGAGGTTCTTGAGCAAATTGATATAGGGAGTGACAAGGTATTGAAGGCGTTGGCAGGCTTAAAAATGGACAAATCTCCAGGTCCGGATGATTTGTGTCCCAGACTGCTGAGGGAGGCAAGGGAGGAGATCGCAGGGACTCTGACCCAAATTTTTAATTCCTCTCTGGCCTTGGGGGAGATGCCAGAGGACTGGGGAACAGCTAATGTGGTTCTGCTATTTTAAGAAGGGTTGTTGAGAGAAGCCAGGGAACTACAGGCCAGTGAGTCTCACGTCAGCAGTAGGGAAACTATTGGAGAAATTTCTGAAGGAGAGTATCTATCTCCACTTGGAGAGGCAAGGTTTCATCAGGGATAGTCAGCATGGCTTTGTCAGAGGGAGGTCATGCCTAACAAATTTGATTGAATTTTTTGAGGAGGTGACCAGGTGTGTAGATGAGGGTAATGCAGTTGATGTAGTTTATATGGATTTCAGCAAAGCCTTTGACAAGGTCCCACATGGGAGATTTATAAAGAAGGCAAATGCACATGGGATACAGAGTAATTTGGTAAGGTGGATTCAAAATTGGCTTAGTTGTAGGAGACAGAGGGTGATGACAGAAGGGTGCTTTAGTGACTGGAAGCCAGTGTCCAGTGGCGTACCACAGGGATCTGTGCTGGGTCCCGTATTATTCGTCATTTATATAAGGCTGAATGTCTTGGGCTACAGGAAGATATAGACGGGATGTCAAATGGGCAGATAAGTGGCAGAAGGAATTTAACCCTGAAAGATGTGAAGTGATACACTTTGGAAGGAGTAATTTGACAAAGAAGTACTCAATGAACGGCATGACACTAGGAAGTTATGAGGAACAAAGGGACCTTGGCGTGTGTGTCCATGGATCTCTGAAGGCAGAGGGGCATGTTAGTGGAGTGGTGAAAAAGGCATATGGGACACTTGCCTTTATCAATCAAGGCACAGATTACAAAAGTAGGGAGGTCATGTTGTATGGAACCTTGGTGAGGCCACAGCTGGAGTACTGTGTGCAGTTCTGGTCGCCACATTATAGGAAGGATGTGATTGCATTGGAGATTCACCAGAATGTTGCCTGGGATGAAACATTTAAGTTATGAAGAGAGGTTGGATAGACTTGGGTTGTTTTAGTTGAAGCAGAGAAGACTAAGGGGTGACCTGATCGAGGTGTACAAGATTATGAGGGGCATGGACAGGGTGGATAGGGAGCAGCTGTTCCCCTTAGTTGAAGGGTCAGTCATAGGGGGCATAAATTCAAGGTGAGGGGCAGGAGGTTTAGGGGGGATGTGAGGAAAAACCTTTTTCCCCAGAGGGTGGTGACGGTCTGGAATGCACTGCCTGGGAGGGTGGTGGAGGCAGGTTGCCTCACATCCTTTAAAAAGTACCTGGATGAGCACCTGGCATGCCATAACATTCAAGGCTATGGGCCAAGTGCTGGTAAATGGGATTAGGTAGGTAGGTTAGGTGTTTCTCATGTGTCGGTGCAGGCATGATGAGCTGAAGGGCCTTTTCTGTGAACTTGCTGTGCCCCTAGCCAAGCTGAAACAGTACAGCTACAGCACTGGCATCTACCCGGCTACATGAAAAATTGCCCAGGTATGTACTGTACACAAAAAGCAGGACAAATCCAACCTGGCCAATTACCGGCCCATCAGTCTACTCTCAATGATTAATAAAATAACAGAAGGGGTCATCAATAGTGCTATCAAGCAGCATTTGTTTAGCAATAACCTGCTCAATGACTCCCAGTTTGGGTTCAGCCAGGGCCACTCAGCTCCTGACCTCATAACGGCCTTGGTTCAAACATGGACAAAAGAGCTGAACTCCGAGGTGAGGTGAGAGTGACTACCCTTGACATCAAGGCAGCATTTGACGGAGTGTGACATCAAGGAGCCCTAGCAAAACTGGAGTCAATGGGAGTCAGGGGGAAAACTCTCCACTGGTTGGAGTCATAGCTAGCACAAAAGAAAATGGTTATGGATGATGGGTGTCAGTCATCTCAGCTCCAGGGATTCACCGCAGGAGTTCCTCAGGGTAGTGTCCTCAGCCCAACCATCTTCAGCTGCTTCATCAATGACCTTCCTTCCATCTTAAGGTCAGAAGTGAGGATGTTCGCTGATGATTGCACGATGTTCAGCACGATTCACAACTCCTCAGATACTGAAGCACTCCGTCTTCAAATGCAACAAGATCTGGACAATATCCAGGCTTGGGCTGACAAGTGGCAAATAACATTCGCACCACACAAGTGTCAGGCAATGACCCTCTCCAACAAGAGTGTCCAGCCATTGCCCCTTGATGGCATTACCATTACTGAATCCCCCATTATCAACATCCTGGGGGTCAATATTGACCAGAAACTGAACTGGACTAGCCATATAAATACTGTGGCTACAAGAGCAGGTCAGAGGCTAGGAATAGTGTGATGAGTAACTCACCTCCTGACTCCCCAAAGCCTGTCCACCATCTACAAGGCACAAGTCAGGAGTGTGATACTCTCCACTTGCCTGGATGAGTGCAGCTCCCACAACACTCAAGAAGTTTGACACCATCCAGGACAAAGCAGTCCGCTTGATTGGCACCACATCCACAAACATTCACTCCCTCTAACACTGACGCACAGTAGCAGCAGCGTGTACCATTTAGAAGACGCACTACAGGAATTCATCAAGGCTTCTTCGACAGCACCTTCCAAACCCCCAACTGCTACCATCTAGAAGGACAGGGGCAGCAGAAGCACGGGAGCACCGCCACCTGGATGGGTCCCCTCTAAATCATTCACTATCCTGACTTGGAACTATATAGTCGTTCCTTCACTGTTGCTGGGTCAAAATCCTGGAACTCCCTCCCTAACAACACAGTGGGTGTACCTATACCACATGGACTGCAGCAGTTCAAGGAGACAGCTCACCAGCCCCTTCTCAAGGGCCACTAGGGATGAGCAATAAATGCTGGCCCAGCCAGCGAAGCCCAAATCCCATGAATGAATTAAAAAAAAAACCTGAAGATGGTTGGGCCTAGGTCACTACACTGAGGAACTCCTGCAACAATATCCCAGGACTGGGATGTTTGGCCTCCAACAACAACAATCTTTCTTTGTGCTAGTTATGACTCCAATGAGTGCAGAGTTCCCCCCACTATTCCCATTAACCTCTGTTTTGCTAGGGCTCCTTGATGCCACCCACACTCAGTCAAATGTGGTCTTGATGTCATGGGCAGTCACAATCGCTTCCCCTTGAGTTCTACTCTTTTGTCCATGTTTGGACCAAGGCTGTAATGAGGTCAGGAGCTGAGTGCCCTGGCGGGACCCAAACTGAGCTTCAGTGAGCAGGTTATTGCTCTTTAAGTGCCACTTTACAGCAGTTCCCATGACACCTTCCACGATTTTGCTAATGATAGAGAGGCAGCTGATGGGGCAGTAATTGACTGAATTGGATTGGTCCTGCTTTTTGTGGACAGGACAGACCAGGGCAATTTTCCACATTGCCAGGTAGATGTCAGTGTTGTAGCCATATGGAACAGTTTGCCTAGGGGAGCAGCTAGTTCTGAAGCACAAGTCTTCATTACCATTGCCAGGATATGCCAGGACCCATTAAAGTGGCTGAAAACTGACATCTGAGATGTTGGGGACTTCAGGAGGAGGTTGAGATAGATCATCCACTCGGCACTGATGTGCTGGGCTCCCCCATCATTGAGGACGGAGCTACTTATGGAGCCCCCTCCTCCTGTTAGTTATTTATTTGTCCACCACCATTCACAACTGCATGTGGTGGGGCTGGAAAGCTTTGATCTGATCCGTTGGTTGGGGGATCATTTAGCTTTGTCCATCATATGCCGCTTCTGCTGCTTGGCATGCAAACAATCCTTAGATATTAAAGATAAATATCTCAAGGTTTGAGAATGCAAAGCCAATAAGAAAGAAAAATTAATCTCATGGGGTTGTTCCATTGCAAATTATATACATAAAAATGCAGCAACATTAAAATAAACTGCAACTCATATGGCAACTGGAAGCATTGTTCCATGGAATATAAACTGATCAGGTGGTGCACTAACTCCATTGTCATCCAATGTGGCCAAAATGTAAAAGCTGCCTGACCTCCACTGGCATGTTCTTAGGCAGAAAAGCTGGAAGGGGTAAGGGACTCAATGCTGTGAGACAGCAATACTAAAAGAAAAGTTATGTCATTTCATAATGCTCCTTCTGATGGCTAGCTTTGAAGCAAATTGGGATCATTCACCAAAGCGGTAAAAAAATACTATTCATTCAGTGCAGTGACATGGCCAGTTTTAACAATCTCCTCTAGAAGGCCTCAAACCCCACTCGTCCTGGTAACTGCACAATAGGTTGTCACGAAACTATCACATTTTTCATATTAATTTTGTGGGATATTATAAGGTAGGCTTGTGTGTGGTTCTGTGGGTGGCTGATTTAACTGAATTAGAGTCAGATAGACTGCAAGATTGAAATTATCAAAGGAGTAGGTATAAAACAGACTTATGAAATTAAGATGGAGAAGCTAGGATGAGGGTTCCACAGGGTGTGAAGGAAATTTGCATTTTTAGATAAGTGAAGGATTGTGTAATGTTTACAGCTAACAAAGTAAGTGAGGCAAAGCAATAGCTTATTTTTCCCAGAAGTGCTGACCATAATGATGATGAGAATAAATTTCCAAAGACATGTAGAACAATGGGATTTTACACGTTAAAGAGAGAGAAACATATATAAAGAAGGATGGAATGCAATGGGTTCGGCCGTGTAAAATATTGAAAGGTACACCATGTGACACAGACTTGGAAGAAGCCCTAGCCACTCTGAAGAAGTGCTGTTCCAGTAACTAAAGTTCTGTTAAAAGCCTTTGAATTCCACTGTCATGTGGTTGCTGTGGTAGCCTTGCTGGATTACTTACTTTAAATTGAAATCTATTTTGGACTGCTGCCTTAAAGGGGGTGTGTAGTTGGAAGTCAGGTTAATTAGGGCTTTTGTGATTTGTTATAATATCAAGTAACTAATCTTATGCATGTGTTTAAATTTATTTCTTTTATTAATAAATGTTTTTATTTAATTTTTAAATTCACTAAAGGTGTTAGTGGACTCATTACTTCTGAATTCAGGGCACAAATCTTCTTGTAATATATACAAATTGCAAAATTGTTGTAATAGCATGGCCAAGTTTCCCTTGTGGATTTGATCCGCCTGGCACATATCAACTACCATGTTATAACAAGTTAAACACCTGCTGGTGAAATAAATGCTTTCTACTGGTCTATTTTTGCGGCACTCTATTTTTTTCTTTTGCCAGCGGAGATTTTTGAAATACATGTGCATAAACTTCTAACTTTATTAATTACAGCAGCCGGGAACAAGATTTTGGCAGCAGTAAAAACTCCTAGTCTTTAATAGTAGCAGGTCACAGAAAAATGGACCCTGCTAAAAGGCATGGATGTCCCACTGCAAACATTGGGAATCTGGCAGCTCTTCAGCTTCAGACCACAAAAGTAGGAGATGCCTGTGCTGAAGAGTGTTTTGACAGGAATATCCAAGAGAAAGCAGATAGGCATGGTTGCGGGGTGGTGGGGGAGAGGAGGGGTAAAGGTAGGGGACAGTTGGTTTTGTTTCAGAGAATTTTTTTTGGTGATTTTGCATTTAATTCATCAGTGGCTCAAAAAGCAACATTTTTACTGCAAGAAGTTGCAGAAAAATTGTGAAACTAATTTGATTGGTTTGAGAAAAAAGAACCAATTTGGCTCCTCAGTTGTGTACCGGTTCTTCACTGGTGCCTTTTTCTAACTGTTGAGCAAATGGAACTGCTTTTGGTTTGTTTTCACTTAGATGCTAAATGAATACTTTGCAACCATCTTTACCAAGAAAGCAGATGCTACACAGTCCATAGTGACTGAGGAGGAAACTGTGTCACTAGAAGGGTCCAAAATTGGGATAAAATGTTGGTACTTAAAGTCGACAAGGCACTGGGATCGATGAGGTACATCCAAAGATATTAAAGGAAGTGAGAGTGGAAATTGCAGGGACACTGGCCACAATCTCTGTCTTTCCTAGACTCAGGGGAGGTGCCAGAGGACTAGATAATTGCAAATATCACACCCTGTTCACAAAAGGTCGTAAGGATAAGTCCAGCAATTACAAACCAGTCAGTTTAACTTCAGTAGTGAGGAAGCTTCTAGAAACAATTATTTGGTTTACAATTAATAGTTACATGGAAAATTGTGGCTCGATTAGGAAAAGCCAGCATGGATTTCTTGAGGGAAAATCACATTTAACTAATTTGCTGGAGCTTTTGGAAGGGGTAGCAGAGAAGGTTGATGAGGGAAATGCTGTTGATGTGATGTGCATGGACATGTGCAAAGGCATTTCACACTGTGCCACACAACAGACTCGAAAGAAAAGTAATAATTCATGGAATAAAAGGGGCAGTAGCAGCATGGAAACAAAACTGGCTGAGTAATAGGAACCAGCAAGTTAATGGTTGATATTTTTCAGGCTGGAGGAAGGTTTGTAGAGGAGTTCCCCAGGGGTCAGTATTGGAACCCTTGCTTTTCCTGATATATATTAATGATGTAGATCTTAGTGTGCAGGGGACAATTTCAAAGTTTGCGGATGATACAAAACTTGGAAGCATTGTAAGCTGTGAGCAGGGTAGTATAGAACTTGAAAATGACATAGACAAGTTGGTGGAGTGGGCAGATAGGTGGCAGATACAGTTCAATAATGGAGAGGTGTGGTAGGAAGAACATGAAGACACAATATAAGATATGGGGTACAACTCTAAAGGATGTGCAGGAACAGACAAAACTGGGTATATATATGCATAAGTCATTAAAACTGACGGGGCAGATGGAAAGAGTAGTTAATAAAGCATACAGTACCCTAGGCTTTATTAATAATAGCAAAGAGTACAAGAGCAAGGAAGTTGTGCTGAACTTGTATAAGACACTAGTTAGACTTCAACTGGAGTATTGTGTACAGCTCTGGGCACCACACTCTAGGAAGGATGTGACCGGACTGGAGAGTGCAGAAGAGGTTCACAAGAATGGTTCCAGGGATGAGGAACTTCAGTTATGAAATTAGATTGGAGAATTTGGGACTTTCTCCTTGGAGAGGAGAAGAATAAGAGGAGATCTGATAGAGGTGTTCAAAATCATGAGGGGGCTCGACAGAGTAGACAGGGGGAAACTGTTCGTGCTTATAAAGGACGAGAACAAAAGAGCACAGATTTAGGATTTGCAAAAGAAGCAAATGCGATGTAAGAAAAAAATTTTTCACACAGCAAGTGGCTTGGGTCTGGAATGCACTGCCTGGAAGTGCGGTGGAGGCAAGTTCAATTAGGGTATTCCAGAGGGCAATAGATGATTATTTGAATAGAAACAATGTGTAAGGTTATGGGGAAAAGGCATGAGAATGGCACCAAGTCATAATGCTTATTCGTGAGCTGGTGGAGACATGATGGGACAAATGGCCTTCTTCTGTACCGTAACAGTTCTGTGATTCTGAGATCATTATTAGATTATTAACTTGACAGATAATGATCACTTGGGTCAATTTTTTTTTGCTGTTGAGATGTTTGAAATTTATGCAATACTTTATCCTGAAAAGCACTCGTGCTAACTGCAAAACTTAACTATGTGGACAGATATTGGGGTGAACACTTGCTCAAAAGGATGCTGGAATGTTTATAAAATAAAGATGTGCACACAAATGGCAACAGTGGTATCATCAGTCAAAAGATTCAAGAACCAGGTTCCTCAGCTGCAGCAGTCTATTGGTATCAAGTTGCACACCAGCCCAGATTTGGGGAACCTTATTTCATTGATGGACATTAGGGAACACTGGTTCATTTAGGAAATTATTCTAGAAACATGTTCCCAATTTCACAACTTAAGAAAAACATGCATTTACGACCTTTCTTTCACGACCTCAGGATGTCTCAAAGTACCTTACAGCCAATGAAGCATTTTTG
The DNA here is from genome assembly GCF_017639515.1 of Carcharodon carcharias. Lineage (NCBI taxonomy): Eukaryota > Metazoa > Chordata > Chondrichthyes > Lamniformes > Lamnidae > Carcharodon > Carcharodon carcharias. The sequence continues at coordinate 16,182,909 of NC_054489.1, forward strand.
AAGTGTAGTCACTGCTGTAATATACAGGTTTCAGCAGCTAATTTGCGCACAGCAAGCTCCCACAAAAAGCAATGGGATAATGACCAGATAATCTGTTTTGTGAGATGTTGATTAAGGGATAAATATTGGTCAAGACACTGGGGATAAATAACTTCCTTGTTCTTCAAAATACTGCCATGCTATCCTTTACAACCACCATGGGATCCCTTACAACTGACAGGGCCGCAGTTTAACTGGAAAACGTCACCTCCCACAATGCAGCACTCCCTTGGTACATCTCTGGAGTGTCAGCCTAGGTATGTGTGTTCAACTCCGTGGAGTGGGAGTTGAATCCACAACATTCTGGCTCAAGAGATGAGAATGCTACCAACTAAGCTACAGCTGACATGGCAAACAAACAGTATAGTATTTAAGTTCTGCAACCCTTTCTACTGGAACTCAATTGGGATATAACACATTAATGTTTTTTCTATTTCTGAGATGCATAGTTGGGGTGCTGAAGAATATTTTTTCATACTCCCATTATCTCTCACATAGTCCTCATCATTACTCATGTAATCCCAAGAAACCAGTGTCCAGGAAATCTCATTTACAGCAAAATAGGAGCAGAAATAGGACATTCAGTTCCATGAGCCTGTTCTGTCATTGAATTAGATAATGGCTGGCCTATGTCTCAACTGCATCTATCTGCTTTTGTTCTAGAAAACTCTTATCTAACAAAAATCTATCAATCTCAATTTTGAAATTTTCAATTAACCCCATTTCATTGATGGATATGACAGACTGGCAGAGTAGGGGACATTGATTTACTTAGGAAAGTACTTTAGCCTCACATTACCTCTCCTACCCTTCTGACAAATGTTTTGCCAGGTGCTTAATCACATTCCAAAATTGTTGATAGTCAGTCCTCATTGCCTCCATTAACAGTTCACTCCATTCATTTACCACCATCTGCATATTAACTACAACTTATTTATATCTTGTTCAAAGATCAAGACTACTTTTGAGCAGATCACATATATTGCTGCATTGTGTTTACCATACACTTCCTGCATAATGATATCTATTGTATCTATTACATTCCCATGATTAATGTACCTTCAGTGTTTCTATGCATTCTGCATTCACTCTTCTGAAATGGAACACTTACGAATTCCAGGTATACTCTCTATGGGTATTTGCCGAACTCCTTCCTTGAAACAGGTAAGACCAGGGTAAACCTTCCGAATCTGTGCTTGCTTTCTCTCAATCAGCTTCTTTATGATCTGTATGGGAGGCAGAAGTTTATTAGGGATTCAGTTAGAACTGGCTGTAAATATGGAATATTAGTTTATTTCTGGAACTGAGAGTGATATGCCTAGGGCCAAAAAAAGTGCTTTCCACATTCTGCAACTGCTGTACAATATTCCGTTTATTGTCAAAGTGTCGCTAACGCGGAACATGAATCATTTTAAATGGTCTTTATTATTTGTGTATTATTGATTTATTCAATGGGTGCTCAACAGCTGACAAGCTCACTTTCATGGCTTCAATTCCTCCTGTAGTTCAACAATTTTTCTTGTCTGTGCATGAATTCTGTTGGATATGTAATTGTGCAGTCCAAAATGCTATAGTTGTTGCACAATGTTACTTACAAATGATGCCAACAACTACACCAAAAATAAGCTATAGAGAAAATGAGGATTTCTTTTGGTTCCCAACAGCAACTCTAGATAAATATTAAATATCTACGTTTGTCACAAAATTATAATAATTCTTATAATATTATTGTGATTTATTGTAAAAGGTTAATAGGGGCTTTGGATAGTTTCTCGATGGCCAGGGTTTTTCATTGGTCGAGCGAGCTCAGCGGGAGTGGGTGGGGATGGACGTGGAGCCGACTGTCGCCTGCAATCGGCTCCGCACCGCGATTTCATGTGGGCCCGCACACTACCTGTGCAGGCGGGCGGGCAGGAGGGGAGTTGGGTCCAGAGGAGATTGTTAAAAAAAATACAGTAAAGATTTAATGAAACGTCTATGACTGTGTCACATGAGATGGGACATGTTTTCATTTTTCAAAGAAAGTTTTTATTTAAGTTGTAATAGCTTTAGGAAACCTCATCCGCTCGTGGATGAGGTTTCCTAAAAAATTTAAAGGCCACTTGGCCTTTTCGCCTGCCTGCCAACCATTAGGTTGGACGGGCAGTGTAAATTTTAAATTAATTCGTTCGTTAATGGCCTTAATAGGTCTTTCAATTAGCAGTGGGCGTGCAGCTGGCTCCGGCACGCGCCTGCCAAACAAAATATCGCGAGACAGCCCAATGATGTCAAGGCACACGCCTGACGTCATCGCGCGCCCTTTTACATGTGTCGAGCCCACCCCCGCATGCTGAATGTAAAATTCTGGTGTGTGTATGTATGTATATGTTTGTGTACGTATGCGTGTGTATGAACATGTTTGTTTGTGTGTGTGTGTGAGAGAGAGAGAGAGAAAGAGAGATTTAACTGAACTGGAGATAGCTGGTCTGAAGGCTTTGACTCATCAAAACAGCTAGGTTTGAAATGCGAAATACGTGAATATGGCTGAAGCCTTAGAACGAAAGGTGAAGAGAATTTGCATTTTTATATAAATCAAAGCAATTTGAATTTCAAAGAAATGGTAGGATGTTTACACTGGCCAGAGAAGCTAGGCTAAGCAGTGTGTTTATTTTTCCCAAAAGTTACTGACAATATTAGCACCATGAAAAGATTTATATTATGAAGAAGTTAAAGTCCAAAGACATTTGAGAACAATGGAATTTACATTAAAAGGGAGAAACATGTATAAAGGAGAATGACGCTGTGTTTTAGGGAAGTTATTATAAGATCTACCAGAAGTTGTGAGAAGCCTCCAGTATTTGTGCATTAAGTCTGCTGTCTGCAGAAACCAAAAAGCCACTTTGAATTTTACCATCGAATATTGTATTGACTTGCCTGGATCTGTTTAAAATCTATTTTTTTTACGGTTGCCTTAATGGGGGTGTAACTGGAAATCCAATTAATTAGGGGTTTTAGGAGTTACAATAGTAGTAATTTATAGACATATGTCTGTGCTTGAAATCTTTTCTTTTGTTAATAAATGTTTATTTTAGTTTATTTTTAAAAATCTCTGAAATCTTGGTGGACTTATTACTTCTGAATTCAGGGCAGGCATCTCAAAATAAATACAAATTGCAAAACCATTGTGACCACATGATCAAGTTTCCATCACGGATTTGATCCGCCAGGCACACGTAATCTGCCACGTCATAACAAACTGGGGCTCTTTGCAGGGTATTTGAAATTCCTTGATTGAGTCATACGGGTTCGAAACATTAACTCTGTTTCTCTCGCCACAGATGCTGTCAGGCCTGCTAATGTTTCCAGCATTTTCTGTTTTTATTTCAGATTTCCAGCATCCGCAATATTTTGCATTTACCATATTTCAGTTTGCCATTTTAAATCACATGTTTATCTCCTTATTTTGCTAATTTCCATTTTAAACTAATATTCATATTTATAAGGAAACTGCCTATATGAACTTATCACTGTAATGACGCCCTCCTGCCAGTGATGGTGTTGCTGCTCCTCCATTGGGAGGAGAATGCAATTACAATATGATGAGTTTATATGGTTTTATTATAAATGTGGGTATAAGGATTTCTAACCAAAGAAAGGAACAAGAAGTTCATGAAGATTTAAAATTTTTAAAATGTAAAAAGAATGCATAATTAATATTATAAAGAATGGTTAGATCAATGGAAGTATTAAGCCTGGCAGTGAAGCCCTATTTGCCTTCTTTGGTTCAATTACTGCCTTGTATTCAATGAACACATCTATTATCCGATATTACTGTGCATCTAAGTCAAATATACAAAAATGAAGGCCTCTAGCAATAGAAATAACGCTTCTCAAGTGGGTTTCCTGGCCTTACCTCTTTCTGCTTCTTGATAATGTGTGATAATTCCGTGTAAGGGATTCTGGGATTAAGCTCACATTCCATCAATGTTGCTCCTTCATAATCCTTGATGTAGCCCACATACCGACTTTTGGGAACTTTTATGTCCTTTGAAAATCCCTGAAGGGAGACAAAATGAAGCATCAAAAAGTTATATTCAATTGCTTTTCTTAAATGGCTATTATGCCTTGAAGTCATCAGATTTTTCTGTTTAGTCTGACAGAGGGAGAGATAAAGCAATGAGATGAAGAAGAGCAGTACCTGCTTTTTGAAGTAGCCAATGGCATATTCATCAGCGTACGTCAGGAAATGCAGAATGTTGTGCTTAATGTGATATTCTTTCAGGTGATTCATCAAATGTGTCCCGTAACCCTGCCACATGGAAATATTATATATCAATATTTAATCCCATGCATTTACTGATGTTTCTATGTGGGAACTTATCATTGTAAAGCTTCAGCGAAAGCCTCATCCCAACTCCCAGGATCAAACTGGTGCAAAGCAGTGTGTCTCATTGAAATTTCAACTACTGTATTAAGAACAGAATCAGAAGTACAAAACCAGATTCAAGAATAAACAGTCGTGATAATTATCTAAGAAATTAATGCATTGGTAGGATGATGGACAAAACCTATAAAGTCCACACCACGTATTTTTCTCAAATGATTATGATATGTTAAAAGAAAACTACAATAACTTGAATTTCTATTACACTAATCATAAATAAATTATCCCAAGGCATTTTGCAAAGGTATGAAGCAAAAGCAGATGCTGGGCTGAAAGGGGAGTTGAAAGAAAGGGTAAGCAAAAAGCTTGGTCAAAGAGGTGGGCTTAAGGATTTTGAAGGACAAAAGGGAGAGGCACAGGGTATTAAGGAGAGGATTACAGAGCATGGGCACAAATGGCTGAAGGCAAGGAGTGGGGGTGGTTGAGGCAGGGAATGCAAGAGGCCAGAATCAGAGGAAGAGCATTTGGATCTTCAAGGGACTATGGTGCTGGAACGGAAAAGGCCCTGGACAGACATAAACAGAAAGTTATGAATATTGCTGAAAAAAGAGATGTCGAAGCTTTTTGTCATGTCCCCTTTCTCTGTACTACCAAACGACAAAAGATAAGAATCTTAATTTAATAAATTGGGGAACCAGGAGAAAATCAATGAAAACAGGGCTGATGGCTAAGCTGTACGGCAAAGCAGAGCTGTGGATGAGCTGAATTTACAGGTGATGAAGTATGATAAAAACTGGCCTGCAGAGCGCTGGAATAATTTACAGTGCTGGAGACAATGTATGTCTGAGGATTTCAACAGCAGCAAATCGGCTCAGGTAAGGACAGAACCAGGCATTGGTAGAGGTGGAAGTAGGGAGACCTAGGATAGAGGGGATACAGGATTGGACTTCATCTCTGGGCTTAACAGGATGGCAAGAGTGTGAACTGTCTAATTCACCATGAGACTACGGCCAGGGATGGGATCAAAATAAGGACTTTGGTCTCCTCACAGCTTAGCCTGAAGAATTTGCAGGTGATCCAGGACTGAATGTTGGACAAGCACTCTGACAGCACAGAGGCAGGGTCAAGAAAGGTAAAGCTGGGTATTATTAGTATACACTGTGAAATTCCAAAGGCAAGTGAGTAAGAAAGGGATCCAGTCTTAACTTCTTCCAGACAGAGCTTTATTCCAACTCACATAAACTCCATCACAGATCATCACCTGCTTCTCCTTTAAATGCACCAAGTGACTGCTTAACCAATTAAAATCTAATTACTAATTTAATCACCTGTTGACTATTAACAACAAATAATCCTATCCTAACATACACAGGCAACTGAGCTTGGCCTAAATAGCCAAGTGGTTATGGTACTGGGTTTATAACCCCAAGATCAGGAGTTCAAATCTCACAATGGCAAACTATGAAACAATGTAACTTCATCTGAAACAGATGGAAACAGGTTTACTCAAAAAGAGTATCAGGAGTTCAAATCTCACAATGACAAACTATGAAACATGTAACTTCATCTGAAACAGATGGAAACGGGTTTATTCAAAAAAGAGTATCAAGAGTTCAAATCTCACAATGGCAAACTATGAAACAACATCTGAAACAGATGGAAATGGGTTTGTACTTGAAAGAGTTACAACACTTCAAAAAAGTAGCTTGGCCTGAATAGCCAAGTGGTTATGGTACTGGGTTTGTAACCCCAAGATCAAGAGTTCAAATCTCACAATGGCAAATTATGAAACAATATAACTTCATCTGAAACAGATGGAAACAGGTTTGTACTCAAAAGAATTACAAAGAACAGGGAAGTTAAAAAACAAGCTGGCCATCATACTTATAAGGCTTGGCCTAAGTAGCCAAGTGGTAATGGTACTGGGTTTGTAACCCCAAGATCAAGAGTTCAAATCTCACAATGGCAAACTATGAAACAATGTAACTTCATCTGGAACAGATGGAAATGGGTTTGTACTCGAAAGAGTTACACAGGTGCCATGTTTCAGCAAATTCTGGACCAATATTTTAAAGGCTTGGCCTAAATAGCCAAGTGGTTATGGTACTGGGTTTGTAACCCCAAGATCAGGAGTTCAAATCTCACAATGACAAACTATGAAACAATGTAACTTCATCTGAAACAGATGGAAAGGGGTTGCTTGGCCTAAATAGCCAAGTGGTTATGGTACTGGGTTTGTAACCCCAAGATCAGGAGTTCAAATCTCACAATGACAAACTATGAAACATGTAACTTCATCTGAAACAGATGGAAATGGGTTTGTACTCAAAAGAGTTATATGGCTGGGAGATGCTTGGCCTAAATAGCCAAGTGGTTATGGTACTGGGCTTGTAACCCCAAGAAAAGCTTGGCCTAAATAGCCAAGTGGTTATGGTACTGGGTTTGTAACCCCAAGATCAAGAGTTCAAATCTCACAATGGCAAACTATGAAACAATGTAACTTCATCTGAAACAGATGCAAACGTGTTTGTACTTGAAAGAGTTACAGTACATTTTTTAAAAGTTTAAAAGATTATCAAGAGTTCAAATCTCACAATGGTAGACTATGAAACAATCTAACTTCATCTGAAACAGATGGAAACGTGTTTGTACTCGAAAGAGTTACAGAGACCATTTGCTATCTTCCGTCAGGTGCACGGCCTGAAGTATGACGTGCAGCTCCTGTTTATAGAACAGATGGGCCTCGGTGGCTCCTTGCAGGCGTTGCCCGTCTTTTACCAGGACCTGATCAAAGTCTGGAAAGTGGTCGCCTTGCGACGCAGCTCTCCCCCGTCAGGAGTAACGGCTATCGTCAGAGAGCCGCTGCTCAGGAATCCGCCCCTCCGTCCTTTTCAGTGGTTGGCGGAGAGGAGGGCTGAATTAGGGGCTGTGCCTGATTTATCCCAATTTTGTTGATTTGGTTTAATTGGTTTCAATTTAAAAGATTATCAAGAGTTGAAATCTCACAATGGCAAACTATGAAACAATGTAACTTCATCTGAATAGGAACAGATGGAAATGTGTTTGTACTCGAAAGAATTACTCCTTTCGGCTTACGCCGATGACGTGCTCCTTATGTTTAGTGACCCGGCTGACCTGCGGAGGATGCGCGAGTGCCAGGAGGTCTACTCTGCCGCTTCTTCTGCCAGGATCAACTGGGAGAAATGTTCTGGACTCCTGGTCGGTCAGTGGCAAATGGATCCCCTTCCCGAGGAGCTCAGGCCTTTCATCTGGAGCAGGACCAGCCTCCTCTACCTGGGGGTCCATCTCTGCCCTGCTGAGGAATCCTGGCCGGCAAACTGGCAGGAACTGGAGACGAAAGTCACCGCTCGCCTGTGGCGCTGGACAGGACTGCTCCGAGTGCTATCTTACCGGGGTCGAGTTCTGGTCATAAACCAGCTGACCGCCGCCATGTTGTGGTATCGACTGGTCACTTTGACCCCTCCCCCGGACTTTGTCACAAGAATCCAGAAATTGTTAGTCGACTTCTTCTGGGACAAAAGATTGCACTGGGTCGCTGCTGAGGTTCTGAGTCTCCCGCTTAGGGAGGGTGGTCAGGCGCTAGTGTGCCTATGCACACAGGTGGCGACTTTCCGCCTTCAGACCCTGCAGCGATACCTCTACGTCGAGCCTCCTCCTAGATGGTGTGCCCTGATGACGTATTTATTCCGTCAGGTGCACGGCCTGAATTATGACGTGCAGCTCCTGTTTATAGAACAGATGGGCCTCGGTGGCTCCTTGCAGGCGTTGCCCGTCTTTTACCAGGACCTGATCAAAGTCTGGAAAGTGGTCGCCTCGCGACGCAGCTCTCCCTCGTCAGGAGTAGCGGCTATCGTCAGAGAGCCGCTGCTCAGGAATCCGCCCCTCCACCCTTTTCAGTGGTTGGTAGAGAGGAGGGCTGTGGCCGCAGGAGTGACCAGGATCGGGGACGTGCTGGGAGGCGGAGGACTGGGCTGGATGCTCCCGCAGGAGTTGGCGTGTCACGCGTCTTTGAGTGTCCAGGTCGCAGCCGATGCCATCCAAGACCTGAGAACGGTCGTGCTCGGACCCGTCGTTATTTTGGGTCTTGAGGTGGCCCAGGTGCGCGGTGGTCTTCCATCTGAACGTTCCCCTGTTCAGACAGAATTCCACATTGGCCCCAAGCCCCGAACCCTCCCTCGGGTGCTGGTGCCCCGCAATATGAGCCGCCTCGGGGACATGCCCTCTGTGCCTTTTGGCACGGCAAAGAGGGGCTTTTTGTACGGACTGCTGCTGCACACCTTCCATTTTCTCGCCCTTGTCCGCCGCCCGGACACGCCCTGGCGTGCCTTGTTGCCGTTCGGTGGCGGAGGCCCCCGATGGGAGGCCCTCTACGGAGGTGTCCTCCCCCTTTCTATCGGGGACCTGGGTTGGAGGGTGTTGCATGCAGCAGTCCCCTATAATAAGAGGATGCATAGGTTCACGGACTCTCAGGACACGTGCACTTTTTGCGGTCTTGTGGAGTCCGTGGACCATGCATATATAGGGTGTTGTAGGCTGCACTCCCTTTTTAGTTATTTGAAAAACCTTTTATTGATGTTTTGTTTGCACTTCAGACCCACGCTCCTGATCTATGGGCACCCGGTGCGGAAGGGGTTCGGGAAGGAGGAGGACCTCCTCGTGAACCTGCTCCTGGGCCTGGCCAAGTTGGCCATTAACAGGTCCAGGCAGTGGGCGATCGACGGGGGAGTCCCGCCCGATTGTTTGTCCCTCTTCCGCGGCTACGTTCGCTGCCGGATGTCCCTGGAGAGGGAGCACACGGTGTCTGCTGACATGCTCGAGGCCTTCTGTGCTCGGTGGGCACCACGGGGACTGGGGTGTTTTGTTGACCCCTTTAATCACATTTTGATTTAAAGTTTGTAAGGTTCCTTTAAATTTTGTACTTGGTTTTACAGCTGACCTGAATTAGGGGCTGTGCCTGATTTATCCCAATTTTGTTGATTTTGTTTAATTGGTTTCAATTAAAAGATTATCAAGAGTTCAAATCTCACAATGGCAAACTATGAAACAATGTAACTTCATCTGAAACAGATGGAAACGCGTTTGTACTCGAAAGAGTTACACGGGGAACTGAGCTTGGCCTAAATAACCAAGTGGTTATGGTACTGGGTTTGTAACCCCAAGATCAAGAGTTCAAATCTCACAATAGCAAACTATGAAACAATGTAACTTCATCTGAATAGGAACAGATGGAAACGTGTTTGTACTCGAAAGAGTTACACAGGGAACTGACACCAAATCTGTAGCCGGACTCGCCGAAGAGCAGCATGTCAATGTGGAAGACAAAGGAGCCTAAGATAAATCAGAAGGTAATAGTGCTTTGCTAAAGGTGTGTTGGCTATAATTGGATGGCAGAAATAGAATCAAACATGGACGGTCTCGCTGAAGTAAATAATGGACCAGCGGTGTTGGAAAATAATGGTGGTCAAATGTGTCAAAAGCTGCACAAAAGCCAAGGAGCGATAATGCACCACAGTTACAGAGAACATTTGTGACTTTTTCTAGGGATGTTTTGGTGTTGTGGGACAGGAAGAGTAGCATGAATCTATGAATTTGACAACCATTTCAATTTCTTGATATATGTTGAAATTTGTACAAAGGCATGCCACATAACGGTGATCCTTGACAATCATGGCTGCCAAATTTTATAGTGTTTATTGCTTGAGGGGAGAAAGCAATCGTGTAAAATATATGCAGTTTTAAAATGCAAAACATCTCTATATTTGGAGACACGATCTGTTCTAGATTTTTTTTGCTTTTACTGTTTGCATATTAATATTAGCATTTAGCACTGTATTCACTAACTGATTTGTGAGATATATTGCACATTATGTAAAGTTTGGAATAATCTTTATTGTTCCAATAAAACATTGATAATGTCTGGATGAACATTAATTGTAAAATTGCATCAACATTCCTTGTGCAGAATTCCCAGACATGTGAGCATTCCCTTGAAAAGCTAAGAAAAGGTTAATGCTTCCTTTCCCTGCTCCCTCTAAGATACAACGGCCTGAATTTTTCAGGCAGCGGGCAGGCTCGGCGGGAGCGGGCGGTCATAGAGCCAATCGCCACCCGCGATCAGCTCCATGCTGCCATTTTACGCAGGCGGGCAAATGAAGGCCCACACAGCGTAAGACATGAGCCATAGCGCTCAGTGCTACCTGTGCGAGCGGGGGCAGGAGGGAGAGTCAGGGACATTGCGAAAGAGCGTTCTCAGAGCTGCCTCAGGGAGATTGAGTTGATATTGAAATAATTAAATAAATGGAGGAAAAATGTCATTAAACATGCCCCCTCATGTGACTGTGTCACATGAGATGGGACATGTTTTTATGTTTAGGGAAAATTTTTTATTTACTTAAAAGCTTTAGGAAACCTCATCCCGCTCGTGGATACATAACATCTTTACGTTGGAGCCACAATGCGTTTTAGATGCTGACAGTCAATTGCGTTGTTTTCTTTTGTTGTCTGCATTTTAACACTGGCTTGTTGGCACTGTGTTCACTGCCTGCTTTATGAGATATGCTATGTACTGTGCTAAGTTTAGAATTAGCTTTCTCGTTTGAGGCAAACAAGTTGGGGAAAGATGAAAGAAGCAATTAGCAGGAATTAAGCTTGACTGTCATGGGTCATAGGTCAACTCTGACTCCTTCCACTATCACCTTAAATCACTTAAAATTTCACTGCTCATTTTTCAGTGTGATGTATAACTGTAACTACTGTAATAAAAAAATACATAGCTAAAAGATGTAACATCTTCAGTACCTATTCACAGTAGACCCCCAGCATTGTTAGTACCCTTGATAAATGGTTTACTTGCAGTGGGGGAGGAGAGGAGGGATGGGGGAAAGAGACAAAGAGTGAGATACAGATATACAACACTCTTAAAGGAGTTTTTACATAGACCTGCAGTGAGAGCTAACAGAGCTAAACACAATACGCACAAGGACATTATTTTTGGATTTAAACAAAAGAGCAACAAAAATTCTGGAGCTCTTAAAATAACCCAAAACCTTGTATTTGACTATGACTTGGTGAATGCTAATGAATGAATTTAATTGTAGTATTATCTAGATTTAAGGTAACATCAGCTTGTTAATAATCTCAGAAATAATGATTACACAGTTAATAACAAGTCTTTCTCAAGTCCTTATTTTAAACCTGAAGGTTCATTTCCATACAAATGCTACAGATCGTAGCCAAGAAGAAAACTCCATCACTTCTATGTACTATAGGCTTTTGCATTAATATTAGAAGAAATCACTGGCTTACACTCCAGGGAATTATTCCTTACCTTCACCTGCTCATTGGACGTGACAGCACAAAATACTATCTCTGTGAATCCTTGGGTGGGAAACATTCTGAAACATATCCCTCCAATGACTCGACCATCCTTAATCAGCGCCAGGGTCTTGTGTTTTCTGTAGGAACAAGATGTGTCACATATCACACCATGATCGAAACTGGGTTTAGAAAGTTTACTTCAATATAAAGACATCATAATTTTTGCTTTTAGTTTAAGTTCATATTTAAAAGATTACTTATGATGCTTACACAAAAAACGATGAAACACTCGCCGGTTCCTGGTTGAGGGAACATAATCTATAATGTCACCATAAATTGCAATTTGAAAGTGGGAAATAAAATAGATAGGCAAACCAGCAAATGCATTATTATTTTTGCTGTCAATTTCAAATACCCTTTATTTAAAGGAGTCACAATTCAGGACATTTCACTTAAGTGAACACATGTTGGATAAAATTCCTTTTCTTGTAACGTGTAGCAACAGGAGAGTGCAAGGCGCCAGGGCTACGTCAGAGTAAGGCGGAGACTGAGTGAGTAGCGAATTAGGCTCATTTGGGAAATTGGTGCACGGGGGAAAGAGGTGTGGTATACATTGGATTTATGCTAAACTGGGGACAGGAGCAGCTGAGCAGAAGAGTGCAATTACATTTCTCGATGTAGTCTGTAGGCCACCAGCTAGTGGGAAGGATGTAGAGGAACAAATCTGCAGGGAAATTACAATGAAGTGCAAACATTAGAGAGTAGTTATAATGGGGGGCTTTAATTACCTAAATACAGACTGGGATAGTGATAGTGTAGAGGGCAGAGAGGGGCAAGAGTTATTAGTGTGTTCAGGGGAATTTTCTACAGCAGTATGTCCAGTCCAACAAGAAAGGAGGCACTGCTAGATGGTTCTTGGAAATGAGGTGGGCCAAGTAGGTCAAGTGTCCGTGGGGGAACATCGAGGAGATAGCGATCATTGTATCATAAGGTTTAGGATGACAGTAGAAAAGGACAATGGGCAATCCAGAGTAAGAATAGTTAACTGGGGGAGAGCCAACGTCAATGGGACAAAAATGGAGCGGGGCCAGATAGACTGGAACCAAAGGTTGGCGGGAAAAACCGTAGCTGAACAATGGGCTACCTTCAAAGAAGAAATGGTTCCCACACAGTAAAGGTAAATTCTCTCAAAAGGGAAAGGTAGGACAAACAAATTCAGAGCTCCCTCGACTTTGGAACACTCTGCCTCAGAAGGTGCGGTCACTGAATATTTTTAAGGCAGAGGTAGATGGATTCTTGTTAGACAAGGGAATCAAAGGTTATTGGCGGTAGATGGGAATGTGGAACTCGAAACACAAACAGAACAGCCATGATCTTATTGAATGTCGGAGCAGGCTCGAGGGGTCGAATGGCCTACTTCTGCTCTTATTTCGTATGTTCACCGGATGAAAAAGGAGACAGAAATTAAGGCAAATAAGAAAAAGTGTGCTTATGGCAGGTGTCAGGTAGAAAATACAATTGAGAACCAAGCTGAATACAGAAGGTTCAGAGGAGAGGTGAAGAAGCTAATAAAAGAAGCGAAGAGAGATTATGAGAAAAGACTGGCAGCCAACATAAAATGGAATCCCAAAGTCTTCTATAGGCACATAAATAGTAAAAGGGTGGTAGAGGAGGAGTAGGAACAACTGGAGGCCGAAAATGGAGTCAGGGGACTGGCTGAGGTGTGAAAAAAAATTTTGCATCTGTCTTTGCAAAGGAAGCAGATGCTACCCAGGGCATGTTGACAGAAGAGGAAACTCTGTCACTGGAAGGATGCAAAATTGATAAGGTGGTGGCGTTGGATAAACTGTCGGTACTTAAATTTGACAAGGCATTGGGACTGGATGAGATGCATCCAAAGACGTTGAGGGAAGTGAGAGTGGAAATTGAAGGAAGTGAGAGTGGGAATTGCAGGGGCACTAACCATAATCTTTCGGTCTTCCCCAGACTCAGGGGAAGTGCCAGAAGATTGGAGAATTGCAAACAATACGCCCTTGTTCAAAAAAAGTTGTAAGAATAAGCCCAGCGATTACAGTCCAATCAGTTTAACTTCGGTGGTAGGGAGCTTCTAGAAACAATTATTCGGGATAAATTTAATAGTCACATGGGCCAGGATTTCCTGGTTGGCGAGCGGGAGGTGAGGCCCGCTCGCCAATGCTTAAAATGACGTGGGATGATGTCAGGCGGAACTCCCGACATCACTGTGCCCCATTTAATTTTCAGGTAGGCGGGGGCTCAGCAGAATCAGCTGTGCGCCCGCCAACCTGTCAATGGCCAATTGAGGCCATTGACAGAGTCATTTAGCTAATTAATGGACCTGCCCATCCAACCTTAAGGTTGGCAGGAAGGCCAGGAGCCCTGGCAGGCATTAGAAAAAGCATGAAACCTCGTCCACGGGTGGGATGAGGGTTCACGTAGGTTTTAAAAAATGTAATTAAATAAAAGGAACAGTAGCAACATGGATACAAAATTGGCTGAGTAATAGGAAACAGTGAGTATTGGTTAAGGGATATTTTTCAGGTTGAAGGAAGGCTTGTAGTGGAGTTCCCCAGGAGTTGGTATTGGGACCCTTACTTTTCCTGATATATATTAATGATCTATACATTGGTGTGTAGGGGACAATTTAAAAGTTTGTGGACGATACAAAACTTGGAAGCATTGCAAACTGTGAAGACAACAGTGTAGAACTTCAAGAGGACATAGACAAGTTGGTGAAGTGGGCAGATAGGTGACAGATGAAGTTCAATGCAGAGCATTGTGAGGTGGTTCATTTTGGTAGAACGAACATGGAGACACAATATAAGATAAGGTCAATGCAAAATACTGCAGATGCTGGAAATCTGAAACAAAAACAAAAATTGCTGGAAAAACTCAGGTCTGACAGCAACTGTGGAGAGAAAGACAGAGTTAATGTTTCGAGTCCGCCTGACTTCTTCAGAGCTAAAGAGAAGTAAGAAATATAAAATAAGCTGTACAACTCTAAAGTGCGTGCAGGAACAGAGGGACCTGGTTGTATATGTGCTTAAGTTATTAAAGGTGGCAGGACAGGTGGAGAGAACAGTTAATAAAGCATACAGTATCCTAGGCTTTATTAATAGGGGTGTAGAGCACAAGAGCAAGGAGGTTATGCTGAACTTGTATAGGAAAGTAGTTAGACCTCAACTAGAGTATTCTGTGCAGTTCTGGGCACCACACTTTAAGAAGGATGTGAACACATTGGAGGGAGTGCAGCAGAGATTAACAAGAATGGTTCCAGGGATAAGGAACTTCACTAATGAAGGTAGATTGGAGAAGTTGGGACTGTACACCTTCGAGAAGAGAAGGCTAAGGAGGAGATTTGATAAGAGATGTTCAAAATCATGAGCGGGCTGGACAGATTACATAGGGAGAAACTGTTCCCACTTGTAAAAGGGTCAAGAACGAGAGGGCACAGGTTTAAAGTAATTTGCAAAAGAAGCAAATGCGATGTGAGAAAAAGCTTTTTCACGCAGCGAGTGGTTCAGGTCTGGAATACATTGCCTGGAAGCATGGTGGAGGCAGATTCAATCAATGTATTCAAGAGGGCATTAAATGATTATTTAAATAGAGACAATGTGCAAGGTTACGGGGAAAAGGCAGGAGTCATAATGCTCATTTGTGAGCCGGTGCAGACACAATGGGCTGAAAGGCCTCCTTCTGCACCATAACAATTTAATGTGATTGAAAATACTTTCATGAAGATGACCTATTCCCTGAAAAAAATTAAATGTGGACCCAAGAAATGCATTTAAAATTTCATCTGAAATAAAACAGAATTATCTCTACTTTCAGCTGTGAATAAATTTCAAAATGGTTTACATCAAGTTCATTGAATACTTTAATTGTGGCCAAAAACAAAATCACATACGTCAGTTGACCTTAGAGCACAGAGAACTTTTATTTTCTCCATTTTTAAATAAAACACACGATTCGAAAAAATAATCGCTATTGATAACATGACAATTGTATTTGTGAAAAGCAGGTGTACCACGAAGTGCTCCAAATGTACTTACGGATCAAAGACAAGCCGTGTGATGTACTCTTTTGGCATTCGTGGTAACTGATGAGAGAAAACATTTTGTAAACCAACCAACCACATCATTATTTTCTTATTTGACCTCTGAGAAAGCGAGTTTCCTATGACATGAAACTCAATGACACCTCTGCGTTCTTCCAGACGTGCGGCTTCATCACGAGCTGCATTTGCGGACAACAAATTTGTCTAAAAGAAACCAAAGAATAAAAGATGCATTAAAATTCTTGACGATCCACTGATATGGTTTCAACTCTTAATCAGCTCAATACTTCCTCATCTGTCAAAACTTAAAGGGAGGGGTTTGTTTTAAAGGAAAACAGAAAAGTGGATGAATTAGTTCAGAAGTGTTATTGCAATCTTGTTTGAACAATTAATCGAAGACATGGGAAACAGGATGTGGTAGCTTCAAATTACCTATTTGTTGTACACAGCGTGTTTGTAAATTAAAGCAACATTATAATTTCCCATAGATTAGCTTCCTCTAAATAAGGAATCTGAACACATGCAGAGAAAATAAAAACTATAGCTGTGCCAGCCTGAATACCTCCATTTTCTCTATTGAGCAAAATGAAATAGACATAAATTTTGGTGGAGAGCAACAAAAACTTGCAAAGTTTTTGGGATGTTCAACGTTTCGGGATGTTAGTATAACCAAATTCCAATATTAATACAAAAGCAAAATACTACAGATATTAGAAATTTTAAATAAAAATTGAAAATGTTGAAATGCTCAGCATCAATGGAAAGAAACGAGGTGATGTTTCAGATCAATAGCCTTTCATCGGAAGTGGAAAACGTTAAAGATATAACAGCTTTTAAGCAAATAACCATTGGGTAAGAGTAAGTGGGGGAAAAAAAGGCATGGTTTTTGGTAGGATGGAAGACAGGAGAGAATAGATAACAAAAAGGATGATGGTGATAATGGAGATGGTGCTAGTGAAGAAACAAAAGATGAGTCTATTGGGTGCAAATAGAAACAACAGAATCATTACCAACAATTGCTGTCCAAAAAATGGGACCAGTGGTTTTGATCGGAACTTGTTAAACTCAAATTTGAGTCCAGAAGGCTGTAAAGTGCTTAAGCAAAAAATGAATGCTGTTTCTCAAGCTTCTCTTGGGGCTTCATTAGAACAGTGCAACAGCCAAAAACAGAAAGGTCAAGAGTAGATATGAAGCTGAGAATTGAAATGACAAGTGCCTGGAAGCTCAGGGTCACATTCGCAGACTCAGCCAAGTTGTTCCGCAGGGTGGTCACCCAATCTGCATTTGGTCTCCCCACTGTGGAGAGGATGCACTGTGAGCAATTAATACAGGATACTAAATTAAAAGTATATTAATCACAATTTCACCTGGTAGTAGTGTTTGGACAGTGGGATAGGAGGAGGAAATAAGGCAGGAATGCATCTACTATGCTTGCACAGGAAGGTGTAGAGGTTTTGGACGCCCATGATGAAAAAGACAGTTAGGGCCAGGAAACAGGAAACTGTTGAAGTGGTGGAGGGTGTTGGCCGAGATGTGGACGTATCTGGGAAGAAATTGGGCAAGGGAAGTAAAAATACAGTCGAGATAGGAAATGGCATCACAATTGATCCCAGCCCAGGCTTTAGCCAATATCCATGCAGAGGTGCTTTCAGGACAGGTAATATTGACTGATATTCCCTTTCTTGGGCAAAAGTGATGAGGCTAATACATGCATTTCATTATCTCAAGCAGTGACCTACCTCTGGACCCAACATAGCTGCTGGATCTGTAATAGTCAACATTACTTCATTAACTAGTTCCATTGGAATGTCACCCATCACACGCATCCTCTTTGCATCTTCTAGGGTCATGGTGTCAGACATTTTTCTTTTCTCTCCTGTAATGGACAAACAATTGGCTTTAAGTATTTAACCATTCAGTAAACAGGCAAATTTATACAATGCATAGCTCCAAACAAGTCACAGATTCAATCTCCTGTCAACACCATTAAGTTAGCTTATCTCAGACAACTGGTCTCATCACTTCTGTCCTGGAAGCATATGTGCACGGTTGTTGGATAAAGACTGGAATCAGATGCCACCAAGATCAAACAATCTCATATATTCACTGTTTAGGTTTCGCAGAAATAATAGTTTGCCCTGTATTCATTGTGGCTTTTCTCCCTTACAGCATTTCAGTAACTTCATGTCTATGGGCCACAACAAGGCTGGCGTTAACTATGATGACCCTGCTGCTAAATAGCCTACTGACCTGAGCTACCCACAATCTCATGCAAAAAACAGCCATGGTTACCAGTGAAATCATATCCCAGCAGAAGTCACCATATCCAGGAGAGGAAAAATAAATGGAGAAAACTAGAGGTAGAATTGAAGAAAACAAATGCCGCCCCACACAAAATTTTCATTTATTATCCATCATTTTTTGAGACCAGAGCACTTTGTCTATTCTTGAGGGCCTGCAGACTGAGCTCCTCTAAGATCACTTGGGAAGAGGAAACAAGAAAAAGCAAGGTTCTACCTAAGCAGAATAAACAGAATTCAGGGGTGAATCGTCCCAGTTTATTCTTAATTATTAGAGTGTGATACTGTCAAATACCTTGCCATAATTCAACAGTGTTCTCGGAATAGGAAATGGTATACAATATAGGAAGAGTGAAAGGAGGCCAGAAGAAAACTTTCCCACCTTCCTTGACTGATGTGATATAGTAAGGATTTTGAGACATTGAGAGGAAGGAGAAGAAAAGAATCTCACTGCATACACTGAAAAATTGGATCAAACAGATCCGTAGCTATGCTAGATGTTAAATCAGACATAGTATCCATGATGTAACCCATTTACAGGGATTGCAAAGTTGATTTGTTGGGGACTAACAGTTTCCTCTTTCATTTCGGCATAAAAAAACTAGGTCATCAGGTCACTTCATTTGAAAGGTGAATTTCTCAATCACTTTGCAGTATATATAAAAATCATTGCTATGATATCAAAGGTTAGTAATAATTTAAAACATATTGATAAATAGAGGGTCGATGCCACCATGTGTCCAAGATGTCAAACTACATTTCAAGAAAAGCAGCAAACGTGATGTGAACAGCAGAGGCTGATCTTGGCAAAGCACAGCTAGGTTAAGCCTTGAATATCTAAGAAATGCTACAGCTCACCATCCATTTTCTGGCACTTCATATTTGCTTCTTTCCATTTGTTATACTAAACGGCAAGTGCTTACTCGACAAGTTCCAAGCACTACAAAGCTGGCTCAGATCCCCAACAATTAAATTGACTGCTGTATCTTAGTGTGGTCTGTTTTCAATTGAATGTCTTAGGTATTTTAACATAAATAGGCAAACTTTAAAAAAAACAAGAGACTTAAAAAATCCAAATCCTACAATTTAGTGATCACAAGCTGATCTACTGAAAGGATTCGAGTGTCCCATCACTTTACATGCAAAACATGCATTAGTTATGTAACTGCATTACAATATTTCTGCTTTTTCTAACACGAATATCAGATTAAAAATAGACTCTTTCAGTTCACGGTAACAAAGTAATTACCTGGTTCTGGCTCAGAAACCCCCATGTCAACACTAATTGATGCTGGACTTGAGCTACAATTGATGTTTCTGCTTGATGTAGGGATACTAGGCACTGGGGATGGACTAACAGCTGAAAAATAAAATGTCAGTGGTAAAATATTGTTTTTTTAAAACACAAAGTTGCTGTGATAAACACATCACATCAAAATAAATATATATATTATATACAGTAGATAGAAGATGATCTGATGTCCAAGCTACATTAAGTGATGCACATTCAACCAGAAAGACAGTCCTTGAGCACTATTGGATATCTGCAGTGCAGTTCTAGCTTCAAATTAGTATGGGCAAAGTGCATTAATCCTTCGAGGACTGAAGCAGCATTAAAACACAAAAATCTATCATACTATATGAATGCTAGGAATTAACAGGCATGCTGTCATACCACATATGCCTCCCACATGCTAGTTTATAATATTTAGTATTACCAGTTCAAAAGGACCCATTTTATAAGATAGTAAGCACATAAAGTTGAAAGCTGTGAACAACCGTCAGTGTTCTCTGTACACTCAGATTTCTGCCTGGATATTTCAAACCACCACCTGAACTATCAACAAATCAGGAAAACCCAAATCAAGTTTGTGGACTTGCAGAAAAGTTATAGAATGCAGCAAAATTATAGAATGTAAGGAACTGTTAATAAGGCATATTTTTCTGCTTTGTGCCATTTTTATTTTCAAGGATCAGTTTGTTCTAAAATACTGTATGAACTTTTTAGTATCTAGACTCACTCATTCTATGTCTGTATTTAATTTATCCCAGACATGATACAGACTTCTTGAATGAGAAATTAGGTTACTTAGCACCCATTTTTTGGGGCACTATGAGTGCCCTTAGAGCCCTAAAATATTGCATGCACCAAATACCACAAAATACACAGATACCACATCAGATACGCCATAAGTGCCTGGAAATCACCATCTCCAATAAGACAGAATCCAACCATCTCCCCTTGACATTCAATGATATTAACATCACTGAATCCCCCATTATCACTACCCTGGAGGTTACCATTGACCAGAAACTGAACTGGACCAGCCATAAGTACTGTGGCTACAAGAGCAAGTTACCCTTGAGAACTGAGTGGCTTGCTAGGCCCTTTCAGGGGGTATTTAAGAGTCAACCACATTGCAGTGAGTTTGGGGTCACATGTAAGCCAAGCCAGGTAAGGATGGCTGATTTCTTTCCCTCAGAGACATTAGTAAACCAGATGGGTTTTCATGACAATTGACAATGGTTCCATGGTCATCATCAAACCTTTAATTCTAGATTTTTTTGTATTGGATTCAAATTTCACCATTCAAACCTGGGTCACCAGAGCATTATTACCCTGGGTATCTGGATTACTAGTCCAGTGATAATACCACTACGCCAACACCTCCTCTCATCCACTTGCCTGAATGAGTATAGTTCCAACAACACTCAAGAAGCTAGACACCACCCAGGACAATGCAGCCCACTTGATTGGCATCCTATCTACCACCTTCAACCGGTGCAGAGTGGCAGCAATATGTATCATATACAAAATGCACTGCAGCAACTCACCAAGGCTCCTATGATAGCATCTTCTAAAACCATGATAGAAGGACATGGGCAGCAGATGCATGGAAACATCACCATATGCAAATTCCACTCCAAGGCATACATCACTCTAATCTGGAGCTACATCACTGCTCCTTCATTGTCGCGAAATTAAAATCCTGGAACTCCCTTCTCAGCAGCACTGAGTGTACCTGCACCAGGTGGACTGCAATAGTTCATGAAGACAAATCACCAACACTTCAAGGGCAATTAGGGATGGTAAACAATGCTAGTCTTGCCAGCAATGTTCACAGCCCATGAAAGAATTTTTAAAAATACAATGCTGGGGAATGGAACACTTTTCATATCAGCAGGCTTACAGAATCAGCACCAAACCTTGCAAGGTTACAAGATGCACTTTTAAAGTTCTTGTTATTCTGAATCAAGATATCTCAGTATCTTCCCTAGAATAGCACCCTCTCTCAACAGCGAGAGGGGTTTTGCATTTCAAACACCAACTATCTTGTGGCAACACTGAACAAGACTGCCAATTAGTGCTGAATTAGGGACAGTTTTTTGCCCAACTCACAAACTACACATACTTATTTCACATAGAATACAAAGGGCAAGCAGACAAACTTTCACTGTTCGGGTTCTTCACTGAATCCTCTGATACTGATGAGAGAGCACATCTGCAGCAACTGTTGATTCTACAGGCAGATACCTGGCTGTTGTCCCAGTTGCACTCCTTCTGCAGCAGACAAAGTGAAATCAGAATCCCAGATTGGAGAACTCTGGCCATAAATCTCTTCCTCCAGCATAGATAAGAATCTGAAAGAAGATAAATAAAACTGAGTTGACACTACAAATGGTGCAAAATAAAATTGCAATATTGAAAAGTTCAAACATATAAAAACCATACAATAGCAGTTGAAAGGTGTTAAAATATAGCTTAATATAAGAACTCCAGTTATGAATGCCAGTTACATTACAGAACTCATGTAAAAACAACTGGCTCATTTGAACAGCTGCGTTTCAGAATAAAGCCATTCAAATTTTCAAATGCCTCAAGATAAAGATTTTTTAAGTTAGGCTGGTGTTAAGTGATGAATTTTTTAATTTTCCAGAAATTGTATTATAAATTGCTCTTTGAACTGAGCTCAACCTTGCAAGGTAGGTCAGATTGCAAGAATTCGCCACTGAAGCAGATTTTCACTTACAACCAGTTAAATAAGATTCCCACTGGAACAAAATAATATTTAGTTAGTAATACTGAGTCTCCTTGGTTCTGCCATGCAGCTTTTTGCTATGCTGCCAAGAAACATTCCCAATGTTTGAATCAAACCTGCAGAATGTTCTGGCCAACCTTGTACAACAAGTATAGTGGCACTTGCAGCAGTGCTAAGTGCATGAGGATGAGCTGTAGCAATCAATGTTAGGTATGAGATCTGACAGAAAAAGTGTTGGTAGCTGAGTGATGGGAGGGTGGTGGTTTGGGCAGTAGTTGAGGCTACTGGTACAGTTGGTAGGATATGGCCTTTGAACACACTTTCCAAACTTGGTTCGTACACATATTTTGGTTATTTGGGATGGGAACAGTTTCTGAAGCTATGCCAAAGGAAAAGCTTGCCTTTACTGCCTGTGTAGCTGTGCATCTTTTGTAGCCCTAAAGAAAATATGGCACCGAATTGGAAGTATTAACCTCTTACTTTGGGAAGTGGGTGAGGATAAGTGTTCGTTTCTCTGGCATCAGCTTGTCTTTCTCCACCCTGAACTTCTCAAGTAGCTGTCTCCGAGTGACTGTGAAGATGGACCGAAGCAGCGTCCTCCCGAAGACCTGTGTGGTTTCATATCGAGGAAGACTGTCACAGCTTTGAGGGACATGACAGTAGCAGAGCCACCTGGAATACAAAGAAAATGACAATAAAAAAATTACCCTTCAATTCTTGAAAATAAAAATTCAAAAGAGCCAAGACTGAGACCTTGGAAACCAATGTAGAAATTAGACATTATTTACTTTCAGAAATTAACATACTTTATTTTCACTTGGCGACAAATAGAGGAAAATGAAGACCTATTGTACTATTTTACATCAGCTAGGTTATTTTCCTTTCTTTGGCACTTAAACTGCCAACATTAATGAGGAATTATGTAACTGTACATAAAGATAGTGAAGTGCAAAATAAAAAAAAACCCACACTTTACAGAAGGGAGTGTTCTTTTAAAATTGGTGTTGAGATATATTGCTGGGGCAAAATAGAAAGGGCTTTACATTTACTGCTAATCATGATGAGGCAATGCTTATGACAGACCATGTTCCAATCCTTAGCTTAATTAGATTAAAATTAACAAAGAGAAATGAAAATGTGTTGAAAGCTAAACCCATCCCTATGTAAATGAGCAAGAGTCTCCTCCTCGCACAGTAATGGAATTCACACTGATCAGAGGTAACACTGTTGATAGCAATTTTTGTTTATATACACAAGAATAGAACACCTCTACCCAGTCCTCGTGGAATTTTACAGTTATAAGCAGATAAGACAGTGTTCAACAGGAAAAGATTAGGAAATAAAATAGCAACTCTCAATTAGCATGTGGAAGCAAGAACTGTACCAAACTTTGTATAACACATGCTACAGTTTCATTCCCCTCACTCCTCACATGGACCTCAGTTGGTGTTCATACTGAACTTGCTTACCAAAATAGTTTCACTCTCAGACTCCACAAAGAAGCCTTTGAATCAAAAAGAACTAAAATACTATGCATCAGGTAACAAATTCACGCAGTCAATTTGCACACTATCCATTCCACCATGGGATTTAAATATCTTGTCCTAACAGTCCTATTTACAATAAGCTGTGGCAGTCTCAAACAATTTCTTACAGCCTATAGGCCAAACCAGAAGAACGTCCACTACCTGGCAACGCAATTCAAAGGCTGTTACAATAAATACTGCAGAAATTGGAAGTGTCACAATGTTGCAACAGAATGCTCTTCTCAAAGTCGGACTGTCACATATTGCTGGGCAAAGTAAAGAGAATTTTATTTTATGTCTGTGAGAACGTGATGCTGTGACAAAGTTTCTTTCTCATATCAACATTCTTCACTGTATTGAGCAAAAACTAAAAAAAAAGTTACTGAACCTTTCACAAATATACTTGTGATCCTTCCCAATACCTGGTATAATTAACTTTGTATGCATCAACGTCTTCATTCTGGGATCTCTGCCGGAACTGAGATGGAGTTTCCAGTTTCCAGTAGTTCAAACAGAGAAGAAACATTTTGGAAAGTTCATACATAGTTTGCTTTTCCTTGGCAGGAATGTGGCTGAATTTGTACTGGACAAAGTTAAAAATTCCCTGGTAGAAACAGAATATAAAAGATTTAAATTATCACACATTTACATCCAAGATTTATTGCTATTACCTTCCCCAAATCTGCTTCACTTTCGTTCCCCATGGCATCTTACCTTTAAATGATTCTACTCTTAGTTCTACATCTATCAAGTCTTGGCTTCATTTTGATCGATTTTTCACTTTTTAGATGCCAACCAGTTAAATGGCTAGAGCCAGTTTGAGGCTGAGGGTTCATTTAAGTAGAACTGCCAGCTGCTAGCCAAAAAGGACCTTCCAATTTAGGCTAGTGCAATATTGGACAGCCTTGAGGATGCCTATCCAACAGCAAGGCAAGCGTGCAGGTAATATTCAGGGTCATGGCATGAGAGTCCTGGGCAGTCCACCCAGATTATTTTTGTGTTGTGCAAAGCAGCACAAAAAAAAATTCAAAACTTGCCTTTTCATTGCCTCGTAGGTATATCACCAACATCATATCCGAAACAGTGTTAAAATATCTTATACCATAAGACCCCAATTTTCAATTTAAACACAGACAGGCATTAACAGAAAAGCAATCACTCCCTTTAGAGGACGTTCCCCCTCCCACTAATGCTAATTTTGGCAAGTTAAAGGTGCCACACTCTCTCTTTTATACTCAAGTCGAACATGCAAGACACTCAGTTTTCTTTCACATGCCATTTTTCATCAACTCTTAAATCTTTAAAAGATGTCAAAGGTACAAGCACCTTTCCAGAGAATTGAGTACATAATCTTGGCTGACATTTCAGTGCATCACTGAGTGAGTTCTGCACACTTTCCTTTTATTTTTTCATCAGATGTGGGTGTCATTGGGTTCCCTGAGTGGCTTGCTAGGCCATTTCAGAGGGCAGTTAAGAGTCAACCACATTGCTGTGGCTCTGAAATCACTTGTGGCCAGACCAGGCAAGGATGGCAGATTTCCTTCCCTAAAGTGAACCAGATGGGTTTTTACAACAATTGATGATACTTTCATGGCCTCCATTACTGTGACTAGCTTTATATTCCAGATCTATTAATGGAATTCAACTTTCACCAGCTGCCATAGTGGGATTTGAACCCATTTCCCCAGAGCATTAGTCTGAGCTTCTGGATTACTAGTCAAGTCACATAACCACTACACCATCATCTCCCCACAGCTGTTGATTTTTGGATGAGTCATTAAACCTAGGTCTAGTCTGCCCATTTAGATGGGCAAAAGACCTAAAGGTAATATTCAAAGAGATAGGGAGTTCATAATGGATGTGTCTACCAGGTTTCCTGAAAAGATACTTTTAAGAACTATTACAACTAAGAAGATTGTGGTGGGGTTAATTACATTTTCACCAGATATGGTTTACCTAAAGAAATACAAATCAGGTCAGAGGTCAAATTTCATGTCGCAGCTGTTTAAGGAAGTAATGAACAGTTTGGGGATAAAACAGTTTAAGTCAACAACTTATCATCCGGAATCACAAGGAGCTTTGGAAAGATGGCATCAAACTTTAAAAACTATGATGAGAGCATACGGTTAGGATTATACACAGGACTTGGACACAGGAATTCCATTTTTGCTATTTGCTATTAGAGACACTCCTAATGCATCAACTGGTTTTAGCCCTTTTTAGCTAGTTTATGGTCATGAGGTAATCAGACCACTGAAATTGATTCATGAGAAATTGGTGGGTCAAAATTCAGAAATTATGCTCCTGGATTACGTATAAAATTTCAGGGAAAGATTGAACAGAGTATGTGAATTGGCTAGGGAACATTTAAAGGCATCACAGCAAATGATGAAAGTGGAGGCAGATAAGAAAGCGAAAACTTACAGTTTTGTTTCTGGAGAGAAAGTACTAGTTTTGTTACCAGTACTAGATGATTCATTAAATGCAAGATTTAGTGGGCCTTACAGGATTAAAAAGAAATTGAGAGAAGCAAATTATTTAATATATACTCCAGATAGAAGAAAGAAGCAGAGGGTGTGTCATGTAAATATGCTTAAAAAGTATTTTAACAAGGCAGAGGAACAAAAAGAGGTATTATTGATGGTGGATGATGAGAAAGAGGTAGAAGTGCAGGGCTCTGAAATTGATTTTCCTCCAATCAAATTGGGTAATGAAGGGATGCTTGAAAATTTAGATGAAACACTGAGTTACCTTCCAAGCAAGTGTCAAAGCTATTGCAGCCACACAAACCTATTTGTGGAAATAAGTTGGGAAAGACACTTTTAGCTGTACATGATGTATGTATTAAAATATCATCTTCAATAAGGCAACAATTGTATAGATTAAATCCAGCAAAGTTATCACAAGTACAAAAAGAAATTGACTTCATGCTTCAAAATGATATCATTGAGTCTAGTTGCAGTAACTGGAGTTCGCCTATTGTACTGGTACCGAAACCGGATGGAACACAGACTGAGTGTGGACTATCCCATACAATGGTTGGAAGACTGCATTTAGAAAGTGGGACAATTGAAATTTATCACAAAGATTGACTTGCTAAAAATATATTGGCAGGTACCGTTGTCAGAGAGAGGAAAGGAGGTATCAGCTTTTGTAATGCCAAGAGGGCAATATCAGTTTAAAGTCATGCCATTTGGAATGAAGAATGCACCTGCGACATTTCAAAGGCTTACAAACAAAGTAATCGCAGGTCTAAGCAATTGTGCTGTTTATATTGATGATTAATCGTTTTCAGTCAGACGGGGGAGGAGCATTTATAGCAACTGGAAGAATTATTTACTTGACTACAATAAGTTAATTTGGTGATGAACTTGGCTAAAAGTGAATTTACAAAAGCGCAAGTTACGTATCTAGGCCATACCATTGGACATGGTAAGGTGGCTCCAAGAGATGCGAAAATCCAGGCTATCGTGGATTTCCCAGTGCCTACAACAAAACGAGAAGTTGAGATTTCTGGGCATGAGTGGGTTTTACCGGAAATTTGTTCCAAACTTTAGCCAAGTGGTTGCTCCATTGACTGAACTATTAAAAAAGAACAAGAAGTTTTAATGGATACTGGAGCGTCAGAAGTCATTCAATAGTTTGAAAACTGTATTAACTACCACACCAATTTTGGCAGTACCCAATTATGCCAAGCAATTGAAGTTGGCCATTGACACAAGCAATATAGGCATTGGGGCTGCACTGTTACTAGAAGATGACACTGGAATTGAAAAACTGATCGGATATGTTTCACGGAAGCTGAACGTACAACAGAGAAGATATGCAACGATCGAAAAATAGACTTTGGATTTGGTGCTAGCATTGTAGCGTTTTGAAATGTATGTTGCAAACAATTAATCAGAAACAACTGTTTATACAAACCATAATCCTTTGAAGTTTTTGGACAAAATTTAAAGGCTTTTCAGATGGAATCTATTATTACAACTGTTTAATCTACAGAATATACATATTGCTGGAAGAGAAAATCTATTCACAGATGCATTATCAAGAGTTTGAAGCTTAAAGGAAAATTGGACATTTTTAAAACCTAGACACTGAACTGGAGTGATTTCTGTTGATACCAAGGACTTGTGTATATATATTATGTTAATGCATGCATCTAGTAATGTAATAGTGTAATAAGAATAGGAGATAATATGAGATGGGTTATTAAGATGAAGCTGCCTTTTAGAATTATGACAGTTCAATTTTCAAGAGAGGAGGATTGTCATGAAGCTATTAATGTATAATATTGGAAATTTTTTTCTTTTAAAATAGAGATTTAGTCTGTGGGTGTTTCTTAACTGGATTAAAGCCAGCTAGTCTGGGTGCTTTGACATATACTAATTTTGAGATGTAAGAGAGGCAGAGTGCATTTGCATTTTGTTAAATAGAGCATTCAAGAAGGGGAGTGAAATCTGGCACCTTGCTAGTAGAGACCAGGCAATGTTTATATTACTAATAAAATTGGTACTATGAAAGGGGTTTTATTGTTAGAAGAGGTGGAGTTCAAAGGGGCTGGTGATACAATGAGAATTTACAGTCAATGAAATGTGCTGAGTATAAACAATAGCAGTTTTGTGTGTGCAGGGCAGAGGCAATGTAAGATCAAAGCCTGTAAGCCTATCACTGTGTCTGCAAAGGAACCAAAGTCAAAGGAACCTCATTCTGAATTTGTAAAGTAAAAATGCTTTGCCTGGTGTCTGCTTAAAGTCTATGGGTTATTGTTGCCTTAGTGGAGATTAGTTTTGGGAATTTGGTTAAAAGTTATGATAGTAGTAATTTGTAGCCATGTGTATATATTTAACTTGTGTAAGTTAATAAATGTCTCACGTAGTTTGATATAAAAACCTCTCGAGAACTGGTGGTCTGATTCCTGAATTTAGAGCTGCATCTCAAATATACCACTTAAAAGTATAGGTTATGACAGTTGTCTAAAGTTTCCCTCTACCAACTGCTGAGTCATAACACATTACTGTTTGATTTACCTCTGTTTCTCTTTAATTCTTTTCACGCCTGATGGTGTCCCATAGAATAGGCTTTAGGCTGTCACCATGTTTCTCAATTTTGGGAAAAAAATGCCAAGCGGGACAAATTTATCATTGAAGTGAGGGTGTCCAAGTGTTAATGACATGTCAGAATGAGGTTCAGGTTTAGATCTTCCATCTAGGGGTCCAGTGCTGTTTAGGAAACATCTATGCTCACCATTCGTTTCAACTTCAAAAGGTGAAAACATTTAAGAAATCCTTCTGTAATTGAGCAATTTCCGCAAAATACACTACGTTGGCTTATTTGAAAGGTAAGCACATCAATACATATAGTTTTGAAACAAAGCAATGTAAAACTTAGCAATGCTTTATCCCCACCTAAAGAATATATCAATACAGAAGACTAAGGTGAACTGCTGTGTCTTTCTGCTCAGTGACATTATTTTAGTCGACAATATTTGTAACTGCCTACTTTTAGATTCTTGCTATGGCACAGTCAAAGTTTTACATTTTAGCTACAAGTATTTATTGTGTTTCTATTTTTGATAAAAAGACTATTTTCACTCCCACAAGGCTTTCAAAGTTTAATCTTATAAAATTTAGATTATGAGTGGAATATTCTCCTCTAACACTCATAATCCAGTCAAAACTACAATCACACAAACTTCCAGTCATTAAACCTCACCTGCTCAATGCTTGGTTTTTCAAATGGAGGGCTTCCCAACTTTCCTTCCACCACAGGACGTGCCATTTGCAAGATACATTTCCGTAAAAGCTAACAAGGAGGAAATAAAATCAGCAACTTGCCTCAACAATGTGTGAAAAAAGTGCAAATGGAATGCAATGTAAGTACCTGCAGCTTCCTATTGTTCATTGCATTGGAATATTTGGTTTGGTTTGGTTTTTGGTAAACACTGCATAACTTTATAAAAATGTTTGTTCTCTTCACTTAATCCAACCTGTCTGGACAGCTTTAATGTTATACGCATTTTGCTTACAAGTTTGTTCCACTTGATCTCTAAAAGTCAACATACAAATTGTACATTTCTCAAAGTGCAGCAATTTATAAAAACCAAACATTAACTGAGGAAAGGTCATCAACCTGAAACGTTAACTCCACAGCTGCTGCCTGACCTGCTGATATTTCCAATATTTTCTGTTTGTACTGATTAATGTTTTGAACTGATCATTGATTCCTCTAGCCCACCCTTCCAAATCTTCTGCTGAGGTATTTTCTGTGATTCTGGAATTAATAGTTCTATATCCTACATACTAATATGAATTCATCCAGATATTTTTAATACGTGACCAGATATTATATTTCATCGCCTTGACTGATAAAATTTATAGAATGGATTTACCACACTTTCCAAAGAAAATTGTGTGCCATTATTTATTCTAGCACCCATGACTTTAATCTATATCCCCAGTCCTCAAATCATGTGCTTGACAGAAATTTTTAATCTATGGGTAGAGCCAGAGGACATCGCTAGAGTGTTGAATGAATACTTCACGTCCGTCTTCACCCAAGAGAATGAGGATGAAGGTATTGAACTCGGGGAGAGAGACTGTGAGGTTTTTAAGCAAATTGATATAGGGAGTGACAAGGTATTGAAGGCGTTGGCAGTCTTAAAAGCGGACAAATCTCCAGGTCTAGATGATTTGTGACCCAGACTGCTGAGGGATGCAAGGGAGGAGATCGCAGGGACTCTGACCCAAATTTTTAATTCCTCTCTGGCCACAGGGGAGGTGCCAGAGGACTGGAGAACAGCTAATGTGGTTCCACTATTTAAGAAGGGTTGTAGAGATAAGCCAGGGAACTGCAGGCCAGTGAGTCTCACGTCAGTGGTAGGGAAACTATTGGAGAAAGTTCTGAAGGAGAGTATCTATCCCCATTTGGAGAGGCAAGGTTTGATCAGGGATAGTCAGTATGGCTTTGTCAGAAGAAGGTCATGCCTAACAAATTTGATTGAATTTTTTGAGGTCACTGGGTGTGTAGATGAGGGTAGTGCAGTTCATGTAGTTTATATGGATTTCAGCAAAGCCTTTGACAAGGTCCCACATGGGAGACTTATAAAGAAGGCAAATGCACATGGGATACAGAGTAATTTGATAAGGTAGACTCAAAATTGGCTTAGTTGTAGGAGGCAGGGGGTGATGACAGAAGGATGCTTTAGTGACTGGAAGCCAGTGTCCAGTGGCGTACCACAGGGATCTGTGCTGGGTCCCCTTTTATTTGTCATTTATATAAACGCCATAGATGACTAAGTGGGGGGTAGGATTAGTAAGTTTGCGGATGACACAAAGATTGGCCGGGAGGTTAACAGTGAGGTTGAGTGTCTTGGGCTACAGGAAGATATAGACGGGATGGTCAAATGGGCAGATAAGTGGCAGATGGAATTTAACCCTGAAAAGTGTGAAGTGATACATTTTGGAAGGAGTAATTTGACAAGGAAGTATTCAATGAACGGCATGGCACTAGAAAGTTCTGAGGAACAAAGGGACCTTGGCTGTGTGTCCATATATCTCTGAAGACAGAGAGGCATGTTAGTGGGGTGGTGAAAAAGGCATATGAGACACTTGCCCTTATCAATCAAGGCATAGATTACAGATGTAGGGAGGTCATGTTGGAGTTGTATAGAACCTTCGTGAGGCCACAGCTGGAGTACTGTGAGCAGTTCTGGTCGCCACATTATAAGAAGGATGTGATTGCACTGGAGGGGCTGCAGAGGAGATACACCAGGATGTTGCCTGGGATGAAACATTTAAGTTATGAAGAGAGGTTGGATAAACTTGGGTTGTTTTCATTGGAGCAGAGAAGACTGAAGGGTGACCTGATCGAGGTGTACAAGATTATGAGGGGTATGGACAGGGTGGATAGGGAGCAGCTGTTTCCCTTAGTTGAAGGGTCAGTCACAAGTTCAAGGTGAGGGGCAGGAAGTTTAGAGGGGATGTGAGGAAAAACATTTTACCCAGAGGGTGTTGACGGTCTGGAATGCACTGCCTGGGGAGGTGGTGGAGGCGGGTTGCCTCACATCTTTTAAAAAGTACCTGGATGTGCACTTGGCACGTCATAACATTCAAGGCTATGGGCCGAGTGCTGGTAAATGGGATTAGGTAGGCAGGTCAGGTGTTTCTCACATTTCAGTGCAGACTCGATGGGCCGAAGGGCCTCTTCTGCACTGTGATTCTGTGAACTCTATCAAACACTCTTTCTCTTCTATAGAGAGTGGAGTTTGGCTCACTCACTAACTCCAGGAGCCACTTTACTAACTCTCCTCTGAGCTCCTACCTGTAATTCTACCATAAACTGAACATACTCTCACCAAGTCCAGATATGAGTCAACATTACCTCCTTCTTGTTATATCACACCCCCAGCTGTACAGTATTTGCTTTTGAGACCACCTGTGAATATTGAACGGAGCATTTTAACAAGCTATCCACTAACCCCTAGTTCTGCTATTACCTCAAACACATCAACATTTATCACATACTTAACACATTCTCAATTATTCTGTTCAATCCCATTACTTTATTCTTGAGGCTCAATAATAGAATTCTCATCATTGTTTGAAGATTATCATTTCAAGCCTCACATGCGAAGCTTGAATACATTATCTAGACTGATATTTGAGGGAGTGATGCCTTGCCAGAGGTACCGTCTTTCGATCAAGATATTAAACCAAGGTCCCCTCTGTCCTCTCAAATGTGCACTAAAAAAATCCCACGGTACTATTCAAAGAACAATGTAGCAGTTCCCCTCATGCCCTGGCCGCCATTTATTCCTTAGCTATCATCACTGATCATGACATCTAACTTATTGCTGTTTGTGGGACCTTACTGTGTCCAAATTAGCTGCGCTTATCTCCCTACATTATAAGATTGATTGCATGTCAAAAAGCAACTCAAGTAATTTCAGACATCCTGAAAAGCTAGTTCTTCCTTTCCTTTTTTCTGAAATCTTACAACTGTAATAGTTACAAATAATAATAGCATGTGCAATATTTCACAATTTCAAAGTTTCAAAACTAGCTAGAAATATTTTTCATGTATACAGGATATGCCATAATATATTGTATTGTACTAGCACATTCGTGGTTTATTTTACCATAAGACCTCACAATTTAGCAATGCCCAAGTTCACTAATTGAGTTTTTCCCATTCAAAATGAGTTCTGCAATGCATCATTGCAACATGCCTCATACATGTAGTTTGCATTTGCAGTTGAAAGGAAGTTTTAGACTTAACTGATGGTTAGCAAATATTTTCTTCAACTAACATAGGAAATACAAAACTGTTGCACCAATTTCTAGATGGTTAGATCAGCCAGAGAGTACCTTTCCCACAGACTTACCTTGAAAAGATAGAAATAGACTTGTTTTGTGTCAGTGTCCTCCTCTTTGTGAACTGACATGAATAGATTCTCCACATCCACCACCATCCCAAGCAGCCTGTTAATCTCATCTTCTGAAACATTATCCAAGTGAGAAACATGGTCCGCTAATGGTCAAACATAATAAAAACATTAGAGTGAACATTAGAATTAAAAAAGTCTTTTATTTAGTTCTTTACTCAAGTTATTTTGAAACATGATCTTACTTATACAGCAAGTGTGCATTTATATAGCATCTTTAATGTAGTAAAAAAGTCCATGTGAGTGTTATCAAACAAAATTTAACACCGTGTCACACAGTGGGTAGGTTCCTTGGAACATCTTAAAAAGGAGAAAAATAAGGTCGAGAGGCCAAGTGTTTTAGCGAGGAAGTTCCTGAGCTTAGGTCCTCACAGCTCAAGGCATTAAGGGTTAAAATCAGGGACGTGCATGAGACCAGAATTAGAGAATCGCAGATATCTCAGTGAATTATAGAACTGGAGGAGGTTACAGAAATAGGAGGGCCAAGGCCATGGAAGGATTTGAAAACAAGGGTGAGAAATTTAAAATGAAGTGAAGATCCTTTTTATATCAACTCCTTACACAGAGTGCAGTATAACTACATTCAAAATCGTCTCTTATTTGACTGAACATGGCAGATCAACTCAAAACCTTCACCATGCTAATCTACAAATGACCAATAGTAAGCCAACAATCACATCTTCTAATGCTCCCAATCTCTCCCTGTGTGAAAGCCCCAAGCATTAAGTTTGCATGTCCTTTCTAATGAAATAAGCAAGGTGGGCAACTTACCGCATTGGGAAAATCACTGCGTGGGCGTCATTCCATAGCAAAAGTCAGCCTTGAAAGATGACTCCCCTCTCCCCATTATAACGATTGTGTGCTAATTGTGCTGAATATTGAAGAGTCATACACTGTGGACCCTGCCACACTGATAAAAACTCATTGCACTTATATCTGAAAGAGAGAGGGCTTTCCTTCCATTAAGCTGGACTGGATTCAAACCCTGGTCCCAGAGATAAGTGGGGCATTTGCTAAGTTACTGAACCACCCAGTTGCAAGTCTTATGCATCACAGTAAAACCTCATTGCACAAAAATAGTTACCCAACGTGTGTCCACAACTGCGACAGGGCTCACTCAAGCTGGCGGCTGGCTGCTGAATATCCATTCTTGGGGCTGTAGGAGGATTTGGATTTTTCCAGCCATTGCATTTACAGGTATCATTAGCCTAGAGAGAAATTATATGAATTAACACTTAAATTAATGGCCACAATAGCTGCACTAATCATGCAGATCTTGTTCAGTAGGGGTTTTCATGAAAATAAATGCAGGCTAATATTATTTAACCTTCGGTATATTTTGACATGGAGGAGGCTGGGTGGCACAGGGGTGCTGAAAGTAAGTGGTTTTATTCAATACTCATTAATTCTCTGGGAAAACACTGTCCCCGCTTTTGAATAATGTAATAGTAAGGTGCTGAGTGATACGTTTTGGTAGGAAGAATGAGGAGAGACAATATAACCTAAAGGGTACAATTCTAAAGTGGGTGTGGTTGAGGGGGATAATAAGTGCACAATTTGTTGAAAGTGGCAGGGCAGGTTGAGAAAGTAGCTAAAAAGGCAATGGGGATCCTTGGCTTTTTGAGGCATAGAATGCAAAAGCAAGGAAGCTATGATAAATAAAAACAGAAAATACTGGAAAAACTCAGCAGGCCTGCCAGCATCTGTGAAGAGGGAAACAGAGCCAATGTTTGCAGTCCATGTGACTCTTCTTCAGAGCTCTGAAGAATCATACTGATTTGAAACATTAACTCTGTTTCTCTCTCCACAGATGTTGTCAGGCCTAAGTTTTTCCAGCATTTTCTGTTTTTATTTCAGATTTCCAGGATCCGCAATATTTTGCTTTTATTTGAGCTATGATAAACTTGTATAAAACACTGGTTCAGCCTCAACTGGAGCATTGTGTCCAATTCTGGGCTTTAGGAAAAATGGAAAGGCTTTAGAAAGGGTACAGAAAGGGCTTATAGGAATGGCTTCAGAGATGAGAGACTTCAGTTATGACGGTAGGTTAGACAAGCTGGGATTGTTTTCTTAGAGGAGTTTGAGAGGAGTTGTTCAAAATCAAGGGGTGCAGGGAGTCAATAAGGAAAATCTGTTCCCATTGGTGGAAGAGTCAAGAACCAGAGGACACCGATTTAAAGTGACTGTCAAAAGCAGCATCAGCAACATCTAGGTAAAACTTGTTCACAGTGCATGGTTAGGACCTGGAATGCAGTACCTGAGTGTTTGGTGGGGGCAGGCTCAATCAGGGGCTTGAAAAGAGAGTTGAGCACCTGAAAAGAAAAACGTTATGGAGCTATGAGGAAAGGGCAGGGGATTGGGCCTAGCTGAGATGCTGCTGTAGAAAGCTGGCATAGGCAGGATGGATTGAATGGCCTCTTTCTGTGCTGTAACCATTCCATGATTCTAGGTTTGTGGGGAAAAATGTGACTAAAACATTCCATCTGTCATTGGTCCCTAGTAACTGTGTGACTGTAACAAGGAATGGAAATAACCAAGTTCAACTGATCATGTACATTTTTGCTCATATAGTGTTGCACATTTCTATTCATGAATGAATACTATAATTATATAAAACCTGCGATCAGCTGAATCTAGCAGGGATTCTGATATGTCAATCGTTACAAAAATAAATAAGGCCTTTGCGTGTTTCTCAGTAGCAGACAAAACAAAACGCTGTAGATCAAAGAGTATAATAGTACTCCAGTTCAAATTATGTAATTCAATTAGACTAGAGGAAATTTCTTTCAAAGCCAACTGCTAAACAACAGCTGAAGATATTAGTAATAGACTGCTAATGCTATTTATAAATTATTAATAACCAGTAAGATAATTCAAAAAGATGCAACACTTCTCAAGACTGAAGATAAACCTCTGCGTAAAACTCTTGCAATTTCCAGTGTTATCTAATCTCTCCAAGTCTTCTTAAACATGTACCTATTTATTCCAGATTTGATGACTGATGTTATAAAAACACACTGCTCATTATTTACAAGCACAGATGAGTAGAAAATCACCTTGCAGTAACTTTTGGAACTGCCAAATCAAGCTATATATATTGCATGCAATAAATGTCCGGGGGTGGGGGGGGGAACTTAAGGTAATAATTCAATATAAAATCACTACTTTTGTATAGATTTATTCAATACAGATTCCAACAATAACCATTAAATAGAAGAATTGCGACAAACTGTATATAACATAATAAATCTGTCTCAGAGGCATCCTGATTGAATAATTCACAAAGACACCAAGGAATTATCTTCAGAGTCTAGTGGACATATTTATCACACCATTGTGTTAATCAGGGCACATCCATTCTAAAACATGTTGTATTTTATTTTTAACTGCAAGAGAAAAAAGACAGTTTGTGTTTTCCACATCAGGAAGTTTAGTTGAAACAAATGTGGAATATATCAGGACTATAGTGTACAATAGTTACTTCCACAAAGGGTTTTTCCAGCAGTTATAAATTCAATAACTTATCTTGCAATTCACCGCTGTGTATTTATATTGTGCAATGTCAAAAACTCTCAATTTTGATTATGTCTTACACAACTTCATAGAGATGTTTGTTTTTAATTTCTGCTCTTTGCCCTTTTCAGGTTACCCCTCAAAAAATGATCTTCCAGGTCTCTCTGCATAACATCAAGTCATCCCACCAAATCCTGCCAATTTCACATACAGCTCATTCCTCTCCCAGGGAATCTGTCTGGTTAGCCCCACTCCACAACTCACTGCGCCTGAGGAATCTCTTCAATCGCTGGCTCTCCTTTTCCAAGGCAACTGTGGCTGCTTGTCTTTTGCTTCACTTTGAGGAGATTCTGTTGCTGCTCCCATGAAATTCTGTTAGTCTCTTCCATTTCCATTCCTCTCCCATTGTGTCTTCAGTGGTCCTCATGTCACTCAAGTGGATGGTAGGGTATTGGTTATGTTATTGGACTTGTAATCCAGAAGCCCAGACTAATGGTCTGGACAGACGAGTTCAAATCCCACCACAGCAGCTAGGGACATTTAAATATGGAATAACATGCTGGTGTCATTAATAATGGTCATGAAACCACCGTCTGGTTCATTCATGAACTTCAGGAGAGGAAATCTGTCATCCTTACCCAGTCTAGGCTACATCTGACTCCAGATCCACAGCAGAAAAGGCCACAGGCCTGAAAGGTTAACCTGCTTTTCTCTCCACAGATGCTACCTCACCTGGTGTATTCACAACATTTTCTGTTTTATCATCTCCCCTGGCTACTCACTCAGGCTGAATGTCATCTGTTTGACCCTCAAAAGGAGCTCCAAATGTCACATCCTATTATCACCAACAACAACTATCTCCTCAGTTTTATCTAACAATATGCCAGTAGATGCTCTTCTGACTTTCAGTGCATCCACTCGCATCTATCTGTGCTCCTTTCGTGGCATGGTACATCAGCCTTCTGACCATGCTGCTATCCCCACTTCTATAGACTTCTCTTTAAAAAAAAATCAACCTCTGACCAATGCTTTGGTCACCTCCCAAACTTTTGCTCAGTACAGAATCGGTCTTTTCCTCTGAAGGTGGCACCTTGGTACGTTTTACTAGATTAAAGAGTGTGTTATTTAAATGTTAAGGTTACAAATTGAGATGCCTGCTATTACCCAGGTGCTTTGCCTACTCAAGGAACGCTCAAGTCAGTGAAAGAGTCTGGAACATATCACTATTCTGAAGACAATTTCTTTCTGCCAATTTTCTACAGATTTGACACCTCCTCAGCTTTCTGAACCCAAGTGATCATTCTTTATGTATGGTCCTATGTGTACAAGGCTATTAGAGGAGATGCAGAGGGTAATGGAGGAAAGATGTGGTGCTTTTCAGTCTCCACATTTAATTCTAAAATGAATGTTGTGTTGCTTAGTTTAGGAGAATAATGTTGGGGGGAAAAAGCGACTTAATCTCAGCCTAAGAGAGACAGGCTGGGCTTCTGGACCACTCTGCAGCCCCTTCGGCCCGGCGGGCACTTCACTCGGACACCGCGGCTCTGCTCTTACCTTGCAGGCTGAGAAGACGCCGAGTTTCTCCAGCTTCTTGGCCCGGGGGAAAGCGCGGACCTGGGCCTTGCGCTGGACCGAGCGCTGCTGGCTGCTGCTGGCGCCGGGGCGAGCCGGGTCCGCCGGGCTCGGGGCGGCGGCGGCGGGAGAGGGAGAGGCCGCCACGGTCTGGGCCTGGCATGGGGACGGATAGGTCGGCTGAGTCCGGGCCTGCGAGGCTTGCGGTGCCTCCGCCATCACCCGCGAGGATCCCACCCCCTCCAACCCCCCCACCCGCTGCCATGGCAACCAGCCAGGGCGGCCAGTGCGCAGGCGCGCAAGCCTGGAGCACTCTGGAAAATGTAGTCCAACCGCCTCACACGCGCTCGCAACAAAAATGAAAACCAACAAGTTATTTAAGATTAAAGTAGTCAATTAAGACTCAAACAACGGCGCTAGATGAAAAATCACTTTAAAATGTTTTTTAAAATCTGGGTATGAGGCATCATGGGAATTGTAGTTGTTTAAGTAAGCGGGGTGGCGCATGCGCACTGCAACCTTACGCTGAGTGGGAGCAGCTTGGCTTCGAGACCATGAGGGCGAAGGTGAGTGAAGTGTGGAGAATGAATGAATGAATGAATGAATGAATAAATAAATAAATAAATCTAATGTCATAATTTGTGAAAAGAAATGGTAACTGTTTTGTGTGGAAGGTATTTATTCCTCCCCTCATGTTTGTGGTGAAGGTCCCTGCCATTGCCGGTGGGGGATGGGGGTTGGTGCTTCACCTCTCACCCGTCTCCCCTCACCCCTCTCTTTCAATTTTTATTCAATGGATGCGGATAATTAAATCATCAGGCGGGAAGGAGGTTTAAATTATTAATGCCCCTTCCATTTGGAGAGGGCACAAACTCGGGTTCCAAGTTACGACAGAGCTAACTTCAGCTAAAAGAATTAAGTCAGACTGGGTCTCCCCAACACGTGGTTGGCCTTCAGATATTTTCCCTCGTTCACTGGTTTGGGGGGGAAACCGCTGTTTGTAGGGATTTTTAATGGTTAGATACCATCCTCGTTAACATCCAAACACTGGCCTAAAAACAAACTGCCGTCATTTGAACTCTGAGTTAAAATGTACAACTGATAAAAGGTCAGTACAGAGAATGGTGTTTCAGGTGTGGAGTTTTTTTTATATCTATCAGAGCTATTTTTGGTCAGATGGAAGGAGATTGTGGGGTGACTGGATAAGTAAGCAATATTTTCTGATGATCTGAGGGGTTTAGGATTGAGTGGCCATAGATACGAGCTTAAATGCAAAAGATTTAAGACGGGGAACAAAAGAGCCCAAGCTTTACACACAATATTGTGAGGTGGAACTGAAGTTAGTGATTGAAGCATAAAGCACATTAATATTTGAGATTAGGTGAATAGTTAAGGGGAAGACGGGAACAGGATAGGTATATGGGTTTAGGGCTCATGTTTGCAGGATAGCCAAAGTAGATTGTTCATATAAAGAAGAAGTGATTGAAAACCAGATTGGCTTGGATTTTATTAAAAGCATAATTTTTATCTAGAGCTGCTGTATATTACTGAGTTGTAGTAAATTGTGCACTATAATTTCTGATTAAATAGAAATAAAACATGCAAGAGCAAATCTGTCAATGTTCTAGAAAAAAAGACAACAAAATTCTAATAGTCTATTTTTCTTTTAATCTGCAGTGGAGGAAGAAACGGATGCGCAGGTCTGTATAAACCTTCAATTTTCCCAGCATACTATTAAAATGAATGCATTACATTTCAACTAGTGAATTGACGGATGGTGTCATTTTTTTGTACTCCATTCCCAATCATATTCCTGCCTATTTATTGTTGTCCTAATTTAAGCCATATTTGAGGAATCAAATTTAAAGTGATGTCTTGCTCTGTTGGCTTTTTTCTGACTTTATCTCCTGGCCTCTTGTCCCATTTTGCTTTCTGCACAATTTATGGTTGCCTCTTCAGTTTCTTTACCTTCCAGACAGGGGGGCAATCAAGTTCGCGCAGTGGTGAGTGGGTTTTTGTTTTGAGACCTTTCTGCTCTCTTTTAGATACTTCAGGCTTCTCGAGCTTATTTTACAGTAGGGTGGTGGTTTGAGAGGGAGGATGAAAGAGCGTGTATTGCTTTCCCCCTCATAATAATGTCAGTCTCAACCAGACCCATCTATTGGCTGGCAGCTCTAGCAGTCCCAGCGGTGCCAGAACTCTGTAGCAGGCAGTGCTGGCACTGCAGGTAGTCCCTGGAATGAAGCCCATGTGGATCCCAGAGAGAGGTAGTTTGGGGATATTGAACAGGGAGGGATTGGGGAGCCTCCCATGCCAACCGTTTGATAATCTTTTAAATGAAAACCAAATCAACAAAATTGGGATAAATCAGGCACAGCCCCTAATTCAGGTCAGCTGTAAAACCAAGAACAAAGTTTAAAGGAAACTTACAAACTTTAAATCAAAATGTGATTAAAGGGGTCAAAGCCTACTGCACCTGGTATTCCCAGGCAGTCTCCCATCCAAGTACTAACCAGGCCTGAGTCTGCTTAGCTTCCGAGATCAGACGAGATCGGGCGTTTTCAGACTAGTATGGCCATAGGCTGCCAACCGTTTGATGGTGTGGACAGTGTAATTTGGGTTAATTGGCTTGTTAGCAGGCTCAATTGCCTATTAATTATTGTTTTAAGATTTGCAGATGGGCCACTGATTTGGGGGCCCCTCCTCTTACCATTTTATGGGGACTGGGTTGGGAAGGGGGTGGGCTTGCCACCTGTCATATTTAACTGGCCCACCACCCCCAATCTGGCCCCAATATGTAGGTAAGTTTCTGACTGCAAGCCACGGATGATGAACAAAACTTTTGCATAAATTACTGAAATTCATTCCTTCATAGGAGTCAAAAGCAGCAGTGTCACAACTTCAAACTTTATTTTAGATTTAAAAGCAGATTTATCAAAGAAGAGATGGATGGGAACATTTGTCCCTTCACTGTCACTGGGTGAAAATCCTGGAGCTCCCTTCCTAACAGCACTGTGGGTTTTACTACAACACATGGCCTGCTGCGGTTCAAGAAGGTGGCCCATTACCATCCTCTCAAGGGCAATTAGGAATGGCCAATAAATGCTGGCCTAGCCAGTGATACCCACATCCCATGAACAAGTAGTTTTTGAAAATTGTAACTGCTGCAATGGAACTATTTTGTAAAACATTTATATATAACCGCCTAACCTGTTTCTCTAAGTTTCAGTTCAACCTGTTTAACACACTTAAATTTCCAATTTTGTTTTTTTAGTAACTGCTTGCCATACACAACTGAACAAATTACATTATATGTTTGAATGTTGGTTGCTTCCTCCCTCCAACTTTGGAAGTAGTGACAAAATTTTGCATCATTTGCATTAACTAAGACTTGGAACATAAACAATTGCAGCTTTTAAAACTTATGACGTGACGTAGAGCGGCCAGTACAAAGTTAAGACTGAACAGGTTACTTATTCTTTCCACAGTAAAGTATTAACTGTCTACTAGCATTGTCCCAGAATAAAACAAACTTGGAATGAAAACAACTTGTATTTATGTAGTACCTTTTAACATAAAATGTCTCAAGGTGCTTCACTGGAGCATTATGAATCAAAATTTAACCCTGAACCACAGGAAAAATTAGGACAGATGACCAAGAGGTAGGATTTAAGGAGCGTCTTAAAGGAGGAAAGAGAGGGCTAGAGAAGTTTTAAGAGGGAATGCCAGAGCTTAGGCCCTTGGCAACTGTGGGCAAGAACCTTCAGAGATAGGGATTTGAAAAAAGAAGAGAACGTTGACTCTCAGTTAAGCAATGCCTTTATTCTAATGCAGGTCACCAAGCACAGTGGTGATGGGTGAACAGAACGTGTGAGTTAGAGCACAGGCAGCAGAGTTTTGAATGACCTCAAGCTTATGCAGGATAGAATGTAGGAGACCAGCCAGGAATGCATTGGAATAATCAAGTTTAGGGGTAACCAAGGCTTGGGTGAATGTTTCAGCAGCACATAAGCAGAGGCATGAGGAGGTGGAAACAAGCAGTGTTTCGTGGAAGACACTAGTAACATCCCCAAAGTTCAAGAGAGTCGGGGGGCAGAGGTGAGTATGGTGGCCATTACCAAGGAGAAGGTGCTAGGAAAACTGAAAGGTCTGAAGGTGGATAAATCACCTGGACCAGATGGATTACACCCCAGAGTTCTGAAGGAGATAGCTGAAGAGATAGTGGAGGCATTAGTGGTGATCTTTCAGGAATCACTGGAGTCAGGGAGGGTCCCAGAGGACTGGACAATCGCTAATGTAACACCCTCGTTTAAGAAGGGAGTGAGGCAAAAGATGGGAAATTACAGGCCTGACCTCGGTCATTGGTAAGATTTTAGAGTCCATTGTTAAGGATGAGATTTCAGAATACTTGGAAGTGCATGGTAAAATAGGGCAAAGTCAGTATGGTTTCATCAAGGGGAGTCATGCCTGACAAATCTGTTAGAATTCTTTGAGGAGGTAATGAGTAGGTTAGACAAAGGAGAGCCAATGGATGTTATCTACTTGGACTTCCAGAAGGCCTTTGACAAGGTGCTGCACAGGAGGCTGCTCAGTAAGATAAGAGCCCATGTTGTTAGAGGCAAGGTACTAGCATGGATAGAAGATTGGCTGTCTGGCAGGAGACAGAGAGTGGGGATAAGGGGGTCCTTCTCAGGATGGTGGCCGATGACTAGTGGAGTTCCGCAGGGGTCAGTGTTGGGACCACAACTTTTCACTTTATACATTAATGATCTAGGCGAAGGAACTGAGGGCATCCTGGCTAAGTTTGCAGATGATACAAAGACAGGTGGAGGGACAGTAGTATTGAGGAGGTGGGGAGGCTGCAGAAGGATTTGGACAGGTTAGGAGAATGGGCAAAGAAGTGGCAGATGGAATACAACGTGGGGAAGTGTGAGGTCATGCACTTTGGTAGGAAGAACAGAGGCATAGACTATTTTCTAAATGGGGAGAGAATTCAGAAATCTGGAGTGCAAAGGGACTTGGGAGTCCTAGTCCAGGATTCTCTTAAGGTTAACTTGCAGGTTGAGTCAGTAGTTAGGAAGGCAAATGCAATATTGGCATTTATTTCGAGAGGACTATAATATAAAAGCAGGGATGTGCTGCTGAGGCTTTATAATTTAGAATATTGCACGCAATTTTGGGACCTGTATCTCAGGAAGGATGTTCTGGCCCTGGAGAGGGTCCAGAGGTGGTTCACGAGAATGATCCCAGGAATGAAAGGCTTAACATATGAGGAACGTTTGAGGACTCTGGGTCTAAACTCGATGGAGTTTAGAAGGGTGAGGGGGATCTGATTGAAATTTACAGAATACTGAAAGGCCTGTATAGAGTGGACGTGGGGAAGATGTTTCCATTAGTAGGAGAGACTAGGACCCGAGGGCACAGCCTCAGAGTAAAGGGAAGACCTTTTAAAACAGAGATGAGGAGAAGCTTCTTTAGCCAGAGAGTGGTGAATCTATGGAATTCATTGCCACAGAAGGCTGTGGAGGCCAGGTCATTGAGTGTATTTAAGACTAAGATAGATAGGTTCTTGATTAGTAAGGGGATCAGAGGTTATGGGGAGAAGGCAGGAGAATTGGGTTGAGAAACTTATCAGCCATGATTGAATGGTGAAGCAGACTCGATGGGCCGAATGGCCTAATTTCTGCTCCTATGTCTTATGGTCTCATGGTGTTATTGATGATATGGATATTTGGTCAGAAGCTCCTCTCAGGATCAAATATGACACCAAGCTTGCAAAAAGTCTAATTTGGCCTTGGACAATTGCCCAGGGAGAGGGATAGGATCATGACTAGGGAATGGAGTTTTGGTAAGACCAAAAGCACTGGCTTTGGTCTTTTCAATATTTTGTTGCACTTTGTTTTACCAAGTGCTGCTGCTGTGTTCTGTGGTGTTCACAGGACAGCACAAAGGAATATAAGCACAATTTATGGAAAGATAAATCTTTGAGAATTCATTCTTTGCTTTTCAGAATCTCATCCTTGCAGGTTGGAAGGATATATACATCTATTTCTTTTGGATAGAGAAGATTGTTATTGAGAAAAATTGCACATTTTCAAGGGGTTGATATCTGCTCCATACTGCTGCCCAGTGACCGTATGGAACTGTGACTTAAACCAAGCTGCATAGAAATCCAGACTCGGGACTGAAAATCAAGGGCAAACCATATTATAGTTACATCTACAGACACCATAGGTGTGGCAAACACAATGGTAAAATTTCTAAAAGGAATGTTGACCAGACAAATCAATTCGTGTTTTAGATTAGGCTTTTCATCAACAACAACAACTTATATTTATAAAGTGCCTTTAACGTAATGAAATGTGACAGGGCGGTTCCCATGAACATTATGAAACAAATAGGACACCGAGCCACTTTAAGAAAATACAAGATCAGACGACCAAAAGCTTGGTTAAAGAGGTAAGTTTAGGAAAGGGAGGTTGAGAGGGGAA
Source organism: Carcharodon carcharias (assembly GCF_017639515.1). Taxonomy (NCBI): domain Eukaryota; kingdom Metazoa; phylum Chordata; class Chondrichthyes; order Lamniformes; family Lamnidae; genus Carcharodon; species Carcharodon carcharias. The sequence continues at coordinate 16,227,611 of NC_054489.1, forward strand.
ATGATGCAGGAGGGAATTCCAGAGCTTAGGGTCTAGGCCCATGAAGGTACGGCCATCACAATAGTGGACCAACTATATTTGCACGAGGTGAGAATCCAAGGAGTGCTGGTGCCTTGGAAGGTTGTGGGATTGGAGGAGATTAGAGAGGTAGGGAGGGATGAGGTCATGAAGGGATTTGAAAACAAAAACCAGCACTTCATAGTAGATCAGCTCAAACCTTCAGACATAAAACATATGATTTTACATTTTAAACAGTGTTGTGTGGAAAGTGTAATACTAGAATATAGAAGTGCGAGGAAAAATTGTTCCACTGTTCCCAGCATTATTATAAGAGTTTATCCATTTTTACTATTTGTATGCCAGCTGCATTAATTTTGCAAATGCTGCCCATAGCTCACTTCAAACGTATTTATTTCTATTCCTATATAGATTGAAGCGCAAGCGGAGGAAGATGAGGGCAAGGTCCAAGTGAAGCCCCCAGCTGGAGAACAGCAATACATGGTGACTGGCAGCTGTGTTGAAGTTTTGGCTTTGTCAGTAGTCAGTGAATGATTTTCAAGCTTTCATGTTTCATGGGATACCTGTTTGTTTTATCAGTTATGAAACTTTGTTTTGGAATGTGTTTTATGCAGTTTTTGATGTTATAAAATAAAACTAACATTGTTTTGAAAACTTTTTAAAAAATCTAGTTGAGTGCATTTGAAAGCCAAGCAAGAGTAAAGTGAGTATTTTAATATGACAAATTTATTTTCCTCATTAGTTGTTCTAAACTTAACTTTCTGTTACCATTTTAGTCTCTAAACAAAATAGTGAAGTTATTGTTTCTAAACCAGATGGAATGTTTGCTGAACTTGTATCATTTGACACCCTGATTATTGGCGACAACTTACATGTGACAGCACAATGCCACGTTGCACAGTCCGTCGATTCCAGCCCATCGAGCATAAATCTCACTCAGCTGTGGACGATTAAGTGCAATATATTTTTATAGTTTCTTGCCCTTTGCCAAGGGTATTGTTACACCAAATTAAAGCAGAAAATGATGGAAATACTGAGCAAGTCAGGCAGTGGAGAGAGAAACACAGTTAACATTTCAGGTCTGTTTCTTTTATCAGAACAGCCAAGTGGTTATGGTACTGGGCTTGTAACCCCAAGATCAAGAGTTCAAATCTCACCATGGCAAATTATGAAACAATGTAATTTCATCTGGGCAGGGAAAAGATCCAGAACTGGAACAATGCTGTTACACTCATAGACGCTGCCAGTCCTGCTGAGTATTTGCAGCATTTTCTCTTTATTTCGGATTTCCAGCATCTGCAGTATTTTGCTTTTGTATTATTGTTACATCTTATGTGCAAGGCTAAAAGATGGGAAACTTGCATTATACACCAAAAGGGTGAGAATGATACAGCACAAAGAGGCCATTCAGCCCATTGTGTGTTTTGCTGGTTCTTTGAAAGAGCTGTCTACTTCTTTCTCTTTTCCTTGAAGCCTTACAATTTTTTCTTTTTTACATGTTCAGTTCCCTATTGAATGTTTTGTCATTATGGATGAGGGAGGTTCCATGCTGCAGTGTTTACTAATTTCCTGAATCATTCCTGTCCTATAATTTATAACTGAAAAATTTGAGCTAATTTGCATTATAAATTCCTTTTCCATATTTATAATGGATATGGCCTCTGTAAACTTATCTTGCTGAAGCTCTGAGGCAGGAGGGTGTAATTAATGTGACAAGTTTACTTGGGCAATTATACAATCTAAATATGGGTGTCGGGATTTGAAAGTATTAAAATGACAATATATGGCAACAAAATAGAGATTGAATTATATTGCTATCAGTACCAGCACACTACTTGCACATATAAAAGACTGTTCTGACTAAATAGTCTTGTTATGACAGATTCATTCCTACTTTTCATATTTGTAGCTATAAACTATTATCATACATATTTTTTTGAATATTGCTGAAAAGAGATATGTTGCCAAAGCTTTTTGCTTTGCGCTCATTAGGCCAAATATTTCAAACTATAGCAACAATTTATACAGGAGAAAAAGGTGCTGATTGATTGGCAAGTTGACACCATTGACTGAGGTTTTTGCATGGAGAAAGCAATGGGGGAACTATCGGCTGTCCAAGCAACCTGGCAATTCAAAAAAGGCTGAAGACTTGAACCGTGGAACATTTCCTTCTGTGCATTCCTATCACCAAATCTTTTTTTTTAATCTCCCTCCTTCCTTACTTTCAGTATCATGACATTGCTTCATATTCAGTGATGATACATTTTTGTTGCCTTTACGTTGCTACTATTAGCTTTGCAAGAGGATGTTTTCAGAACAGTTGGACTTTGCAATAAAACATCTTAAATGATTGCAGTATCATTTGTAGAGCATCAGATTTGCAAAACTCTTTCCTCTACTGACCTAAGCATACTCTGTTCTAGTTATTCATGGGACTGACACCTCTATCTATACAGGTGCTTGCCAGTTACAGTATTGAATGAAAGAAAATATGACTGTTCAATACTTGCCAGCATCTCATTAAAAGGAACCCACCCCTCTTTTCCCACATCAATCCTTTAGCCATATGTTAATTGTGATCTGTATACCAATTCGCAAATAGCTCAGGCAATAATTCAAAGATTATTATTATTGAGGTCTTATTATTTAATGTAGCTCCTCTAAACTGCACAGCATCCCAAAGGCTACTGTCAGAACAGGAATTGTTTGATGGAAAAAGACGAAGGCCCATTTAGTTTGCCTTTGATCATCCTGGTAATCACAGGATACAAAGATAATGGAGCAGTTGTTGACTATTCTCTGTAGTTGAATGAAGCAAAATTAACCACTATGTTGGGTGTCAGCTGTGGCTCATTGGCACTCTCATCTGTTACGATCTGGTGAGGGACCAGTAACTTTTTGTTGGAAGTAGACAAAGGGCTAGAGCAAACGTGGAGTGGCAATCAGGGTCGGATTGCCACTCTGCTCCACTTCTATCTACACTGGAATGCCCCTGCACATTTTGCGCCCGGCCTTCAGACTCGGGCCTCGTTAGAAAAGTGTAATGCAGTGAGTTCCCGAGGCCTTCAATCTAGGACAACAGATTTGAAGGAAAGGAAGCCATGCCCCTTAAACCAGGTAAGTGGGTAGGATGGGAGTGGTGAGTAGGGTGGGTAAGGGGGTGGGTAGGATGGGCCGGGAGGGTCAAGTGGTCGGTTGGGTGTTGGATTGGTTGGTGAGGTTCAAAGGTCATTAGATAGGTTGGGAGTCTAGTCGGAGTCTCAGATGATTCTCACTGCAGGGTAATTGCCATTGGAAGTTTGAACAACCCAGGCAGTCCTTGCATGGAGACATCTGGGGGGTCCTCCAGTGCCTCTTCTGGGGTAGCTTCTCTTTTCAGAGGCCGTTGGCAACTATGGACCTCCAAGTTAATCTTGCTCTCTAGCTTTGAAATCCCAGTTACTCACTAGGGTAATAAAGCCACAAGGCTTCACAGTTTTATTCAAACAAAATGAACTTAATATACAAAATCTGTAAAACAATTTACAATATTGTATGCTCTAACATTCAGAGTTAGCAAGAGTTAAATTTGAATTAACAAGCAAACTGGTCGAGCACACCACACTGAACATTGAATAGCAGGTGTGAATGGACAGATCCCATGGATTTCTCAGCAATCCACCCAGACTTCAGTGACCACTGCGAGTAACAAAATCTTGTTAAAACTCTGCCTCCCGATGGTTCAATCTTTTCTCCTGAGACTGCGTTCCATGGAATTCATAAAGCCGCACTCCTGCTTCTAATTACTGGCACAATTCCAACTCTTTTGCAGACTGCTAGCTTCACTAAGCTGGCATTGCCCTTTAGGATTTTCTGAACTATAGTCTCCTGGCTGTTCCAAGCTATATGGCCCTCAGGATTCTCCTGAGCCCTAACTGTCCCCAGCACCAAACCAGCAACCTTCAGTCACCTCAGTTCCCAGGGCTTCTCTGTTAGCTGTAAACCACATGAGGTTTAAACTGCAACCAACCACCTCTCCCAGAAATCATAGATAAATTGAAACCAGAGAACCTTCTTAAGCTTCACTCATCTCCATGACAATGGAGTCTTACAGGGTTCATTGAATGCTTTTAAACTAATTTAGGTCTAACTCCCAAAACAAAACATCTTCCTCTTTGCCAGGAGTGCAGACATCATGTCTCTAGTTCTCCAGTTAAGTTAGCCTGCCCGTTCTTTTATGGCTCCTCTTCTATTCTGATTCAACTAAACAAACATGAATTGCCATTTTTTTCAAGTGTTATGGCAATCTCTAAAGCCCAGCATTTTAATTACCTTACCCAGTACCAAAATTTACCTCTAAAACATTAACATGAACTAGATATTTGTCACATGCCTATAAGTCACAAGATTCAAGGCCCAATCCAGGGCTTGAGCATAAAAATCAAGGCTGACACTACACTACACTACAGTACAGTGGGAGTGCTGCACTGTTGGGGGTGCCTTCTTTTGCATGAGACATTAAACCAAGGCTCCATCTGGCTGCTCAGGTGGATGTAAAAAATCTGGCACTATTTTAAAGAAGACTGGCCAGTATTTATCTCTCAACCAAAATCACAAAACCCAGATTAACTGGTTATTATCACATTGCTGCTTGTTGGAGTTTGCTGTGCACAAATGTCTGCTGCATTTACATTACATCAGTAACTACACTTCAAAATGATTTTTTGGCTGTAAAGTGCTTTGAGCTATCCAGTGTTTGTGAAAAGTCCTATGTAAATGCAATTCTTTCTTTTGCTTCCACCATCTTCTTAGGGTATCTATTCCATCAATGACCACTCGCTCACTGAAATATTTACACAGAATAATTTTCCATTCCCTACTCCCACCCCCTTCAAGCGCAGGTCATGTATTGGTTTTACTGTCCTCGACAAGGTGAAATAGAGTGTCATGGTCTACATTTATTCTGATGTGACGTTTGCTGGCCTATTTCTGACCTACTGCTGTTCCTCTACAGTGGAATTAATAGTCAAGCACTAAGTGAAACAAAATGTTATCAGGGTAAATTTGTAGACGGCTGAAATTTATTGTTGAATGATTAGGTCAACAAATGTCTATGTACCACAATTATGCAGTTACAAAAATTGCCAAGTATCTGAATAAGGGGTTGGTCCTATCAGACATAGTACCATGATTTAGAACTTCACTTACCTTCCCACAGCCTGTTAAACATTTCAATTTCACCAGGCACTTTTCAGTATTTATTTGCATGATTTGCCCTCCAATAAATAACCAAAAATTAGGACTAATTACTGTTTCATAACATGTAATACAATGTTAGCACAGGATTGCTGGCACCCATCCAACAAATGCCACTTGGATAACGTAATTCCAGAAGTCTCTAAAATACACAAATGTGTCACTGAGCTCAGTCATTTTTGTTTAAATCAAGGATGAGATGAGACGTCATTTATTTTCAGCTCCCATGTCATGAACCCAGAAAAGATTAGATCAAATGTCTGGGTTTCTGGGAGTAGAGTATATAAGGCGTGTGTTCTGAGTGCTGCAGCAGATCACAGACTTAAGACTAGGAGATCACATCAGTCGGTTTGAGAGAAGTGAGAGAAGAGGCAGAGACAATGCTGAGCTGTCGGTCTTTCCACCCTTCACGTCTGTGCCAGCAGCCTGTGTACACATTGTGGCCTGTTCCACACAGGGTCTGTGAGCCGCTTGAATGCAACATGTGGAAACTTATGGAAGAAGCAAGAAAGAGCATGAACTTCATGGATCGTGTTTTTGCGGAGCTGGCAAAAGAATTTTGGGATGAAAAACCAAGAAATCAGGACAACAAAACTGAAAACAAAGAAGGTAAAAAACACTCAGGGGACAAGAATGGAGATGGCTTTTCTCTGTCCCTGGATGTCCAGCGATTCTCCCCAGAAGAACTGAATGTGAAAGTACTTGGAAGAAAAGTGCTGGTGACAGGAAAATACGAGAAGAAAAGTGATGATGGCAGCGGCTCTTACAGCTACAAATATGAAGAGTTCAGGAGAGAATTTCAGCTGCCAGAAGATGTCGATGCTGAAGCTCTTAACTGCAGTTTGTCACAGGATGGTCGGTTAAATGTTCAAGGCCCACGCTTGGCACTGCCAGCTGTGAATGAACGAATCGTGCCCATCAACATCACCTCGGATACAACAACCAGTCCCCAGCTAAATCCTGGCCAAGAGGCACAGAAACTGGAGAGCAAGAATCTTGAAGGGAACAAGAAAGGCTGAAACAAAATAGACATCTTAAGACTTAGTTACACTGAATTTTTGTAGTTATAAAGAACAACAAAATATTGCCAGATGTGAGCACCTGTGAAATGAGTGTCATAATGTTGAAAAGCTGATATTCAATGTCCCATTACTGTAGATAATTACTTGTTTTTTCCCTTTTTGTTAAAACAATGAACCTTTGAGAAATGATCTATGATTCAATTTGTCAACTCAATAAAATGAAATTATTGCATGTACATGTCTATGGCTACAGGTATTTCATTGAATTTTACAACTCAAAGGGAGATAATTCTGCCCAAATTGCTGCATGGGTAAACCTACCATTTCATAATGACTGGCAACTGGAACTTGTTTGCAGAATATTCCTTCCTGGTAGTGAATGAATGTGATCTTTCCCACTTGGTTTATCTATTTAATCTAAAGTAGACACAGGTTTGCTGTTGTACCGATTTCTGGTCAGGACTCTGTGCAAGATGAGCAGATTAAATTCTCAGAAGGAGAATATAGCTACCAACTTTAATCAATTGTACATAAAATATTACATTATGTTGATAGCACACCTAAAATATTCTTTGAAGGTAAAGCTGGAAAATAGGACCAAGGGGTCATGAAATTAAATTAGCAAAAGTTAATTAAACACAGAAAGATCTTCATTCAGAACAAACAATGTTTGCAGTACTCCAGCAGGCAAAGGATGCAGAAACAGCAACATCAGAGATGCTTAAAATCTAGTTGGATGCAGTAATGAAAGAACTTGAAAAACTAAAGGGATGAGCTTCAGTGGGTTAATCTCATCCTACAGAACACTCAAAAGTGAAAGACTAGAAGTACAAACATTTATAATACATCTCTGATTTGTTGAACTCTCATATCTTCAGAAATGTTTTCAGAAAAGTTGGGTACTAACTGAAGCAGAGATTATTGGGCAGCTGCTATGTGCTCATTTTCTAAATGGCTGCTTTACGTCTCCAGAATCTGAAGTGACACCACAAGTAACCAAACACTCACTGCACAACACTCCTGCTCTGGTCATATGACTGGAAATAAATTAGCTCAGAATCCTGGAAGTGACTTCCTGCTCATTTGGAGTGTATGGTGACTCCTTCACATGCATGACATTGGGCAGGGCTGGATAATAGATCCTGTAAGATTAACATTAAAAGCACTGGCACAAATTAACACACATTTTGCTAACAAAATCAGTAACAATATTTTATTAATGGACAGAGTGATAAGATACAGCCATATGAGAGAGAGATGTCAGTTATTTCTTCAATAGTTTGTTTCTCAGAATATTAAGTCCAGGCCCCAGTACAACCTTAATGGAGGTAGAATGAGCTTGGTGTAATCCTTTGGTGTCCTGCTAATGCTGAATCATTACTTCTTGAGATGGGGAGGTGGGGGTGCAGGGGGAGGGGGCAAAAGGTATATATTTATGTATACTTGCATTTTGAGAGTGGCTTTATTGTAGAAAGATCCCAAGGCACATGCCAGGAGAAAATAATAGATAAAGATAAAGGGAACGGTCAGTAACGGGTAGACATGAGTACCAGTGTCTGAAAGGTTTTTAAGAAAGGTAAATTTTGACATGGTTTTTATAGCAGCCGAGAGAAGTAGGGAGTCAGTACAGCTGAGGGAGGGAGCGACAGAGTTGGCTGTAGGTTCTGCTTTCACTGGTGGGGAGAGCAATGCACTAAACAATGGCCAAATGATGGAAAATTCATGGAATCTAAGACCAGAGGTAATGGCGGGGATGGAGGAGTGGGTGCAAGGACACTTAGGAATTTGAGAAACAAATTTAAGGATCTTAAGGGCAATGTGTTGTGAGATGGGCAGCCAGTGTAGGCCAGCAAGAATATTTGTGATGGGCATGTGGTGTGTAAACTAATATGCATGTTTGAATTTTGGATGATTTGGAGTTTAAGGGCTACAAGGCCACAAACAAGAGATTAGATAAATCAAGACTAGAGATAACAAGAAGTTAAAGGAGAGGTTTAGTAGCAGGAAGACTGGTGCAAGTGATGTCCGTAGTTGGAAATAAGTGGCCCTGGTGACAATTAAATGAAAGTTCAGTGAATGTCAAGGACAAAATTAATTCTCTCTTGAAGAAGTATCAATTAATAAGGGACAGCCAGCATAGGTTTATCAAAGGCAAATTGTGTGACTAAACCGATTGCGCTCTTTAATGAAGTGAAAGAAAAAGTGGATGAAGGTTGCAGTAGATATTGTATGTATGGACTTCTAAAAGACTTTTGATCAAATATCACATGACAGACTTATATGGAAAATAGAAGCACATGGCAATAAAGGACAGTGGAAACTTGGGTACGTAATTAGCAAAGGAATAGGAAACAGAGAATTGGAGTAAATGGATATTTTTCTGGCTGGAGAGATCTATGCATTGAAGACCCAGGAGAGAAGTAGGTCCATTGCTTAATTTCTTGTGATATATAAATGACCTACCTGGAGCTGGGTATAGTGAGTACAATTTTGAAGTCAGTAGGTAATGTAAAACTTGTCAATGTAGTAAATAGTGAGCAGGGTAGCATCAGATCTTCGGGGACCTAGACAAATGAAATTTAATATGGTGAAGTGTGAAGCGATGAACTTTGAGAGGAACAACACAGAGAGGAAGTATAATCTAAATGGCATCAATTTGTGAGGAAACAAGAGCAGAGGAACTTGCGGGTGTATCTTCACATATCCTTGAAAGTGGCAGGGGACTTTGATAAGGCAGTTAAGAAAGTATATTGGATACTTAACTTTGTAAATAGGGGCACTGAATACAAATTCATATTAAACATTTACAATTCACTGGTTAGGCCTCAGCTAGAATATTGTGTACCATTCTGGGTAGCAAACTAGAGGAAAGATGTGAAGGCCTTGGGAGAGGATAGAGAGATTTACCAGGATGAGGATGCTTGTAAAAGCAAAATACTGCAGATGCTGATGATCTTAAATGAAAACAGAAAGTGTTGGACAAACCCAACAAGCCTGGCAGCATTTGTGAAGAGAGAAACAGAGTTAACATTTCATGTCCAATTGGACTCGAAATGTTAACTGTTTCTCCCTCCACACGTGCTGCCAGACTTTCTGGGTTTGTCCAGCACTTTCTGAGAAAACTTGGTTATGTGGAGGGATTGGAGAAGCTGGAATTGTTCTCCTTAGCTTTGAAGGCCTTGGGAGAGGATATAGAGATTTACCAGGATGAGGATGCTTGTCAAAGCAAAATACTGCAGATTCTGATGATCTGAAATAAAAACAGAAAGTGCTGGACAAACCCAAAAAGCCTGGTGGCATCTGTGAAGAGAAGAACAGTTAACATGTTGAGTCCAATTAGGGTAGAGAAACTCAAGTGAAGACCTAATAGTGTTCAGGATTATGAACGCCTTTGAGAGAAAGCAAGTCAGGAGAAGTTGTTTCCGCAGGCAAGTGGATCAGTAACATAGCTGTCAGATTTAAATAATTAGCAAAAGAACTCGAGGTGAACGGAGAAGAATTTCTTTTCCACACGAGTTATATGTGGAATGCACTACCTGAAAGGGTGGTGGAATCAGATTCCATAGGAACTTTCAAAAGCCAATTGCGCTTTATTTGAAGGGAACTAATTTGCAGGATTATGGGATTAAAGGTGGGGCATGGGACTAAATTGGACAGCTCTTTCAAAGAGCTGGCACAGGCATGATGGGGCAAATGGCCTCCTCTGTGCTATAATTCTGTGGGCTGGATTTTCCATCTGGAGGCAGGAAACAGAGGTCGGGTCTGTTTCTGGGTTCCAAACTCATGGGGCCTAGGGGAAACAGTCATTGACCTGTGATTTTCACCAGCACAGACAATTGATAGCCAGAGGGCAGGTTCGCCATCCAATTAAGGATGGCAGGTAGGCCTCTCAAAGCTGGAGGGCCAATCAGAGAAACAGCAGACTGCATAAGAAGGTACATAAGGGAGTCGATGCTTCAACACGGTGGTTTTCCAACTTCTTTATGCCTTTAATTAAAAAATAGATTCAGCCACCAGGCCTCCACTATAGAGGGCCTGCTACAGGTGGCCTGTGGCTGCTCCTGCACCCACACAGGCAGAAAGGGACTCTAGGCCTGCCTGGAGAGATGGCCCCCTGGCCTACCTGAAGGGGGCCTACCTCCAGGCACTTAAACTGGCTCTGCCACCTGACTGGCTAAAGTCCCAGTTTCAACTACAATTAAATATACTCCTCTAGATCAATCGGTAATTTATATTAATTTTTAATATTTGAAAATCTCATATCAAAGCACATAACAGACAACAGGTTTTAGTAACTTTGAAGTGCACAGCAGTTTTATCTGTAACTAATCCATTTTTAAACATGTTATTATGCATCGAACAAAACTAACACCTCGATCCGAACTTCACTTAAAACAGATTTGAATTTCACTCTAATACACAGTTAAAAATCGCTTTAATATCGCCAGAATCAATAAAAAGCACAATACTAGAAAGCCAAAGATGGACTCAGCATTCTCCCATAATATCAGTTTATATTTCATTTGCATAAACAGATCCAGCTCCTAATGAAACTCACTTTCTTGCACTTGTTATACCTGCTGCTAGGCTGTCAGTCACTAACATTGTGCCCCCCATCTATTCACTCACTGGCTGAGTACATTCCAGAAGTCTCTGGAATGGCTCCAGCGGGTGTCACTGATTCGAGGAAAAAACAAGAAATCAGGACAACAAACCTGATGATAATGAAGAAGACAAAAGACTATCAGATGCCAAGGAGGGAGATGGCTTTTCTCTGTCCCTGGATGTCCAGCAATTCTCCCCAGAAGAACTGAAGGTGAAAGTACTTGGAAGAAAAGTGCTGGTGACAGGAAAACACGAGAAGAAAAGTGATGATGGCAGCGGCTCTTCCAGCTACAAATATGAAGAGTTCAGGAGAGAATTTCAGCTGCCAGATGATGTCGATGCCGAAGCTCTTAACTGCTGTTTGTCACAGGACGGTCGGTGAAAGGTTCAAGCCCCACGCCTGGCACTGCCAGCTGTGAATGAACGAACCGTGCCCGTCAACATCACCTCGGATACAACCAGTCCCCAGCTAAATCCTGGCCAAGAGGCACAGAAACTGGAGAGTGGAAAAGAATGAGGGGAACAAGGAAGAGGACGAAGTAAAAATGGAGAATTAAAACTCATTTAAAGTTAACTTTTGTATGATGTAAGAGTGGTTTATCTGCAGAAATGAGTTTCTGAGACTATGATATGAAGGCATTATGTTGAAAGTTAATTGTTTTCATCTTGTATGTTTGAATTGTGCTGTTAGCAGCCTTCATATGGATTATTTATATATAGATTTATATTGGAACAATAAATACTTTTGACAAAAAAGATTTCACTTTATCACTTCATAAAAAATTAAACAACTGAAAAACTAGACACTTACTTCCTTTACACAGTAAAAAAAAAACACATTGGCCAGAATTTTACGCTCCTCCATGCCCAGCGGGAGTGGAGACGGTGTGGGGGGACCGTGTAATTGGATGGACGGATTCACTTCGGGTCCTGCCTGCCCGAACCTTCCACTGATTTTACACTGGGTCGGGCATGGGTTCAGAGTGGAACCCTGGTCTTACCCCAGCTAAGGCCCTTAATGCCAGTTAAGGACTCTTTCTTGCCAACCTCAATCTTTAGGCTGGCGCGCTGATGACAGCTCAGGTGGGAAAACCCGTGAATGAAGAGATTTTGATCTCAGGTGGGAATGGGGCTGGTCGGTGACTCACATCAGAAGTTCCCTTCTGACTGGAAGTGCCCTCTCCTGTGGGCCTGGTGACCTCTGGACCTCCCTCCCCTGCTGGCCTATCATCCGAGTGACCGTTCCCCCCATTGCGACTCCCCAGGCCTTCCCTACCTTCCCCACCCGGACCCCTGACACCTTTTGCTCCATTTCCAGGGACTTAGTCCCAGGAAGCTTCATGCAGCTAGTGCGTCTTTCCCTGTCATCCCAAAAATTCAGGGCATTTTAACTAGAATTAATTTAAAACCCAGAGAAAGAATTCTCTGTGTCAAGATCTGTCTGAAATTTAACTCAGTTTGTTAAAATATATATCAAATTATTGCACAGACCCAGTGCACCAAATCTCTGTATGACCCTGCAGCCTCACAATGAGCAGCAACAACAGCTTGTCTTCCAACACAGACACCAGACTGGATACCAGTCAATTACTGGATGGTGGAATCCTCTTTCATTGGGGTTATCTATTCAATAAGAATAACGGGGAGGAAAAGCAAAGTTAGTTGCATTCTAAACAACTTTTATAAAGTTTCAGTGAAACAATATTAGTGATTCTATCCCCCTGAACATAAGAACTTAAGCAATAGGAACAGGCGTAGGCCATTCTGCCGCACGATCCCCACCTTCACCATTCAATTAGATCATGACTGATCTGATTGTGGCCTAACCTCCATTTACCTGTCTGTCCCCCATAACACTTGAATTCATTGTCAATCAAACATCTGTCAAACAGCTGTGAATATATTCAATGAGCCAGCATGACACTGCTCCCCGTTTCAACTACAATTAAATATACTCCTCTAGATCAATCGGTAATTTATATTAATTTTTAATATTTGAAAATCTCATATCAAAACGCATAACAGACGACAGGTTTTAATAACTTTGAAATGCACAGCAGCTTTATCTGTAACTAATCCATTTTTAAACATGTTATTATGAATAGAACAGAACTAGCACCTCGATCCAACTTCACTTCAAACAAATAGATTTGAATTTCATTCTATTACAGAGCTAGAAATCGCTTTAATATCGCCAAAATCAATAAAAAGGGCAATGCTAGAAAGCCAATGATGGACTCAGCATTCTCCCATAATATCAGTTTATATTTCATTCGCGTAAACAGAACCGGCTCCTTACGAAACTCACTTTCTTACACTTGGTATACCTGCTGCTAGGCTGTCACTCACTAACATTGTTCCCCTCCCATCCATTCCCTCACTGGCTGAGTACATTCCAGAAGTCTCTGATTCTTCATTAAAACAAGGCTGGGATGAGACATCATTTATTTTCAACTCACGTGTCATAAACCCAGCAAAGTTTAGTTCATTCTGGAAATATCTGGGTTTCTGGAAGTAGAATATATAAGGCGTGTGTTCTGAGTGCTGCAGCAGATCAGAGACTGAAGACTGGGAGTTCACATCAGTCGGTTTGAGAGAAGTTAGAGAAGAGGCAGAGACAATGCTGAGCTGTCGGGCTTTTCACCCTTCACGTCTGTGCCAGCAGCCTGTGTACACATTGTGGCCTGTTCCACACAGGGTCCGTGAGCCGCTTGAATGCAACATGTGGAAACTTATGGAAGAAGCAAGAAAGAGCATGAACTGCATGGAGCGAGTTCTTGAGGAGCTGACAAAAGAATTTTGGGAGGAAAAACCAAGAAATCAGAATAACAAACCTGATGATAATGAAGAAGGTAAAAGACAATCAGAGGCCAAGGAGGGAGATGGCTTTTCTCTGTCCCTGGATGTCCAGGATTCTCCCCAGAAGAATTGAATGTGAAAGTACTTGGAAGAAAAGTGCTGGTGACTGGAAAACACGAGAAGAAAAGTGATGATGGCAGCAGCTCTTCCAGCTACAAATATGAAGAGTTCAGGAGAGAATTTCACCTGCCAGAAGATGTCGATGCTGAAGCTCTTAACTGCAGTTTGTCACAGGACGGTCGGTTAAAGGTTCAAGCCGCACGCCTGGCACTGCCAGCTGTGAATGAACAAACCGTGCCCGTCAACATCACCTCGGATACAACAACCAGTCCCCGGCTAAATCCTGGTCAAGAGACACAGAAACTGGAGAGTGGAAAATATGAGAGGAAAGATGAGGAGCAAGTAAAAATGGACAATTAAATCTCATTTACAGTCATCTTTTGTAAGGTGTAAGAATTCTATATGTGCAGAACTGATTTTCTGAGACCATGATATGAAGGCATAATGCTAAAATTAATTGTTAAATTCTATGTGTGTACTGTACTTTTATAAACAATCGTGGATTATTTTTATGTATGCATTTGGTACAATAAATACTTTTGAATATAATAGTGATGATTCAGACTTTTCCCCTCGTAGAAAGAAATGATTATGACACAACTGAGAAACTAGACACTTAACTCGTGTATTCTCATTGAGGAAAAACATATTTTAATTTGGTTTCACCTAAAACCCAGAAAAAGAAATCTATTTGTCAAGATTTTCCTGCAAACGAACTCAGTCCATGAACAATATGTCAAAGTATTGCACAGACCGAGTGCACCAACATCTCTGTATTATCCTGCAGCCTCACAATGAGCAGCAACATTTTTTTTATTCGTTCATGGGATGTGGGTGTTGCTGGTCAGGCCAACATTTATTACTCATCCCTAGTTGCCTTGGTTCAGAGGGAATTTAAAAGCCAACCACATTGCTATGGGTTTGGAGTCACATGTAGGCCAGGTAAAGACAGAAGATTGACTTCCCTAAAGGACATTAGTGAGCAAGCTAGATTATACAACAATGGTTTCAAATTCACCACTAGACTTTTAATTCCAAATTTTTATTGAAATCAACTTCCACCACCTGCTACAGTGGGATTCAAACCCAGGTCCCCAGAGAATTACACTACGTCTCTGGATTGTTAGTCCAGCAACAATACCACCACACCATCACATCCCCCTTGTGCTCCCACTGGTCTTCCAAGAGAGAGAACTAAGTCCAGTAATCCATATATCAAATTATTGCACAGACCCAGTGCACCAAATCTCTGTATGACCCTGCAGCCTCACAATGAGCAGCAACAACAGCTTGTCTTCCAACACAGACAGCAGACTGGGCACCACTCAATTACTGGATGATGCAAACCTCTTTCATTGTGGTTACCTGTTTAATTTAAATAACTGAGAGGAAAAGCAAAGTTACTTGCATTGTAAGCAACTTATATAAACTCTCAGTGAAATAATATTACTGATCCTGTACCCCTGATTATAAGAACATAAAGAGTTGGAACAGGTGTCAGCCATTTTGCCCCTTGAGCCTCATTCACCATTCAATTAGGTCATGACTGATCTGATTGTGGCCTAAGCTCCACTTTACAACCAGCCCCCCATAACACTTGACTCCATTGTCAATCAAAAGGTGTGGGCCATTCGGCCCCTCAAGCCTCCTTCGCCATTCAATTAGATCAATGTTTACCTAATTCTGGCCAGAATTCCACCTTCCTGTCTTCCCCACCCATAATCATTGACTCCAGAGTCAATCAAAAATGTGTCTAACAGCCTTGAATATTCTCAAAGACCCAGCTATACTGCTCAATGTGGAAGAGAGTTCCAATCGCTAACGTCCCTCTGAGAGATGAAATGTCTCTGCATCTCCATCATAAATGGCAGAGCTCTTATTTTTAAAGTGACTCCTAATGTTTTATGTCCCAATGAGGGGGAACATCCTCTCAGCTTCTACCCTATCAAGCCCAAAAGAATCTTACACGTTTCGATAAGGGGCCTGTATCTTACTGTATCAGTATGGTGTGTAATATTTCTTGCAGTGCCAGATAGAATTTATATTCCTGCTTCAAATTTACTCTATGATACTGGTGGACAAACAGCTCGTGTGTTTATTATGATGCTGGGCATTGGGAAACATCAACAATCGTATCACAGGTTGTGGAATATATGGGCAATGCCACAGCTTATTTATTAGTTAAAATGTGAAATGGTGTAAAAATGTAAATCCAGTCTATGAACTTATACTGAACCTAGAATCTATTTGATTGTAATGCTGCCAAAACACACCTGAGAATAAAGATTTATGTTGCAGTTCATAGGAGACTCTTGTGAGTGATGGAAACTGTCATTTACCAATTTAGGAAGTTATGATGTTGGGAACTCTGCAACAACATTAATAGGCTGGGCCTTCATATTCATCAATTAATTATAAAACAATAGAAAATTAAAACATTGCTACATTTTATCAACAATGTGTTGTCAATGTTGATGTTATCGGTGAAGAGACCAAAGGGAAGATGAGCAGTTTTCATTTGTGTTGTTTTTTGTTACTGGGATGGAAGAAGTGAAAGGGTAGATTCAATGGCAACTTTCAAAATGGAAAAGGATATATATCTGCAACGAAATAATTTGCAGAGTTTTGGCGAAACAGCAGGGCAGTGTGGAGTAAGTGGATAGCACTTTCAAAGCCCTGACATAGGTGTGGTGGACAGAATGGCCTCATTTTGAGCTGAGAGATTCTGGACCTGTCAATAATGTATTATTAAATTTCTACATTTGCAAATCTTATATCAAAGTAAATAATGGACAACATGCTTTAGTAATTATAAACTACACAACAGCTTT
Organism: Carcharodon carcharias; assembly: GCF_017639515.1. Lineage (NCBI taxonomy): Eukaryota > Metazoa > Chordata > Chondrichthyes > Lamniformes > Lamnidae > Carcharodon > Carcharodon carcharias. Next base: position 16,244,241 of record NC_054489.1, read on the forward strand.
ATAAAAACTATTCTGTTTTTAAACCTATATATTTAGGATTAGAACGGAACTAATGCCTCAATGCGAACTTCACTTTTACAAAACTGATTTGAATTTCACTCTTTTTCATTGATAGATGTCGCTCCAACATCTCAGAAATCAATGAAAAAGCAAAACTAGAAAGAAAAACACCGAGTCCTCATTCTCTCATAATATCTGTTCAACGTTTATTCAGTTAAACGCATCTTATTCTCAAAAAATCTCGTGTTTATACTTGCTCTGCCTTCTGTGAGGCTGTCAATCATTAACAATGCTCCTCCCATCTGTCCTTCACTGGCTGAGTACATTCCAGAAGTTTCTGGAATGGCTCCAGTGGGTGTCACTGAGTCGAGTCATTCTTGTTTAAAGCAGGGCTGGTATGAGACGTCATTTATTTTCAGCTCACGTGTCATAAACCCAGCAAAGTTCAGTTCATTCTGGAAATGTCTGGGTTTCTGGAGTAGAATATATAAGGCGTGTGTTCTGAGTGCTGCAGCAGATCAGAGACTGAAGTCGGTTTGAGAGAAGTGAGAGACGAGGCAGAGACAATGCTGAGCTGTCGGGCTTTCCACCCTTCAAGTCTGTGCCAGCAGCCTGTGTACCACACTGTTCCACACTGGGTCTGTGAGCCGCTTGAATGCAACATGTGGAAACAGGTGGAAGGAGCAAGAACGAGCTTGAGCTTCATGGAGCGAGTTCTTGAGGAGCTGGCAAAAGAATTTTGGGAGGAAAAAGCAAGAAATCAGGGCAACAGACCTGATGATAATGAAGAAGGCAAAAGACAATCAGAGGCCAAGGAGAGAGATGGCTTTTCTCTGTCCCTGGATGTCCAGCGATTCTCCCCAGAAGAGCTGAATGTGAAACTACTTGGAAGAAAAATGCTGGTGACAGGAAAACACGAGAAGAAAATTGATGATGGCAGCGGCTCTTCCATCTACAAATATGAAGAGTTCAGGAGAGAATTTCAGCTGCCAGAAGATGTCAATGCTGAAGCTCTTAACTGCTGTATGTCATAGGACGGTCGGTTAAAGGTTCAAGTCCCACGCCTGGCACTGCCAGCTGTGAATGAACGAACCGTGCCCGTCAACATCACCTCGGATACAACAACCAGTCCCCGGCTAAATCCTGGTCAAGAGGCACAGAACCTGGAAAGTGGAAAATATGAGAGGAAATATGAGGAGCAAGTAAAAATGGACAATTAAATCTCATTTACAGCCATCTTTTGTATGGTGTAAGAATTCTATACGTGCAGAACTGATTTTCTGAGACCATGATATGAAGGCATAATGCTAAAATTAATTGTTAAATTGCATGTGTGTATTGTACTTTTATAAACAATCATGTGGGTTATTTTTATGTATGCATTTGGTACAATAAATACTCTTGAAAATAATTGTGATGAATCAGCCTTTTCCCCTCGTAGTAAGAAATGATTATGATACAACTGAAAAGCTAGACACTTGACTCCTGTATTCTCAGTGAGGAAAAACACATTTTAATTTGGTTTCACCTAAAACCCAGAGAAGAATTCTATTTGTCAAGATCTTCCTGCAATGAACTCAGTCCATGAACAATATGTCGAAGTATTGCACAGACGGAGTGCACCAACATCTCTGTATTATCCTGCAGCCTCACAATGAGCAGCAACATTTTGTTTTATTCGTTCATGGGATGTGGGTGTTGCTGGTCAGGCCAACATTTGTTACTGACCCTAGTTGCCTTTGTTCAGAGGGCATTTAAAATGCCAACCACATTGCTATAGGTTTGGAGTGACATGTAAGCCACATAAAGACAGCAGATTGACTTCCCTCAAGGACATTAGTGAACAAGTTGGGGGTTTACAACAATGGTTTCAAGGTCACTATTAGACTTTTTAATTCCAAATTTTTGTTGAAACCAAATTACATCACTGACTGCAGTGGGATTCAAACCCAGGTCCCTAGAGAATTACATTGCTGGATTGCTAGTCCAGCAACAATACTACTGCACTATCACCTCCCTCTTGTGCTCCAGCTGGTCTTCCAACAGAGAGAACTAAGTCCAGTAATCCATATATCAAATTATTGCACAGACCCAGTGCACCAAATCTCTGTATGACCCTGCAGCCTCACAATGAGCAGCAACAACAGCTTGTCTTCCAACACAGACACCAGACTGGGCACCACTCAATTACTAGATGATGCAAACCTCTTTCATTGTGGTTACCTGTTCAGTTTAAATAACTGAGAGGAATAGCAAAGTTACTTGCATTGTAAGCAACTTATATAAACTCTCAGTGAAATAATATTACTGATCCTGTACCCCTGAATATAAGAACATAAAGAGTTGGAACAGGTGTCGGCCATTCTGCCTCTTGAGCCTCCTTTACCATTCAGTTAGGTCATGACTGATCTGACTGTGGCCTAAGCTCCACTTAACAACCTGCTCCCCATAACACTTGACTCCATTGTCAATCAAAAAGTGTGGACCATTCGGCCCCTCAAGCCTACTTCGCCATTCAATTAGATCAATGTTTACCTAATTCTGGCCAGAATTCCACCTTCGTGGCTTCCCCCCATAACCATTGACTCCACAGTCAATCAAAAATCTGTTGAACAGCTTTGAATATTCTCAAAGACCTAGCTCTATTGCTCACTGTGGAAGAAAGTTCCAATCGCAAACGTCCCTCTGAGAGATGAAATGTCTCTGCATCTCCATCATAAATGGCAGAGCTCTTATTTTTAAAGTGACTCTAATGTTTTATGTCCCCATGAGGGGGAGCATCCTCTCAGCTTCTACCCTATCAAGCCCAAAAGAATCTTACACGTTTCGATAAGGGGCCTGTATCTTACTGTATCAGTATGGTGTGTAATATTTCTTGCAGTGCCAGATAGAATTTATATTCCTGCTTCAAATTTACTCTATGATACTGGTGGACAAACAGCTCGTGTGTTTATTATGATGCTGGGCATTGGGAAACATCAACAATCGTATCACAGGTTTTGGAATACATGGGCAATGCCACAGCTTATTTATTAGTTAAAAATGTGAAATGGTGTAAAAATGTAAATCCAGTCTATGAACTTATACTGAAACTAGAATCTATTTGATCATAATGCTGCCAAAACACACCTGAGAATAAAGATTTATGTTTCAGTTCATAGGAGACTCTTGTGAGTGATGGAAACTGTCATTTACCAATTTAGGAAGTTATGATGTTGGGAACTCTGCAATAACATTAATAGGGTGGGCCTTCATATTCATCAATTTAATATAAAACAATAGAAAATTAAAACATTGCTACATTTTATCAACAATGTGTTGTCAATGTTGATGTTATCAGTGAATAGACCAGAGGGAAGATGAGCAGTTTTCATTTGTGTTGTTTTTTGTTACTGGAATGGAAGAAGTGAAAGGGTAGATCCAATGGCAACTTTCAAAATGGAAAAGGATATATATCTGCAATGAAATAATTTGCAGAGTTTTGGCGAAAGAGCAGGGGAGTCAGGAGTAATTGGATAGCACTTTCAAAGACCTGACATAGATGTGGTGGACAAAATGGCCTCATTTTGAGCTGAGAGATTCTGGACCTGTCAATAATGTATTACTAATTTTCTACATTTGCAAATCTTATATCAAAGTAAATAATAGACAACATGCTTTAGTAATAATGAACTACACAGCAGCTTTATAAAAACTATTCTGTTTTTAAACCTATGTTATTAGGAGCTGAACGGAACTAATGCCTCAACCCGAACTTCACTTATACAAAACTGATTTGAATTTCACTCTTTTTCATTGATAGATGTCGCTTCAACATCTCAGAAATCAATGAAAACAGCAAAACTAGAAAGAAAAAGACTGAGTCCTCATTCTCTCATAATATCTGTTCAAAGTTCATTCAGTTAAACGCATCTTATTCTCCAAAAATCTCGTGTTTATACTTGCTCTGCCTTCTGTGAGGCTGTCAATCATTAACAATGCTCCTCCCATCTGTCCCTCAGTGGCTGAGTACGTTCCAGAAGTCTCTGGAACAGCTCCATGGGTATCACTGAGCCGAGTCATTCTTGATTAAACCAAGGCTGGGATGAGACGTCATTTATTTTCAGCTCACGTGTCATAAACCCAGCAAAGTTCAGTTCATTCTGGAAATGTCTGGGTTTCTGGAAGTAGAATATATAAGGCGTGTGTTCTGAGTGCTGCAGCAGATCAGAGACTGAAGACTGGGAGTTCACATCAGTCGGTTTAAGAGAAGTGAAAGAAGAGGCAGAGACAATGCTGAGCTGTCGGGCTTTCCACCCTTCACGTCTGTGCCAGCAGCCTGTGTACACATTGTGGCCTGTTCCACACAGGGTCAGTGAGCCGCTTGAATGCAACACGCGGAAACAGGTGGAAGAAGCGAGAAAGAACATGAACTTCATGGAGCGAGTTCTTGAGGAGCTGGCAAAAGAATTTTGGGAGGAAAAACCAAGAAATCAGGACAACAGACCTGATGATAATGAAGAAGGCAAAAGACAATCAGAGGACAAGGAGGGAGATGGCTTTTCTCTGTCCTTGGATGTCCAGCGATTCTCCCCAGAAGGACTGAAGGTGAAAGTACTTGGAAGAAAAGTGCTGGTGACAGGAAAACACGAGAAGAAGAGTGATGATGGCAGCGGCTCTTCCAGCTACAAATATGAAGAGTTCAGGAGAGAATTTCAGCTGCCAGAAGATGTCGATGCTGAAGCTCTTAACTGCTGTTTGTCACAGGATGGTCGGTTAAAGGTTCAAGCCCCACGCCTGGCACTGCCAGCTGTGAATGAACGAACCGTGCCCGTCAACATCACCTCGGATACAACAACCAGTCCCCGGCTAATTCCTGGTCAAGAGGCACAGAACCTGGAGAGTGGAAAAGAATGAGTGGAACAAGGAAGAGGAGGAAGTAAAAATGGACAATTAAATCTCATTTACAGTCATCTTTTGTAAGGTGTAAGAATTCTATACGTGCAGAACTGATTTTCTGAGACCATGATATGAAGGCATAATGCTAAAATTAATTGTTAAATTTGATGTGGGTACTGTACTTTTATAAACAATCATGTGGATTATTTTTATGTTTGCATCTGGTGCAATAAATACTTTTGAAAATAATAGTGATGATTCAGCCTTTTCCCCTCGTAGAAAGAAACGATTATGACACAACTGAAATGCTATACACTTAACTCCTGTATTCTCAGTGAAGAAAAAAACATTTATTACTCATCCCTTGTTGCCTTTGTTCAGAGGGCATTTAAAAGCCAACCACATTGCTATGGGTTTGCAGTCACATGTAGGCCACGTATAGACAGCAGATTGACTTCCCTAAGGGACATTAGTGAACAAGTTGGGGTTTTACAACAATGGTTTCAACATCACTATTAGACTTTTAATTCCAAATTTTTATTGAAATCAAATTCCACCAACTGCTGCAGTGGGATTCAAACCCAGATCCCCAGAGAATTACACTGCATCTCGGGATTGTTAGTCCAGCAACAATGCGACTACACCATCACCTCCCTCTTGTGCTCCAGCTGGTCTTCCAACCGAGAGGACTAAGTCCAGTAACCCATATATCAAATTAATGCACAGACCCAGTGCACCAAATCTCCGTATGACCCTGCAGCCTCACAATGAGCAGCAACAACAGCTTGTCTTCCAACACAGACAGCAGACTGGGCACCACTCAATTACTGGATGATGCAAACCTCTTTCATTGCGGTTACCTGTTCAATGTAAATAACTGAGAGGAAAAGGAAAGTTACTTGCATTGTAAGCAACTCATATAAACTCTCAGTGAAATAATATTACTGATCCTGTACCCCTGAATATAAGAACATAAAGAGTTGGAACAGGTGTCGGCCATACTGCCCCTCAAGCCTCCTTCCCCATTCAGTTAGGTCATGACTGATCCGATTGTGGCCTAAGATCCACTTTACAACCTGCTCCCCATAACACTTGACTCCATTGTCAATCAAAGGGTTTAGGCCATTCAGCCCCTCAAGCCTCCTTTGCCATTCAATTAGATCAATGTTTACCTAATTCTGGCCAGAATTGCGTCTTCCTGCCTTCCCCACCCATAACCATTGACTCCACTGTCAATCAAAAATCTGTCTAACAGCCTTGAATATTCTCAAAGACCCAGCTCTACTGCTCACTGTGGAAGAGAGTTTCAATCGCTAACGTCCCTCTGAGAGATGAAATGTCTCTGCATCTCCATCATAAATGGCAGACCTCTTATTCTTAAAGTGACTCCTAATGTTTTATGTCCCCATGAGGGGGAACATCCTCTCAGCTTCTACCCTATCAAGCCCCAAAGAATCTTATACGTTTCGATAAGGGACCTGTATCTTACTGTATCATTATGGTGCGTAATATTTCTTGCAGTGCCAGCTAGAAGTTATATTGCTGCTTCAAATTTACTCTATGATACTGGTGGACAAACAGCTCGTGTGTTTATTTTGATGCTGGGCATTGGGAAACATCAACAATCGTATCACAGGTTGTGGAATATATGGGCAATGCCACAGCCTATTTATTAGTTAAAATGTTAAATGGTGTAATAATGTAAATCCAGTCAATGAACTTATACTGAACCTGGTATCTATTTGATCGTAATGCTGCCAAAACACACCTGAGAATAAAGATTTATGTTGCAGTTCATAGGAGACTCTTGTGAGTGATGGAAGCTGTCATTTACCAATTTAGGAAGTTATGATGTTGGGAACTCTGCAACAACATTAATAGGCTGGGCCTTCATATTCATCAATTAATTATAAAACAATAGAAAATTAGAACATTGCTACATTTTATCAATAATGTGTTGTCAATGTTGATGTTATCGTTGAAGAGACCAGAGGGAAGATGAGCAGTTTTCATTTGTGTTGTTTTTTGTTACTGGAATGGAAGAAGTGAAAAGGTAGATTCAATGGCAACTTTCAAAATGGAAAAGGATATATATCTGCAATGAAATAATTTGCAGAGTTTTGGCGAAAGAGCAGGTGAGTCGGAAGTAATTGGATAGCACTTTCAAAGACCTGACATAGATGTGGTGGACAGAATGGCCTCATTTTGAGCTGAGAGATTCTGGACCTGTCAATAACGTATTACTAATTATTGACATTTGCAAATATTATAGCAAAGTAAATAATGGACAACATGCTTTAGTAATTATGAACTACACAGCAGCTTTATAAAAACTATTCTGTTTTTAAACCTATGTTATTAGGATTAGAACGGAACTAATGCCTCAATCCGAACTTCACTTTTACAAAACTGATTTGAATTTCACTCTTTTTCATTGATAGATGTCGCTTCAACATCTCAGAAATCAATGAAAACAGCAAAACTAGAAAGAAAAAGACCAAGTCCTCATTCTCTCATAATATCTGTTCAAAGTTCATTCAGTTAAACGCATCTTATTCTCAATAAATCTCGTGTTTACACTTGCTCTGCCTTCTGTGAGGCTGTCAATCATTAACAATGCTCCTCCCATCTGTCCCTCAGTGGCTGAGTACATTCCAGAAGTCTCTGGAACGGCTCCAGTGGGTGTCACTGAGCCGAGTCATTCTTGTTTAAAGCAAGGCTGGGATGAAACGTCATTTATTTTCAGCTCACGTGTCATAAACCCAGCAAAGTTTAGTTCATTCTGGAAATGTCTGGGTTTCTGGGAGTAGAATATATAAGGCGTGTGTTCTGAGTGCTGCAGCAGATCAGAGACTGAAGACTGCGAGATCACATCAGTTGGTTTGAGAGAAGTGAAAGAAGAGGCAGAGACAATGCTGAGCTGTCGGGCTTTCCACACATCACATCTTTGCCAGCAGCCTGTGTACTCATTGTGGCCTGTTCCACGCAGAGTCAGTGAGCCACTTGAATGCAATGTGTGGAAACAGGTGGAAGAAGTGAGAAAGAGCATGATCTTCATGGAGCGAGTTCTTGAGGAGCTGGCAAAAGAATTTTGGGAGGAAAAAACAAGAAATCAGGACAACAGACCTGATGATAATGAAAAAGGTAAAAGACAATCAGAGGACAAGGAGGGAGATGGCTTTTGTCTGTCCCTGGATGTCCAGCGATTCTCCCCAGAAGAACTGAAGGTGAAAGTACTTGGAAGAAAAGTGCTGGTGACAGGAAAACACGAGAAGAAAAGTGATGATGGCAGCGGCTCTTCCAGCTACAAATATGAAGAGTTCAGGAGAGAATTTCAGCTGCCAGAAGATGTCGATGCTGAAGATCTTAACTGCTGTTTGTCACAGGACGGTCGGTTAAAGGTTCAAGCCCCACGCCTGGCACTGCCAGCTGTGAATGAACGAACCGTGCCCGTCAACATCACCTCGGATACAACCAGTCCCCGGCTAAATCCTGGTCAAGAGGCACAGAAACTGGAGAGTGGAAAAGAATGAGGGGAACAAGGAAGAGGACGAAGTAAAAATGGACAATGAAAACTCATTTACAGTTAACTTTTGTACAATGTAAGAGTGGTTTATATGCAGAACTGAGTTTCTGAGACTATGATATGAAGGCCTTATGTTGAAACTTAATTGTTTTCATCTTGTATGTTTGTGCTGTTAGCAGCCTTCATATGGATTATTTATATATAGATTTATATTGGAACAATAAATATTTTTGAAAAAATGATGATTTCACTTTTTCACTTCATATAAAATTAAAACAAATGAAAAACAAGACACTTACTTCCTTTACAGTCAGTAACAAAAACCCACATTGGCCAGAATTTTACGCTCCTCCATGCCCAGCGGGAGTGGAGACGGTGTGGGGGGAGCGTGTAATTGGATGGACGGATTCCCTTTGGGTCCTGCCTGCCCCGACCTTTCACTGATTTTACACTGGATCGGGCATGGGTTCAGAGTGGAACCCTGGTCTTACCACAGCTAAGGCCCTTAATGCCAGTTAAGGGCTGTTTCTTGCCAACCTCAATCTTTAGGCTGGCGCGCTGATGACAGCTCAGGTGGGAAAACCCGTAAATGAAGAGATTTTGATCTCGAGTGGGAATGGGGCTGGTCGGTGACTCACATCAGAAGTCCCCTTCTGACTGGAGGTGTCCTCACCTGTGCTCCTGGTGACCTCTGGACCTCCCTCCCCTGCCGGCCTATCGTCCAAGAGCCTGACCCCCCCATTGCGACTCCCCAGGCCTTCCCTACCTTCCCCACCCGGACCCCTGACACCTTTTGCTCCACATCAAGGGTCTTAGTCCCAGGAAGCTTCATGCAGCTAGAGCGTCTTTCCCTGTCATCACAAAAATTCAGGGCATTTTAACTAGAATTAATTTAAAACCCAGAGAAAGAATTCTCTATGTCAAGATCTGTCTGAAATTGAACTCAGTTCGTTAAAATATATATCAAATTATTGCACCTACCCAGTGCACCAAATCTCTGTATGACCCTGCAGCCTCACAATGAGCAGCAACAACAGCTTGTCTTCCAACACAGACACCAGACTGGACACCACTCAATCACTGGATGGTGGAATCCTCTTTCATTGGGGTTATCTATTCCAGAGGAATAACTGGGAGGAAAAGCAATGTTAGTTGCATTGTATGCAACTTTTATTAAGTTTCAGTGAAGTAATATGACTGATTCTGTCCCCCTGAACATAAGAACATAAAGAATAGGAACAGGCGTAGGCCATTCTGCTCTTCACCATTCAATTAGATCATGACTGATTTGATCGTGGCCTCACCTAAACTTTCCTGTCTGACCCCCCCATAACACTTGACTCCATTGTCTTTCAAACATCAGTCAAACAGCCTGTGAATATATTCAATGACCCAGCATGACACTGCTCGCTAGGGAAGAATAGACAAAACACGAGCGACCCTCTGAGAGAAGAAATTTCTCCGCATCTTCATTTAAATGGGACAGCTCTTATTTTTAAACTGCCACCTAGTTCCTGATTCCCCCTGGGGGGGAATATCTTCTCACCAGCTACCCTGACAATCCCCAAAGAATCTTACACATTTCAATGAGGGATCTGTATCTTCCTGTATGAGTATGGTGTGTAATATTTCTTTCAGACAGGCAGCAGTTATGTTCCCTCAGTAAATTTACTGGATTATACTGAGAGATAAACAGCTCGTGTGTTTAGGCTGATGCTGGACAGTGGGAAACATCAACAATCGTATCACAGGGTTGTGGAACACATGGGCAGCACCACAGCTTATTTATTAGTTCAAATGTTAAATGGTTCTAGATCAATCGGTAATTTATGTTAATTTTTAATATTTGAAAATCCCATTACAAAACACGTAACAGACAAAAGGTTTTAGTAACTTTGAAGTGCACAGCAGCTTCATCTGTAATTATTCCATTTTTTAAAATCTGTTATTACGAATAGAACAGAACTAATACCTCGATCTGAACTTCACATAAAACAAACCGATTTGAATTTCGCTCTATTACACAGTTAAATGTCACTTTAATATCTCAAAAATCTCTAAAAAGAGCAATACTAGAAAGCCAAAGATGGACTCAGCATTCTCCCATAACATCAGTTTATATTTCATTCGCATAAACAAATCCTGTCCATCACAAAATTCAATTTCCTGCACAGTCTACCTGCTGCTAGGCTGTCAATCACTAACATTGTTCCCCCCATCTATTCCCTCACTGGCTGAGTACATTCCAGAAGTCTCTGGAACGGCTCCAGTGGGTGTCACTGAGTCGAGACATTCTTGTTTAAAGCAAGGCTGGGACGAGACTTCATTTATTTTCAGCTCACGTGCCATAAACCCAGCAAAGTTTAGTTCATTCTGGAAATGTCTGGGTTTCTGGGAGTAGAATATATAAGGCGTGTGTTCTGAGTGCTGCAGCAGATCAGAGACTGAAGACTGGGAGTTCACATCAGTCGGTTTGAGAGAAGTGAGAGAAGAGGCAGAGGCAATGCTGAGCTGTCGGGCTTTCTACCCATCACGTCTGTGCCAGCAGCCGTGTACACATTGTGGCCTATTCCACACAGGGTCTGTGAGCCACTTGAATGCAACACGTGGAAACAGGTGGAAGAAGCGAGAAAGAGCATGGATTTCATGGAGTGAGTTTTTGAGGAGCTGGCAAAAGAATTTTGGGAGGAAAAACCAAGAAATCAGGACAACAAACCTGATGATAATGAAAAAGGCAAAAGACAACGAGGGGACAAGGAGGGAGATGGCTTTTCTCTATCCCTGGATGTCCAGCGATTCTCCCCAGAAGAACTGAAGGTGAAAGTACTTGGAAGAAAAATGCTGGTGACAGGAAAACACGAGAAGAAAAGTGATGATGGCAGCGGATCTTCCAGCTACAAATATGAAGAGTTCAGGAGAGAATTTCAGCTGCCAGAAGATGTCGATGCTGAAGCTCTTAACTGCTGTTTGTCACAGGACGGTCGGTTAAAGGTTCAAGCTCCACGCCTGGCACTGCCAGCTGTGAATGAATGAACTGTGCCCATCAACATCACCTCGGTTACAACAACCAGTCCCCGGCTAAATCCTGGCCAAGAGGCACAGAAACTGGAGAGAGGAAAATATGAGAGGAAAGATGAGGAGCAAGTAAAAATGGACTATTAAATCTCATTTACAGTCATCTTTTGTAAGGTGTAAGAAATCTATACGTGCAGAACTGATTGGCTGAGACCATGATATGAAGGCGTAATGCTAAAATTAATTGTTAAATTCTATGTGTGTACTGTACTGTTATAAACAATCATGTGGATTATTTTTATGTATGCATTTGGTACAATAAATACTTTTGAAAATAATAGTGATGATTCAGACTTTTCCCCTCGTAGAAAGAAACGCTTATGACACAACTGAAAAGCTAGACACTTAACTCGTGTATTCTCATTGAGGAAAAACATATTTTAATTTGGTTTCACCAAAAGCCCAGAGAAAGAAATCTATTTGTCAAGATCTTCCCGCAAATGAACTCAGTCCACGAACAATATGTCAAAGTATTGCACAGACGGAGTGCACCAACATATCTGTATTATCCTGCAGCCTCACAATGAGCAGCAACATTTTGTTTTATTCGTTCATGGGATGTGGATGTTGCTGGTCAGGCCAACATTTATTACTCATAAAAACAAAAAAACTGCGGATGCTGGAAATCCAAAACAAAAACAGAATTACCTGGAAAAACTCAGCAGGTCTGGCAGCATCGGCGGAGAAGAAAAGAGTTGATGTTTCGAGTCCTCATGACCCTTCGACAGAACTTGAGTTCGAGTCCAAGAAAGAGTTGAAATATAAGCTGTTTTAAGGTGTGTGGGGCGGGCGGAGAGAGAGAGAGAGAGAGAAGTGGAGGGGGGCGCTGGTGTGGTTGTAGGGACAAACAAGCAGTGATAGAAGCAGATCATCAAAAGATGTCAACAACAATAGAACAAATGAACACATAGGTGTTAAAGTTGGTGATATTATCTAAACGAATGTGCTAATTAAGAACGGATGGTAGGACACTCAAGGTATAGCTCTAGCCACTAGAGCTAGAGCCCTTTCTTGGACTCAAACTCAAGTTCTGTCGAAGGGTCATGAGGACTCGAAACGTCAACTCTTTTCTTCTCTGCCGATGCTGCCAGACCTGCTGAGTTTTTCCAGGTAATTCTGTTTTTGTTTTTTATTTCTTACTCATCCCTAGTTGCCTTTGTTCAGAGGGAATTTAAAAGCCAACCACATTGCTATGGGTTTGGAGTCACATGTAGGCCAGGTAAAGACAGCAGATTTACTTCCCTAAAGGACATTAGTGAACAAGTTGGGGTTTTACAACAAAGGTTTCAAGGTCACCATTAGACTCTTAATTCCAAATTTTCATTGAAATCAAATTCCACCACCTGCTGCCGTGGGATTCAAACCTAGGTCCCCAGAGAATTACACTGTGTCTCTGGGTCGTTACTCCAGCAAAAATTCCCCTACACCATCACCTCCCTCTTGTGCTCCAGCTGGTCTTCCAACAGAGAGAACTAAGTCCAGTAATCCATATATCAAATTATTGCACAGATCCAGTGCACCAAATCTCTGTATGACCCTGCAGCCTCACAATGAGCAGCAATAACAGCTTATCTTCCAACACAGACAGCAGACTGGGCACCACTCAATTACTGGATGATGCAAACCTCTTTCATTGCGGTTACCTGTTCAATTTAAATAACAGAGAGGAATAGCAAAGTTACTTGCATTGTAAGCAACTTATATAAACTCTCAGTGAAATAATATTATTGCTCCTGTACCCCTGAATATAAGAACATAAAGAGTTGGAACAAGTGTCGGCCATTTTGCCCCTTGAGCCTCCTTCACCATTCAATTAGGTCATGACTGATCTGATTGTGGCCTAAGCTCCACGTTACAACCTGCCCCCCATAACGCTTGACTCCATTGTCAATCAAAAGGTGTGGGCCATTCGGCCCCTCAAGCCTCCTTCAATTAGATCAATGTTTACCTAATTCTGGCCAGAATTCCACCTTCCTGTCTTCCCCCCATAACCATTGACTCCACATTCAATCAAAATCTGTCTAATAGCCTTGAATATTCTCAAAGACCCAGCTCTACTGCTCACTGTGGAAGAGAGTTCCAATCGCTAACGTCTCTCTGAGAGATGAAATGTCTCTGCATCTCCTTCATAAATGGCAGAGCTCTTATTTTTAAAGTGACTCCTAATGTTTTATGTCCCCACGACGGGGAACATCCTCCCAGCATCTACCCTGTCAAGTTCAAAAGAATCTTACACGTTTCAATAAGGGGCCTGTATCTTACTGTATCAGTATGGTGTGTAATATTTCTTGCAGTTCCAGATAGAAGTTATGTTCCTGCTTCAAATTTACTCTATGATACTGGTGGACAAACAGCTCGAGTATTTATTTTGATGCTGGGCATTGGGAAACATCAACAATCGTATCACAGGTTGTGGAATACATGGGCAATGCCACAGCCTATTTATTAGTTAAAATGTTAAATAGTGTAAAAATGTAAATCCAGTCTATGAACTTATACTGAACCTAGAATCTATCTGATCGTAATGCTGCCAAAACACACCTGAGAATAAAGATTTATGTTGCAGTTCATAGGAGACTCTTGTGAGTGATGGAAACTGTCATTTACCAATTTAGGAAGTTATGATGTTGGGAACTCTGCAACAACATTAATAGGCTGGGCCTTCATTTTCATCAATTTAATATAAAACAATAGAAAATTAAAACATTGCTACATTTTATCAACAATGTGTTGTCAATGTTGATGTTATCGGTGAAGAGACCAGAGGGAAGATGAGCAGTTTTCATTTGTGTTGTTTTTTGTTACTGGGATGGAAGAAGTGAAAGGGTAGATTCAATGGCAACTTTCAAAATGGAAAAGGATATATATCTGCAACGGAATAATTTGCAGAGTTTTGGCGGAAGAGCAGGGGAGTCGGGAGTAATTGGATAGCACTTTCAAAGACCTGACATAGAGGTGGTGGACCGAATTTTGAGCTGGAATATTCTGGACCTGTCAATAATGTATTATTAAATTTCTACATTTGCAAATCTTATATCAAAGTAAATAATGGACAACATGCTTTAGTAATTATGAAGTACACAACAGCTTTATAGAAACTATTCTGTTTTTAAACCTATGTTATTAGGATTAGAACGGAACTAATGCCTCAACCCAAACTTCACTTTTACAAAACTGATTTGAATTTCACTCTTTTTCATTGATAGATGTCGCTTCAACATCTCAGAAATCAATGAAAAAGCAAAACTAGAAAGAAAAACACCGAGTCCTCATTCTCTCATAATATCTGTTCAAAGTAAAAAGCAAAACTAGAAATAAAAACACCGAGTCCTCATTCTCTCATAATATCTGTTCAAAGTTTGTTCAGTTAAACGCATCTTATTCTCAAAAAATCTTGTGTTTGCACTTGCTTTGCCTTCTGTGAGGCTGTCAATCATTAACAATGCTCCTCCCATCTGTCCCTCACTGGCTGAGTACATTCCAGAAGTCTCTGGAACGGCTCCAGTGGGTGTCACTGAGTCGAGTCATTCTTGATTAAAGCAAGGCTGGGATGAGATGTCATTTATTTTCAGCTCACGTGTCATAAACCCAGCAAAGTTTAGTTCATTCTGGAAATGTCTGGGTTTCTGGGAGTAGAATATATAAGGCGTGTGTTCTGAGTGCTGCAGCAGATCAGAGACTGAAGACTGGGAGTTCACATCAGTCTGTTTGAGAGAAGTGAGAGAAGAGGCAGAGACAATGCTGAGCTGTCGGGCTTTCCACCCTTCACGTCTGTGCCAGCAGCCTGTGTACACATTGTGGCCTGTTCCACACAGGGTCTGTGAGCCGCTTGAATGCAACATGTGGAAACAGGTGGAAGAATCGAGAAAGAGCATGAACTTCATGGAGCGAGTTCTTGAGGAGTTGGTAAAAGAATTTTGGGAGGAAAAACCAAGAAATCAGGACAACAGACCTGATGATAATGAACAAGGCAAAAGACTATCAGAGGACAAGGAGGGAGATGGCTTTTGTCTGTCCCTGGATGTCCAGCGATTCTCCCCAGAAGAACTGAATGTGAAAGTACTTGGAAGAAAAGTACTGGTGACAGGAAAACACGAGAAGAAAAGTGATGATGGCAGCGGCTCTTCCAGCTACAAATATGAAGAGTTCAGGAGAGAATTTCAGCTGCCAGAAGATGTCGATGCTGAAGCTCTTAACTGCTGTTTGTCACAGGACGGTCGGTTAAAGGTTCAAGCCCCACGCCTGGCACTGCCAGCTGTGAATGAACGAACCGTGCCCGTCAACATCACTTCAGATACAACAACCAGTCCCCAGCTAAATCCTGGCCAAGAGGCACAGAAACTGGAGAATGGAAAATATGAGAGGAAAGATGAGGAGGAAGTAAAAATGGACAATTAAATCTCATTTACAGTTATCTTTTGTAAGGTGTAATAATTCTATACGTGCAGAACTGATTTTCTGAGACCATGATTTGAAGGCATAATGCTAAAATTAATTGTTAAATTCTATGTGTGTACTGTACTGTTATAAACAATCATGTGGATTATTTTTATGTATGCATTTGGTACAATAAATACTTTTGAAAATAATAGTGATGATTCAGCCTTTTCCCCTTATAGAAAGAAACGATTATGACACAACTGAAAAGCTAGACACTTAACTCCTGTATTCTAAGTGAGGAAAAACATATTTTAATTTGGTTTCACCTAAAACCCAGAGAAAGAATTCTATTTGTCAAGATCTTCCTGCAAACGAACTTGGTCCATGAACAATATGTCAAAGTATTGCACAGACGCAGTGCACCAACATCTCTGTATTATCCTGCAGCCTCACAATGAGCAGCAACTTTTTGTTTTATTCATTCATGGGATGTGGGTGTTGCTGGTCAGGCCAACATTTATTACTCATCCCTCGTTGCCTTTCTTCAGAGGGCATTTAAAAGCCAACCACATTGCCATGGGTTTGGAGTCACATGTAAGCCAGGTAAATACAGCAGATTGACTTCCCTAAAGGACATTAGTGAACAAGTTGGGGTTTTACAACAATGGTTTCAAAGTCACCATTAGACTTTTAATTCCAAATTTTTATAGAAATCAAATTCCACCACCTGCTACAGTGGGATTCAAATCCAGGTCCCCAGAGAATTACACTGTATCTCGGGATTGCTAGTCCAGCAACAATACCACTACACCATCAAATCCCTCTTGTGCTCCAGCTGGTCTTCCAACAGAGAGAACTAAGTCCAGTAATCCATATATCAAATTATTGCACAGACCCAGTGCACCAAATCTCTGTGTGACCCTGCAGCCTCACAATGAGCAGCAACAACAGCTTGTCTTCCAACACAGACACCAGAGTGGACACCATTCATTTACTGGATGATGCAAACCTATTTCATTGCGGTTACCTGTTCAATGTAAATAACAGAGAGGAATAGCAAAGTTACTTGCATTGTAAGCAGCTTATATAAACTCTCAGTGAAATAATATTACTGATCCTGTACCCCTGAATATAAGAACATAAAGAGTTGGAACAGGTGTTGGCCATTCTGCCTCTTGAGCCTCCTTTACGATTCAGTTAGGTCATGACTGATCTGATTGTGGCCTAAACTCCACTTTACATCTTGCTCCCCATAACACTTGACTCCATTGTCAATCAAGCCTCCTTTGCCATTCAATTAGATCAATGTTTACCTAATTCTGGCCAGAATTCCACCTTCCTGTCTTCCCCCCATAACCATTGACTCCACAGTCAATCAAAAATGTGTCTAACAGCCTTGAATATTCTCAAAGACCCAGCTCTACTGCTCACTGTGGAAGAGAGTTCCAATCGCTAACGTCCCTCTGAGAGATGAAATGTCTCTGCATCTCCTTCATAAATGGCAGAACTCTTATTTTTAACGTGCCTCCTAATTTTTTATGTCCCCATGAGGGAGAACATCCTCTCAGCAGCTACCCTATCAAGCCCAACGTATCTTACACGTTTCGATAAGATATCTTACTGTAGCACTATGGTGTGTAATATTTCTTGCAGTGCCAGATAGAAGTTATATTCCTGCTTCAAACTTACTCCATGATACTGGTGGACAAGCAGCTCGTGTGTTTATTTTGATGCCGGCCATTGGGAAAGCTCAACAATCGTATCACAGGTTGTGGAATACATGGGCAACGCCACAGCTTATTTATTAGTTAAAATGTTAAATAATGTAATAATGTAAATCCAGTCTATGAACTTATACTGAACCTGGAATCTATTTGATCGTAATGCTGCCAATACTCACCTGAGAATAAAGATTTATGTTGCAGTTCATAGGAGACGCTTGTGAGTGATGGAAACTGTCATTTACCAATTTAGGAAGTTATGATGTTGGGAACTCTGCAACAACATTAATAGGCTGGGCCTTCATATTCATCAATTTAATATAAAACAATAGAAAATTAAAACATTGCTACATTTTATCAATAATGTGTTGTCAATGTTGATGTTATCGTTGAAGAGACCAGAGGGAAGATGAGCAGTTTTCATTTGTGTTGTTTTTTGTTACTGGAATGGAAGAAGTGAAAGGGTAGATTCAATGGCAACTTTCAAAATGGAAAAGGATATATATCTGCAACTAAATAATTTGCAGAGTTTTGGCAAAAGAACAGGGGATTCGGGAGTAATTGGATAGCACTTTCAAAGACCTGACATAGAGGTGGTGGACAGAATTTTGAGCTGGAATTTTCTCGACCTGTCAATAATGTATTATTAAATTTCTACATTTGCAAATCTTATATCAAAGTAAATAATGGACAACATGCTTTAGTAATTATGAACTACACAGCAGCTTTATAAAAACTATTCTGTTTTTAAACCTATGTTATTAGGATTAGAACGGAACTAATGCCTCAACCCGAACTTCACTTTTACAAAACTGATTTGAATTTCACTCTTTTTCATTGATAGATGTCGCTTCAACATCTCAGAACTCAGAAATGAAAACAGCAAAACTAGAAAGCAAAAGACAGAGTCCTCATTCTCTCATAATATCTGTTCAAAGTTCATTCAGTTAAACGCATCTTATTCTCCAAAAATCTCGTGTTTATACTTGCTCTGCCTTCTGTGAGGCTGTCAATCATTAACAATGCTCCTCCCAACTATTCTCTCACTGGCTGAGTACATTCCAGAAGACTCTGGAACGGCTCCAGTGGGTGTCACTGAGCTGAGTCATTCTTGATTAAAGCAAGGCTGGGATGAGACATCATTTGTTTTCAGCTCATGTGTCATAAACCCAGCAAAGTTTAGTTCATTCTGGAAATGTCTGGGTTTCTGGGAGTAGAATATATAAGGCGTGTGTTCTGAGTGCTGCAGCAGATCAGAGACTGAAGACTGGGAGTTCACATCAGTCGGTTTAAGAGAAGTGAAAGAAGAGGCAGAGACAATGCTGAGCTGTCGGTCTTTCCACCCTTCACGTCTGTGCCAGCAGCCTGTGTACACATTGTGGCCTGTTCCACACAGGGTCTGTGAGCCGCTTGAATGCAACACGTGGAAACAGATGGAAGAATCGAGAAAGAGCATGAACTTCATGGAGCGAGTTCTTGAGGAGCTGGCAAAAGAATTTTGGGAGGAAAAACCAAGAAATCAGGACAACAGACCTGATGATAATGAAGAAGGTAAAAGACTATCAGAGGACAAGGAGGGCGATGGCTTTTCTCTGTCCCTGGATGTCCAGCGCTTCTCCCCCGAAGAACTGAATGTGAAAGTACTTGGAAGAAAAGTGCTGGTGACAGGAAAACACGAGAAGAAAAGTGATGATGGCAGCGGCTCTTCCAGCTACAAATATGAAGAGTTCCGGAGAGAATTTCAGCTGCCAGAAGATGTCGATGCTGAAGATCTTAACTGCTGTTTGTCACAGGACGGTCGGTTAAAGGTTCAAGCCCCACGCCTGGCACTGCCAGCTGTGAATGAACGAATTGTGCCCATCAACATCACCTCGGATACAACAACCAGTCCCCGGCTAAATCCTGGCCAAGAGGCACAGAAACTGGAGAGTGTGAATGATGCAAAGAAAATTGAGGAGGAAGTAAAAATGGACAATTAAAACTCATTTACCATTAAATAAGATGTACGGATTCTTTATGTGCAGAAATGAATTTCTGAGACATTGATATGAAGGCATAATCTGAAAGTGAATTGTTAAATTGTAAGTCTGAACTGTGTTATCAGCATTCATGTGGATTATTTTTATATATAGATATGTATCTAGAAAAATAAATACTTTTGAAAATAATAGTGGTGATTCAGCTTTTTTACTTCACAAAAAGAAACTAATACAACACAACTGAAAAGCTAGACACTTAATTCCTGCATTCTTAGTGAAGAAAAACACATTTTAGTTTGGAATCACAAAAATCCCGAGAAAGAATTCTATTTGTCAAGATCTGTGTACAACTGAACTCAGTCCAGCAAACAATATATCAAACTATTGCACAGACCTAGTGCACCAACATCTCTGTATGACCCTGCAGCCTCACAATGAGCAGCAACAACAGTCTGTCTTCTAACACAGACACCAGACTGGGCACCAGTCATTTACTGGATGGTGGCATCCTCTTTCATTGGGGTTACCTGTTCGATATAAATGACTGGGAGGAAAAGCAAAGTTACTTGCATTGTAAGCAAATTTTATAAAGTTTCTGTGAAATAATAAGACTGATCCTGTACTATTGAACATAAGAACATCTGGAACAGGAGCATGCGCAGGCCATTCGGCCCCTCAAGGCTCCTTCACCGTTCAATTACATTGTGGTTTACCTACTTCTGGCTGTAATTCTACATTCCTTTCTGCCCCACATAACCCTTGACTCTATTGTCAATCAAAAATCTGTCTAACAGCCTTGAATGAACTCAAAGACCCGGCTCTACTGCTCACTGTGAAAGAGAGTTCCAATCGCAAATGTCCCTCTGAGAGAAGAAATTTCTCTGCATCTCCATCTTAACTGGAAGAACTCTTATTTTTAAAATGCCCCTAATTCTTGACTTCCCGATGAGGGGGAACATCCTCTATCCTGTCTATCCATCTATCCTGTCAATAAGCAAAGTGTCTTACACAGGCGGATGTTTGAGGGCAAATCAACAACTGACATGTGGGGGGGCTTTCAAACGTCAGTTGATAAGAATTCAGGACTGGCATGTTCCTACTGGGATGAAGGATAAGCATGGCAAGTTTCAGGAACCTTGGATAACGAAAGATATTGTCAAGTTAGTCAAAAAGAAAAGGGAAGCATTCGTAAGGTCTAGAAGGCTCGGAACAGATGAAGCCCATGGAGAATACAAAGAAAGTAGGAAGAAACTTAAGCAAGGAGTCAGGAGGGCTAAAAGGGATCTTGAAAAGTCATTGGCAACCAGGATTTATGAAAATCCCAAGGTCTTTTATACATATGTAAAAAGCAAGAGGGTAGCCAGGGAAAGGGTAGGCCCACTCAGGGACAGAGGTGGGAATCTGTGTGTGGAGCCAGAAGAAATGGGAGAGATACTAAATGAATACTTCTCATCAGTATTCACCAAAGAGAAGGACTTAGCGGTCAATTTGTTTAGGGTAGAGTGTGTAAATAGCCTGGATTATGTTGAGATCAAAAAAGAGGAGGTGTTAGGCGTCTTGAAGAATATTAAAGTGGATAAGTCCCCAGGGCCAGATGGGATCTACCCCAGAGTACTGAGGGAGGCAAGGGAGGAGATTGCTGGGGCCTTGACAGAAATCTTTGTATCCTCACTTGCTATGGGTGAGATCTCAGAGGATTGGAGAATGGCCAATGTTGTTCCATTGTTTAAGAAGGGTAGCAGGGATAATCCAGGAAATTACAGGCCGGTGAGACTTACGTCAGTGGTAGGGAATTATTGAAGAAGATTCTTCATGACAGGATTTACTACCATTTGGAAGCAAATGGGTGTATTAGTAAGAGGCAGCATGGTTTTGTGAAGGGGAGGTCATGTCTCACTAACTTGATCGAGTTTTTCGAGGAAGTGACAAAGATGATCGATGATGGAAGGGCAGTGGATGTTATCTACATGGATTTTAATAAGGCCTTTGACAAGGTCTTTCATGGCAGACTGGTACAGAAGGTAAAGTCGCACGGGATCAGAGGTGAGCTGGCAAGATGGATACAGAATTAGCTTGGTCATAGAAGACAGAGGGCAGCAGTGGAGGGTGCTTTTCTGAATGGAGAGCTGTGACAAGTGGTGTTCCACAGGGATCAGTGCTAGGACCTTTGCTGTTTGTAGTATACATAAATGATTTGGAGGAAAATGTAACTGGGCTAATTAGTGAGTTTGCAGACGACACTAAGGTTGGAGGAGTTGCAGATAGTGAAGAGGATTGTCAAAGGATACAATGGGATTTAGATCGGTTGGAGACTTGGGCGGAGAAATGGCAGATGGAGTTCAATCCGGACAAATGCGAGGTAATGTATTTTGGAAGGTCTAATACAGGAAGGAATTATACAATAAATGGCAGAACCCTTAAGTGCATTGTTGGGCAGAGGGATCTGGGTGTACAGGTCCACAGGTCACTGAAAGTGGCAACGCAGGTAGATAAGGTAGTCAGGAAGGCATATGGCATGCTTGCCTTCATCGACAGGAGTATTGCGTATAAAAGCTGGGAAGTCATGCTGCAGCTGTACAGAACCTTGGTTAGGCCACACTTGGAATATTGTGTGCAATTCTGGTCACCACATTACCAGAAGGATATGGAGGTGTTGGAGAGGGTGCAGAAGAGGTTTACCAGGATGCTGCCTGGTCTGGAGGTTATTAGCTATGAGGAGAGGTTGGAGAAACTCAGATTGTTCTCACTAGAGCGACGGAGATTGAGGGGTGACTTGATAGAAGTTTACAAAATTATGAGTGGCATGGACAGAGTAGATAGTCAGAAGCTTTTTCCCAGGGTGGGAGAGTCAATTACTAGGGGACATAGATGTAAGGTGAGAGGAGAAAACTTTAGAGGAGATGTGTAGGGCAAGTTTTTTACGCAGAGGATAGTGAGTGTCTGGAATTCACTGCCAGAGGAGGTGGTGGAAGCAGGTGCGATAGTGGTGTTTAAGAGGCACCTTGACAAATACATGAATAGGATGGGAATAGAGGGATACGGCCTCGGAAGTGCAAAATGTTTTAGTTTGACAGGCAATATGATCGGTGCAGGCTTAGAGGGCCTGTTCCTGTGCTGTACTTCTCCTTGTTCTTTGTCCTTTGTTTTAACAAGGGATCCGTACCTTACTTGGTCAGTGTGATGTGTAATATTTCCTCCAGTGTCAGTCAGCAGTTCCATTCCTTCAGTAAATTTACTGTATTATACAGACAGAAAAATTGCTCATGTGTTTAGGTTGATGCTGGGTAGTGAGAAACATCAAAAATCATATCACAGTCTGTGGAATACGTGAGTAACAGCACAGCTTATTTTATTCGTTAAAATGCTAAATGGTGTACAAAAGTAAATTCAGGCTTTGAACTTATACTGAACCTGGAATGTATTTGATCGTAATACTGTCAAAACACATCTGAGAATAAAGATTTATGTTGCAGTGTATAGGAAACTCTTGTGTGTGATGGAAACTGTCATTTACCAATTTAAGAAGTTATAATGTTGGGAACTTGAGCAGTTTTATTATGTGCTGTTTCTTGTTACTGGTCTGGAATATGTGAAAGGGTAGATTCTATGGCAACTTTCAAAATGGAAAAGGATATATACCTGCAAAGAAATAATTTGCTGAGTTTAGGCAAAAGAGCAGGTGAGTCGGGAGTCATTGGACAGCACTTTCAAAGAGTTGACACAGGCATGGTGGACCAAATGGCCACATTTTGAGCTGAGAGATTATAGATTTGTCGGTAATTTATTATTAATTTTGTTTATTTGAAATCTCATATCAAAGCACATAACGGACAACAGGTTTTAGTAATTGAGAAGTGCACATCCGATTTATTTGTAAGTATTCCATTTCTAAATCTATACTATCAACATTATAAGAAAACTATGCCTCCCTCTGGGTTATAATCGGAACTTTACTTAATCTCATCCAAACTGATTTGAATTTCATTCCTTCTTATTCTGCTCAATATCATTTTAACATCTTAAAAATCATTCAAAAGAGAAAAACTAGAAAGCTGAAGACCAACTCCTCATTCTCTCATGATATTAGTTTCTAATTCATTAAGCTAAACTCATCTGGTTTTCCATAAATCTCGCTTTCTTGCACTTGCTATACCTGATGCTAGGCTGTCAGTCACTAACATTGTTCCCCCCATCTATTCCCTCACTGGCTGAGTACATTTCAGAAGTCTCAGGAACGGCTCCAGTGGGTGTCACTGAGCCGAGTCATTCTTGATTAAAGCAAGGCTGGGATGAGATGTCATTTATTTTCAGCTCACGTGTTATAAACCCAGCAAAGTTTAGTTCATTCTGGAAATGTCTGGGTTTCTGGGAGTAGAATATATAAGGTGTGTGTTCTGAGTGCTGCAGCAGATCAGAAGCTGAAGACTGGGAGTTCACATCAGTCGGTTTGAGAGAAGTGAGAGAAGAGGCAGAGACAAAGCTGAGCTGTCGGGCTTTCCACCTTTTACATCTGTGCCAGCAGCCTGTGTACACATTGTGGCCTGTTCCACACAGGGTCAGTGAGCCACTTGAATCCAACACGTGGAAACAGGTGGAAGAAGCGAGAAAGAGCATGAACTTCATGGAACGAGTTCTTGAGGAGCTGGCAAAAGAATTTTGGGAGGAAAAACCAAGAAATCAGGACAACAGACCTGATGATAATGAAGAAGGTAAAAGACAATCAGAGGACAAGGAGGGAGATGGCTTTTCTCTGTCCCTGGATGTCCAGCGATTCTCCCCAGAAGAACTGAAGGTGAAAGTACTTGGAAGAAAAGTGCTGGTGACAGGAAAACACGAGAAAAAGAGTGATGATGGCAGCGGCTCTTCCAGCTACAAATATGAAGAGTTCAGGAGAGAATTTCAGCTGCCAGAAGATGTCGATGCTGAAGCTCTTAACTGCTGTTTGTCACAGGACGGTCGGTTAAAGGTTCAAGCCCCACGCCTGGCACTGCCAGCTGTGAATGAAAGAACCGTGCCCGTCAACATCACCTCGGATACAACAACCAGTCCCTGGCTAAATCTTGGCCAAGAGGCACAGAAACTGGAGAGCGGAAAAGCTGAGAGGAAAAGTGAGGAGGAAGTAAAAATGGACAATTAAATCTCATTTACAGTCATCTTTTGTAAGAATGGTATAAATGCAGAAATGAGTTTCTGAGACCATGAAACGAAGGCATAATGCTGAAAATGAATTGTTAATGTGTAAGTCTGGACTCTGTTGTTATCAGAATTCATGTGGATTATTTTTATATATATGTATTTGGAAAAATAAATACTTTTGAAAATAATAGTGATGATTCACCTTTTTTACCTTGTATAAAGAAACTAAAGTGACTCAGCGGAAAGACTAGGCATTTAGTTCCTATATTCTCAGTGAAGAAAAACATATTTTAATTTGGATTCACCTAAAACCCAGAGAAAAAATTCTATTTGTCAAGATCTGTCTCCAACTGGTCTGAGCCCAGTAAACAATATATCAAATTATTGCACCGACCCAGTGCACCAAATCTCTGTATGACCCTGCAGCCTCACAATGAGCAGCAACAACAGCTTGTCTTCCAACACAGACACCACACTGGGCACCACTCAATCACTGGATGGTGGAACCTGCTTCATTGGGGTTACCTCTTTGAAATTAATAATTAGGAAGGAAATGATGTTGCAAGCATAGTAAATAACTTATATAAAGTTTCGGGTAAATAATATTGCTGATCCTGTACCTTTCAACATAAGGACATAAGGGGTAAGAGCAGGCATAGGCCAATTAGCCCCTCCAGCCTCCTTCGCTATTCAGTTGGATCACAACCGATTTTATTGTAGCTTTAATTCCATTTTCCTGTCAGTCCCCCATAACTCGACCCCATTGTCGATCAAAAGTCTGTCAAACAACCTTCAATATATTCGTGACCCAGCCTCCACTGGTCACTGTGGAAGAAAATTACAAACATCATCGACCCTCTGAGAGAAGGAATTTTGTCTCATCTCCATCTTAAATGGCTTACCTCATTTTTAAACTACCCCTTGTTCTTGATTTCCCCATGAGGCGCAACATCCTCTCGGCACCTACCCTGTCAAAGAATCCTACACGTTTCAATGAGGAATCTGTATCTTACAGTATCAGTATAACGTATAATATTTCTTGCAGTGTCAGTCAGCAGTTATGTTACCTCAGTAACTTTACTGTAAACACCTCGCGTGTTTAGGTTGATGCTGGGCAGTGGGTAACATCAACAATCGTATGAGAGGCTGCAGAATACATGAGCAATGCCACAGCTTATTTATTAGTTAAAAAGTGTACAAATATAAAATCAGACTATGAACTTATACTAAACCTGGGTTTCATCCCAATGCTGCCAAAACGCACTTGGGAATGAAGATTTATGTCGCAGATCAGAGGAGACTCTTGTGTGATGGAAACAATTTAGAAAGTTGTGACATAGGGAGCTTTGCAACAACATTCATGGTAGACCCTTCATTTTTATAATACAGTAGAAAATTAAAACTTTGCTATATTTAATCTATAATGTGTTGTCAATTTTGATGTTTTCAGTGAAGAGACCAGAGGGGAGATGAGTTGTTTTCATTTGTGTTGTTTTTTGTTACTGGAATGGAAGATGTGAAAGGGTAAATTCAATGGCAACTATCAAAAAGGAAAAGGATATATACCTACACAAAGTAATAATTTGCAGAGTTTTAGTGAAAGAGCAGGGGAGTTGGGAGTAATTGGATAGCACTTCCAAAGATCTGAGGCAGGTGTGGTGGACCAAATGGCCTCATTTTGAGCTAAGAGATTCTAAATTAATTGGTAACTTATTATTAATTTTCTATATTTTCAAGTGTCATGTCAAAACATATAACAAACAACAGATTTTAGGAATTGTGAAGTACACAACAGCTTTATTTGTAACTATTCCATTTTTAAATGGTACAAAGATAGGTAGGAAACTTTTTTGTCAACATGACACAAGGAGGCGACAAAAGGTTATAGATGGGTTAGGGGAGTGGGCAAAGATCTGGCAAATGGAGTACAATGTGGGAAAAGGTGAGGTTGTCCATTTTGGCAGAATGAATAAAAAAGAGGCATATTATCTAAATGGTGAGAGATCGCAGAGCTCTGAGATGCAGAGGGATCTGGGTGTCCTAGTGCATGAATCACAAAAGGCTGCTATGGAGGTGCAGCAAGAAATTAGCAAAGCTAATACAATGTTGCGAGGGGAATTGTATTCAAAAATAGGGAGGTTAATCTCTTGTTATACAGAATATTGTTGAGATCACATCTGAAGCGGTTCAGAGAAGTTTTACCAGATTTATGCCTGGAATAGGCAGGTTGCCTTATGAGGACAGGCTAGGCTTGTACCCACTGGAGTTTCAAAGAGGAAGAGGCGACTTCATTGAAACATATAAGATCCCGAGAGGATTTGACAGGGTGGATGTGCAGAGAATGTTTCCTCTTATGGGAGAATCTAGAACTAGGGGCCATTGTTTAAAAATAAGGGGTCGTCCATTTCAGACAGAGGTGAGGAAAGTTTTTTTTCTCCCAGAAGATTATGAGACTTTGGAATTCTCTTCTTCAAAAGATAGTTGAGGCAGACTCTTTGAGTATTTTTAAATCAGAGGTAGATAGATTCTTGATAAGCAAGGGATGAAAGGTTATCAGGGGTAGGCAAGAATGTGGAGTTGAGGTTACAATTGATCAGCCATGATCTTATTGAATGACGGAGCAGGCTCGAGGGGCCGAGTGTCCTACTCCTGCTCCTAATTCATATGTTCATATGCAGATATATATTACCATTATTATAAGGGAAATAATGCTCCTCAATTAAACACAATCAGAACTTCATTTGGCCTAAACTAAACTGATTTGAATTTCACTCCTTCGCACTCTGCTGAATATCATTTTAACAATGTACAAAGCTAGAAAGCCAAAGACCTAGTCCTCATTCTCATAATATCAGTTCAAATTTCATTCAGTTAAACGCTTCTTGTTCTCAAAAGTTCTCACGTTTCTGCAGTTGCTCTGCCTTCTGTGAGGCTGTCAGTCACTAACATTGCTCCTCCCATCTATTCTCTCACTGGCTGAGTACATTCCAGAAGTCTCTGGAATGGCTCCAGTGGGTGTCACTGAGCTGAGTCATTCTTGATTAAAGCAAGGCTGGGATGAGACGTCATTTGTTTTCAGCTCATGTGTCATAAACCCAGCAAAGTTTAGTTCATTCTGGAAATGTCTGGGTTTCTGGGAGTAGAATATATAAGGCGTGTGTTCTGAGTGCTGCAGCAGATCAGAGACTGAAGACTGGGAGTTCACATCAGTCGGTTTAAGAGAAGTGAAAGAAGAGGCAGAGACAATGCTGAGCTGTCGGTCTTTCCACCCTTCACGTCTGTGCCAGCAGCCTGTGTACACATTGTGGCCTGTTCCACACAGGGTCTGTGAGCCGCTTGAATGCAACACATGGAAACAGATGGAAGAATCGAGAAAGAGCATGAACTTCATGGAGCGAGTTCTTGAGGAGCTGGCAAAAGAATTTTGGGAGGAAAAACCAAGAAATCAGGACAACAGACCTGGTGATAATGAAGAAGGTAAAAGACTATCAGTGGACAAGGAGGGCGATGGCTTTTCTCTGTCCCTGGATGTCCAGCGATTCTCCCCAGAAGAACTGAATGTGAAAGTACTTGGAAGAAAAGTGCTGGTGACAGGAAAACACGAGAAGAAAAGTGATGATGGCAGCGGCTCTTCCAGCTACAAATATGAAGAGTTCAGGAGAGAATTTCAGCTGCCAGAAGATGTCGATGCTGAAGCTCTTAACTGCTGTTTGTCACAGGACGGTCGGTTAAAGGTTCAAGCCCCACGCCTGGCACTGCCAGCTGTGAATGAACGAATTGTGCCCATCAACATCACCTCGGATACAACAACCAGTCCCCGGCTAAATCCTGGCCAAGAGGCACAGAAACTGAAGAGTGTGAATGATGCAAAGAAAATTGAGGAGGAAGTAAAAATGGACAATTAAAACTCATTTACCATTAAATAAGATGTACGGATTCTTTATGTGCAGAAATGAATTTCTGAGACATTGATATGAAGGCATAATCTGAAAGTGAATTTTTAAATTGTAAGTCTGAACTGTGTTATCAGCATTCATGTGGATTATTTTTATATATAGATATGTATCTGGAAAAATAAATACTTTTGAAAATAATAGTGGTGATTCAGCTTTTTTACTTCACAAAAAGAAACTAATACAACACAACTGAAAAGCTAGACACTTAGTACCTGCATTCTTAGTGAAGAAAAACACATTTTAGTTTGGAATCACAAAAATCCCGAGAAAGAATTCTATTTGTCAAGATCTGTGTACAACTGAACTCAGTCCAGCAAACAATATATCAAACTATTGCACAGACCCAGTGCACCAACATCTCTGTATGACCCTGCAGCCTCACAATGAGCAGCAACAACAGTCTGTCTTCTAACACAGACACCAGACTGGGCACCAGTCATTTACTGGATGGTGGAATCCTCTTTCACTGGGGTTACCTGTTCGATATAAATGACTGGGAGGAAAAGCAAAGTTACTTGCATTGTAAGCAAATTTTATAAAGTTTCTGTGAAATAATAAGACTGATCCTGTACTATTGAACATAAGAACATCTGGAACAGGAGCATGCGCAGGCCATTTGGCCCCTCGAGCCTCCTTCACCGTTCAATTACATTGTGGTTTACCTACTTCTGGCTGTAATTCTACATTCCTTTCTGCCCCACATAACCCTTGACTCTATTGTCAATCAAAAATCTGTCTAACAGCCTTGAATGAACTCAAAGACCCGGCTCTACTGCTCACTGTGAAAGAGAGTCCCAATCGCAAATGTCCCTCTGAGAGAAGAAATTTCTCTGCATCTCCATCTTAACTGGAAGAACTCTTATTTTTAAAATGCCCCTAATTCTTGACTTCCTGATGAGGGGGAACATCCTCTATCCTGTCTATCCATCTATCCTGTCAATAAGCAAAGTGTCTTACACAGGCGGATGTTTGAGGGCAAATCAACAACTGACATGTGGGGGGGCTTTCAAACATCAGTTGATAAGAATTCAGGACTGGCATGTTCCTACTGGGATGAAGGATAAGCATGGCAAGTTTCAGGAACCTTGGATAACGAAAGATATTGTCAAGTTAGTCAAAAAGAAAAGGGAAGCATTCGTAAGGTCAAGAAGGCTCGGAACAGATGAAGCCCATGGAGAATACAAAGAAAGTAGGAAGAAACTTAAGCAAGGAGTCAGGAGGGCTAAAAGGGATCTTGAAAAGTCATTGGCAACCAGGATTTATGAAAATCCCAAGGTCTTTTATACATATGTAAAAAGCAAGAGGGTAGCCAGGGAAAGGGTAGGCCCACTCAGGGACAGAGGTGGGAATCTGTGTGTGGAGCCAGAAGAAATGGGAGAGATACTAAATGAATACTTCTCATCAGTATTCACCAAAGAGAAGGACTTAGCGGTCAATTTGTTTAGGGTAGAGTGTGTAAATAGCCTGGATTATGTTGAGATCAAAAAAGAGGAGGTGTTAGGCGTCTTGAAGAATATTAAAGTGGATAAGTCCCCAGGGCCAGATGGGATCTACCCCAGAGTACTGAGGGAGGCAAGGGAGGAGATTGCTGGGGCCTTGACAGAAATCTTTGTATCCTCACTTGCTATGGGTGAGATCTCAGAGGATTGGAGAATGGCCAATGTTGTTCCATTGTTTAAGAAGGGTAGCAGGGATAATCCAGGAAATTACAGGCCGGTGAGACTTACGTCAGTGGTAGGGAATTATTGAAGAAGATTCTTCATGACAGGATTTACTACCATTTGGAAGCAAATGGGTGTATTAGTAAGAGGCAGCATGGTTTTGTGAAGGGGAGGTCATGTCTCACTAACTTGATCGAGTTTTTCGAGGAAGTGACAAAGATGATCGATGATGGAAGGGCAGTGGATGTTATCTACATGGATTTTAATAAGGCCTTTGACAAGGTCTTTCGTGGCAGACTGGTACAGAAGGTAAAGTCGCACGGGATCAGAGGTGAGCTGGCAAGATGGATACAGAATTAGCTTGGTCATAGAAGACAGAGGGCAGCAGTGGAGGGTGCTTTTCTGAATGGAGAGCTGTGACAAGTGGTGTTCCACAGGGATCAGTGCTAGGACCTTTGCTGTTTGTAGTATACATAAATGATTTGGAGGAAAATGTAACTGGGCTAATTAGTGAGTTTGCAGACGACACTAAGGTTGGAGGAGTTGCAGATAGTGAAGAGGATTGTCAAAGGATACAATGGGATTTAGATCGGTTGGAGACTTGGGCGGAGAAATGGCAGATGGAGTTCAATCCGGACAAATGCGAGGTAATGTATTTTGGAAGGTCTAATACAGGAAGGAATTATACAATAAATGGCAGAACCCTTAAGTGCATTGTTGGGCAGAGGGATCTGGGTGTACAGGTCCACAGGTCACTGAAAGTGGCAACGCAGGTAGATAAGGTAGTCAGTAAGGCATATGGCATGCTTGCCTTCATCGACAGGAGTATTGCGTATAAAAGCTGGGAAGTCATGCTGCAGCTGTACAGAACCTTGGTTAGGCCACACTTGGAATATTGTGTGCAATTCTGGTCACCACATTACCAGAAGGATATGGAGGTGTTGGAGAGGGTGCAGAAGAGGTTTACCAGGATGCTGCCTGGTCTGGAGGTTATTAGCTATGAGGAGAGGTTGGAGAAACTCAGATTGTTCTCACTAGAGCGACGGAGATTGAGGGGTGACTTGATAGAAGTTTACAAAATTATGAGTGGCATGGACAGAGTAGATAGTCAGAAGCTTTTTCCCAGGGTGGGAGAGTCAATTACTAGGGGACATAGATGTAAGGTGAGAGGAGAAAACTTTAGAGGAGATGTGTGGGGCAAGTTTTTTACGCAGAGGATAGTGAGTGTCTGGAATTCACTGCCAGAGGAGGTGGTGGAAGCAGGTGCGATAGTGGTGTTTAAGAGGCACCTTGACAAATACATGAATAGGATGGGAATAGAGGGATACGGCCTCGGAAGTGCAAAATGTTTTAGTTTGACAGGCAATATGATCGGTGCAGGCTTAGAGGGCCTGTTCCTGTGCTGTACTTCTCCTTGTTCTTTGTCCTTTGTTTTAACAAGGGATCCGTACCTTACTTGGTCAGTGTGATGTGTAATATTTCCTCCAGTGTCAGTCAGCAGTTCCATTCCTTCAGTAAATTTACTGTATTATACAGACAGAAAAATTGCTCATGTGTTTAGGTTGATGCTGGGTAGTGAGAAACATCAAAAATCATATCACAGTCTGTGGAATACGTGAGTAACAGCACAGCTTATTTTATTCGTTAAAATGCTAAATGGTGTACAAAAGTAAATTCAGGCTTTGAACTTATACTGAACCTGGAATGTATTTGATCGTAATACTGCCAAAACACATCTGAGAATAAAGATTTATGTTGCAGTGTATAGGAAACTCTTGTGTGTGATGGAAACTGTCATTTACCAATTTAAGAAGTTATAATGTTGGGAACTTGAGCAGTTTTATTATGTGCTGTTTCTTGTTACTGGTCTGGAATATGTGAAAGGGTAGATTCTATGGCAACTTTC
This sequence comes from Carcharodon carcharias, assembly GCF_017639515.1. Lineage (NCBI taxonomy): Eukaryota > Metazoa > Chordata > Chondrichthyes > Lamniformes > Lamnidae > Carcharodon > Carcharodon carcharias. The sequence continues at coordinate 16,276,459 of NC_054489.1, forward strand.
AAAATGGAAAAGGATATATACCTGCAAAGAAATAATTTGCTGAGTTTAGGCAAAAGAGCAGGTGAGTCGGGAGTCATTGGACAGCACTTTCAAAGAGTTGACACAGGCATGGTGGACCAAATGGCCACATTTTGAGCTGAGAGATTATAGATTTGTCGGTAATTTATTATTAATTTTGTTTATTTGAAATCTCATATCAAAGCACATAACGGACAACAGGTTTTAGTAATTGAGAAGTGCACATCCGATTTATTTGTAAGTATTCCATTTCTAAATCTATACTATCAACATTATAAGAAAACTATGCCTCCCTCTGGGTTATAATCGGAACTTTACTTAATCTCATCCAAACTGATTTGAATTTCATTCCTTCTTATTCTGCTCAATATCATTTTAACATCTTAAAAATCATTCAAAAGAGAAAAACTAGAAAGCTGAAGACCAACTCCTCATTCTCTCATGATATTAGTTTCTAATTCATTAAGCTAAACTCATCTGGTTTTCCATAAATCTCGCTTTCTTGCACTTGCTATACCTGATGCTAGGCTGTCAGTCACTAACATTGTTCCCCCCATCTATTCCCTCACTGGCTGAGTACATTTCAGAAGTCTCAGGAACGGCTCCAGTGGGTGTCACTGAGCCGAGTCATTCTTGATTAAAGCAAGGCTGGGATGAGATGTCATTTATTTTCAGCTCACGTGTTATAAACCCAGCAAAGTTTAGTTCATTCTGGAAATGTCTGGGTTTCTGGGAGTAGAATATATAAGGTGTGTGTTCTGAGTGCTGCAGCAGATCAGAAGCTGAAGACTGGGAGTTCACATCAGTCGGTTTGAGAGAAGTGAGAGAAGAGGCAGAGACAATGCTGAGCTGTCGGGCTTTCCACCTTTTACATCTGTGCCAGCAGCCTGTGTACACATTGTGGCCTGTTCCACACAGGGTCAGTGAGCCACTTGAATCCAACACGTGGAAACAGGTGGAAGAAGCGAGAAAGAGCATGAACTTCATGGAACGAGTTCTTGAGGAGCTGGCAAAAGAATTTTGGGAGGAAAAACCAAGAAATCAGGACAACAGACCTGATGATAATGAAGAAGGTAAAAGACAATCAGAGGACAAGGAGGGAGATGGCTTTTCTCTGTCCCTGGATGTCCAGCGATTCTCCCCAGAAGAACTGAAGGTGAAAGTACTTGGAAGAAAAGTGCTGGTGACAGGAAAACACGAGAAAAAGAGTGATGATGGCAGCGGCTCTTCCAGCTACAAATATGAAGAGTTCAGGAGAGAATTTCAGCTGCCAGAAGATGTCGATGCTGAAGCTCTTAACTGCTGTTTGTCACAGGACGGTCGGTTAAAGGTTCAAGCCCCACGCCTGGCACTGCCAGCTGTGAATGAAAGAACCGTGCCCGTCAACATCACCTCGGATACAACAACCAGTCCCTGGCTAAATCTTGGCCAAGAGGCACAGAAACTGGAGAGCGGAAAAGCTGAGAGGAAAAGTGAGGAGGAAGTAAAAATGGACAATTAAATCTCATTTACAGTCATCTTTTGTAAGAATGGTATAAATGCAGAAATGAGTTTCTGAGACCATGAAACGAAGGCATAATGCTGAAAATGAATTGTTAATGTGTAAGTCTGGACTCTGTTGTTATCAGAATTCATGTGGATTATTTTTATATATATGTATTTGGAAAAATAAATACTTTTGAAAATAATAGTGATGATTCACCTTTTTTACCTTGTATAAAGAAACTAAAGTGACTCAGCGGAAAGACTAGGCATTTAGTTCCTATATTCTCAGTGAAGAAAAACATATTTTAATTTGGATTCACCTAAAACCCAGAGAAAAAATTCTATTTGTCAAGATCTGTCTCCAACTGGTCTGAGCCCAGTAAACAATATATCAAATTATTGCACCGACCCAGTGCACCAAATCTCTGTATGACCCTGCAGCCTCACAATGAGCAGCAACAACAGCTTGTCTTCCAACACAGACACGACACTGGGCACCACTCAATCACTGGATGGTGGAACCTGCTTCATTGGGGTTACCTCTTTGAAATTAATAATTAGGAAGGAAATGATGTTGCAAGCATAGTAAATAACTTATATAAAGTTTCGGGTAAATAATATTGCTGATCCTGTACCTTTCAACATAAGGACATAAGGGGTAAGAGCAGGCATAGGCCAATTAGCCCCTCCAGCCTCCTTCGCTATTCAGTTGGATCACAACCGATTTTATTGTAGCTTTAATTCCATTTTCCTGTCAGTCCCCCATAACTCGACCCCATTGTCGATCAAAAGTCTGTCAAACAACCTTCAATATATTCGTGACCCAGCCTCCACTGGTCACTGTGGAAGAAAATTACAAACATCATCGACCCTCTGAGAGAAGGAATTTTGTCTCATCTCCATCTTAAATGGCTTACCTCATTTTTAAACTACCCCTTGTTCTTGATTTCCCCATGAGGCGCAACATCCTCTCGGCACCTACCCTGTCAAAGAATCCTACACGTTTCAATGAGGAATCTGTATCTTACAGTATCAGTATAACGTATAATATTTCTTGCAGTGTCAGTCAGCAGTTATGTTACCTCAGTAACTTTACTGTAAACACCTCGCGTGTTTAGGTTGATGCTGGGCAGTGGGTAACATCAACAATCGTATGAGAGGCTGCAGAATACATGAGCAATGCCACAGCTTATTTATTAGTTAAAAAGTGTACAAATATAAAATCAGACTATGAACTTATACTAAACCTGGGTTTCATCCCAATGCTGCCAAAACGCACTTGGGAATGAAGATTTATGTCGCAGATCAGAGGAGACTCTTGTGTGATGGAAACAATTTAGAAAGTTGTGACATAGGGAGCTTTGCAACAACATTCATGGTAGACCCTTCATTTTTATAATACAGTAGAAAATTAAAACTTTGCTATATTTAATCTATAATGTGTTGTCAATTTTGATGTTTTCAGTGAAGAGACCAGAGGGGAGATGAGTTGTTTTCATTTGTGTTGTTTTTTGTTACTGGAATGGAAGATGTGAAAGGGTAAATTCAATGGCAACTATCAAAAAGGAAAAGGATATATACCTACACAAAGTAATAATTTGCAGAGTTTTAGTGAAAGAGCAGGGGAGTTGGGAGTAATTGGATAGCACTTCCAAAGATCTGAGGCAGGTGTGGTGGACCAAATGGCCTCATTTTGAGCTAAGAGATTCTAAATTAATTGGTAACTTATTATTAATTTTCTATATTTTCAAGTGTCATGTCAAAACATATAACAAACAACAGATTTTAGGAATTGTGAAGTACACAACAGCTTTATTTGTAACTATTCCATTTTTAAATGGTACAAAGATAGGTAGGAAACTTTTTTGTCAACATGACACAAGGAGGCGACAAAAGGTTATAGATGGGTTAGGGGAGTGGGCAAAGATCTGGCAAATGGAGTACAATGTGGGAAAAGGTGAGGTTGTCCATTTTGGCAGAATGAATAAAAAAGAGGCATATTATCTAAATGGTGAGAGATCGCAGAGCTCTGAGATGCAGAGGGATCTGGGTGTCCTAGTGCATGAATCACAAAAGGCTGCTATGGAGGTGCAGCAAGAAATTAGCAAAGCTAATACAATGTTGCGAGGGGAATTGTATTCAAAAATAGGGAGGTTAATCTCTTGTTATACAGAATATTGTTGAGATCACATCTGAAGCGGTTCAGAGAAGTTTTACCAGATTTATGCCTGGAATAGGCAGGTTGCCTTATGAGGACAGGCTAGGCTTGTACCCACTGGAGTTTCAAAGAGGAAGAGGCGACTTCATTGAAACATATAAGATCCCGAGAGGATTTGACAGGGTGGATGTGCAGAGAATGTTTCCTCTTATGGGAGAATCTAGAACTAGGGGCCATTGTTTAAAAATAAGGGGTCGTCCATTTCAGACAGAGGTGAGGAAAGTTTTTTTTCTCCCAGAAGATTATGAGACTTTGGAATTCTCTTCTTCAAAAGATAGTTGAGGCAGACTCTTTGAGTATTTTTAAATCAGAGGTAGATAGATTCTTGATAAGCAAGGGATGAAAGGTTATCAGGGGTAGGCAAGAATGTGGAGTTGAGGTTACAATTGATCAGCCATGATCTTATTGAATGACGGAGCAGGCTCGAGGGGCCGAGTGTCCTACTCCTGCTCCTAATTCATATGTTCATATGCAGATATATATTACCATTATTATAAGGGAAATAATGCTCCTCAATTAAACACAATCAGAACTTCATTTGGCCTAAACTAAACTGATTTGAATTTCACTCCTTCGCACTCTGCTGAATATCATTTTAACAATGTACAAAGCTAGAAAGCCAAAGACCTAGTCCTCATTCTCATAATATCAGTTCAAATTTCATTCAGTTAAACGCTTCTTGTTCTCAAAAGTTCTCACGTTTCTGCAGTTGCTCTGCCTTCTGTGAGGCTGTCAGTCACTAACATTGCTCCTCCCATCTATTCTCTCACTGGCTGAATACATTCCAGAAGTCTCTGGAACGGCTCCAGTGGGTGTCACTGAGCTGAGTCATTCTTGATTAAAGCAAGGCTGGGATGAGACGTCATTTGTTTTCAGCTCATGTGTCATAAACCCAGCAAAGTTTAGTTCATTCTGGAAATGTCTGGGTTTCTGGGAGTAGAATATATAAGGCGTGTGTTCTGAGTGCTGCAGCAGATCAGAGACTGAAGACTGGGAGTTCACATCAGTCGGTTTAAGAGAAGTGAAAGAAGAGGCAGAGACAATGCTGAGCTGTCGGTCTTTCCACCCTTCACGTCTGTGCCAGCAGCCTGTGTACACATTGTGGCCTGTTCCACACAGGGTCTGTGAGCCGCTTGAATGCAACACGTGGAAACAGATGGAAGAATCGAGAAAGAGCATGAACTTCATGGAGCGAGTTCTTGAGGAGCTGGCAAAAGAATTTTGGGAGGAAAAACCAAGAAATCAGGACAACAGACCTGGTGATAATGAAGAAGGTAAAAGACTATCAGAGGACAAGGAGGGCGATGGCTTTTCTCTGTCCCTGGATGTCCAGCGATTCTCCCCAGAAGAACTGAATGTGAAAGTACTTGGAAGAAAAGTGCTGGTGACAGGAAAACACGAGAAGAAAAGTGATGATGGCAGCGGCTCTTCCAGCTACAAATATGAAGAGTTCAGGAGAGAATTTCAGCTGCCAGAAGATGTCGATGCTGAAGCTCTTAACTGCTGTTTGTCACAGGACGGTCGGTTAAAGGTTCAAGCCCCACGCCTGGCACTGCCAGCTGTGAATGAACGAATTGTGCCCATCAACATCACCTCGGATACAACAACCAGTCCCCGGCTAAATCCTGGCCAAGAGGCACAGAAACTGAAGAGTGTGAATGATGCAAAGAAAATTGAGGAGGAAGTAAAAATGGACAATTAAAACTCATTTACCATTAAATAAGATGTACGGATTCTTTATGTGCAGAAATGAATTTCTGAGACATTGATATGAAGGCATAATCTGAAAGTGAATTTTTAAATTGTAAGTCTGAACTGTGTTATCAGCATTCATGTGGATTATTTTTATATATAGATATGTATCTGGAAAAATAAATACTTTTGAAAATAATAGTGGTGATTCAGCTTTTTTACTTCACAAAAAGAAACTAATACAACACAACTGAAAAGCTAGACACTTAGTACCTGCATTCTTAGTGAAGAAAAACACATTTTAGTTTGGAATCACAAAAATCCCGAGAAAGAATTCTATTTGTCAAGATCTGTGTACAACTGAACTCAGTCCAGCAAACAATATATCAAACTATTGCACAGACCCAGTGCACCAACATCTCTGTATGACCCTGCAGCCTCACAATGAGCAGCAACAACAGTCTGTCTTCTAACACAGACACCAGACTGGGCACCAGTCATTTACTGGATGGTGGAATCCTCTTTCACTGGGGTTACCTGTTCGATATAAATGACTGGGAGGAAAAGCAAAGTTACTTGCATTGTAAGCAAATTTTATAAAGTTTCTGTGAAATAATAAGACTGATCCTGTACTATTGAACATAAGAACATCTGGAACAGGAGCATGCGCAGGCCATTTGGCCCCTCGAGCCTCCTTCACCGTTCAATTACATTGTGGTTTACCTACTTCTGGCTGTAATTCTACATTCCTTTCTGCCCCACATAACCCTTGACTCTATTGTCAATCAAAAATCTGTCTAACAGCCTTGAATGAACTCAAAGACCCGGCTCTACTGCTCACTGTGAAAGAGAGTCCCAATCGCAAATGTCCCTCTGAGAGAAGAAATTTCTCTGCATCTCCATCTTAACTGGAAGAACTCTTATTTTTAAAATGCCCCTAATTCTTGACTTCCTGATGAGGGGGAACATCCTCTATCCTGTCTATCCATCTATCCTGTCAATAAGCAAAGTGTCTTACACAGGCGGATGTTTGAGGGCAAATCAACAACTGACATGTGGGGGGGCTTTCAAACATCAGTTGATAAGAATTCAGGACTGGCATGTTCCTACTGGGATGAAGGATAAGCATGGCAAGTTTCAGGAACCTTGGATAACGAAAGATATTGTCAAGTTAGTCAAAAAGAAAAGGGAAGCATTCGTAAGGTCAAGAAGGCTCGGAACAGATGAAGCCCATGGAGAATACAAAGAAAGTAGAAAGAAACTTAAGCAAGGAGTCAGGAGGGCTAAAAGGGGTCTTGAAAAGTCATTGGCAACCAGGATTTATGAAAATCCCAAGGTCTTTTATACATATGTAAAAAGCAAGAGGGTAGCCAGGGAAAGGGTAGGCCCACTCAGGGACAGAGGTGGGAATCTGTGTGTGGAGCCAGAAGAAATGGGAGAGATACTAAATGAATACTTCTCATCAGTATTCACCAAAGAGAAGGACTTAGCGGTCAATTTGTTTAGGGTAGAGTGTGTAAATAGCCTGGATTATGTTGAGATCAAAAAAGAGGAGGTGTTAGGCGTCTTGAAGAATATTAAAGTGGATAAGTCCCCAGGGCCAGATGGGATCTACCCCAGAGTACTGAGGGAGGCAAGGGAGGAGATTGCTGGGGCCTTGACAGAAATCTTTGTATCCTCACTTGCTATGGGTGAGATCTCAGAGGATTGGAGAATGGCCAATGTTGTTCCATTGTTTAAGAAGGGTAGCAGGGATAATCCAGGAAATTACAGGCCGGTGAGACTTACGTCAGTGGTAGGGAATTATTGAAGAAGATTCTTCATGACAGGATTTACTACCATTTGGAAGCAAATGGGTGTATTAGTAAGAGGCAGCATGGTTTTGTGAAGGGGAGGTCATGTCTCACTAACTTGATCGAGTTTTTCGAGGAAGTGACAAAGATGATCGATGATGGAAGGGCAGTGGATGTTATCTACATGGATTTTAATAAGGCCTTTGACAAGGTCTTTCATGGCAGACTGGTACAGAAGGTAAAGTCGCACGGGATCAGAGGTGAGCTGGCAAGATGGATACAGAATTAGCTTGGTCATAGAAGACAGAGGGCAGCAGTGGAGGGTGCTTTTCTGAATGGAGAGCTGTGACAAGTGGTGTTCCACAGGGATCAGTGCTAGGACCTTTGCTGTTTGTAGTATACATAAATGATTTGGAGGAAAATGTAACTGGGCTAATTAGTGAGTTTGCAGACGACACTAAGGTTGGAGGAGTTGCAGATAGTGAAGAGGATTGTCAAAGGATACAATGGGATTTAGATCGGTTGGAGACTTGGGCGGAGAAATGGCAGATGGAGTTCAATCCGGACAAATGCGAGGTAATATATTTTGGAAGGTCTAATACAGGAAGGAATTATACAGTAAATGGCAGAACCCTTAAGTGCATTGTTGGGCAGAGGGATCTGGGTGTACAGGTCCACAGGTCACTGAAAGTGGCAACGCAGGTGGATAAGGTAGTCAGTAAGGCATATGGCATGCTTGCCTTCATCGACAGGAGTATTGCGTATAAAAGCTGGGAAGTCATGCTGCAGCTGTACAGAACCTTGGTTAGGCCACACTTGGAATATTGTGTGCAATTCTGGTCACCACATTACCAGAAGGATATGGAGGTGTTGGAGAGGGTGCAGAAGAGGTTTACCAGGATGCTGCCTGGTCTGGAGGTTATTAGCTATGAGGAGAGGTTGGAGAAACTCAGATTTTTCTCACTAGAGCGACGGAGATTGAGGGGTGACTTGATAGAAGTTTACAAAATTATGAGTGGCATGGACAGAGTAGATAGTCAAGCTTTTTCCCAGGGTGGGAGAGTCAATTACTAGGGGACATAGATGTAAGGTGAGAGGAGAAAACTTTAGAGGAGATGTGTGGGGCAAGTTTTTTACGCAGAGGATAGTGAGTGTCTGGAATTCACTGCCAGAGGAGGTGGTGGAAGCAGGTGCGATAGTGGTGTTTAAGAGGCACCTTGACAAATACATGAATAGGATGGGAATAGAGGGATACGGCCTCGGAAGTGCAAAATGTTTTAGTTTGACAGGCAATATGATCGGTGCAGGCTTAGAGGGCCTGTTCCTGTGCTGTACTTTTCTTTGTTCTTTGTCCTTTGTTTTAATAAGGGATCCGTACCTTACTGGATCAGTGTGATGTGTAATATTTCTTCCAGTGTCAGTCAGCAGTTACATCCCTTCAGTAAATTTACTGTATTATACAGACAGAAAAACTGCTCATGTGTTTAGGTTGATGCTGGGCAATGGGAAACATCAAAAATCATATCACAGGTTGTGGAATACGTGAGTAACAGCACAGCTTATTTTATTCGTTAAAATGCTAAATGGTGTACAAAAGTAAATTCAGGCTTTGAACTTATACTGAACTTGGAATCTATTTGATCGTAATACTGCCGAAACACACCTGAGAATAAAGATTTATGTTGCAGTTTATAGGAAACTCTTGTGTGTGATGGAAACTGTCATTTACCAATTTAGGAAGTTATGACATTGGGAACTTGAGCAGTTTTAATATGTGCTGTTTCTTGTTACTGGTCTGGAATATGTGAAAGGGTAGATTCTATGGCAACTTTCAAAATGGAAAAGGATATATACCTGCAAAGAAATAATTTGCTGAGTTTAGGCAAAAGAGCAGGTGAGTGGGGAGTCATTGGACAGCACTTTCAAAGAGCTGACTCAAGCATGGTGGACCAAATGGCCACATTTTGAGCTGAGAGATTATAGATTTGTCGGTAATTTATTATTAATTTTGTTTATTTGTAAATCTCATATCATAACACTTAACGGACAACAGGTTTTAGTTTTAGTAATTGAGAAGTGCACATCCGATTTATTTGTAAGTATTCCATTTCTAAATCTATACTATCAACATTATAAGAAAACTATGCCTCCCTCTGGGTTATAATCGGAACTTCACTTAATCTCATCCAAACTGATTTGAATTTCATTCCTTCTTATTCTGCTCAATATCGCTTTAGTATCTTAAAAATCATTCAAAAGAGAAAAACTAGAAAGCTGAAGACCAACTCCTCATTCTCTCATGATATTAGTTTCTAATTCATTAAGCTAAACTCATCTGGTTTTCCATAAATCTCACTTTCTTGCACTTGCTATACCTGATGCTAGGCTGTCAGTCACTAACATTGCTCCCCCCATCGATTCCCTCACTGGCTGAGTACATTTCAGAAGTCTCTGGAACGGCTCCAGTGGGTGTCACTGAGCCGAGTCATTCTTGTTTAAAGCAAGGCTGGGATGAGACGTCATTTATTTTCAGCTCACGTGTTATAAACCCAGCAAAGTTTAATTCATTCTGGAAATGTCTGGGTAGAATATACAAGGCGTGTGTTCTGAGTGCTGTAGCAGATCAGAGACTGAAGATTGGGAGATCACATCAGTCGGTTTGAGAGAAGTGAAAGAAGAGGCAGAGACAATGCTGAGCTGTCGGGCTTTCCACACTTCACGTCTGTGCCAGCAGCCTGTGTACACATTGTGGCCTGTTCCACACAGGGTCTGTGAGCCGCTTGAATGCAACACGTGGAAACAGGTGGAAGAAGCGAGAAAGAGCATGAACTTCATGGAGCGAGTTCTTGAGGAGCTGGCAAAAGAATTTTGGGAGGAAAAACCAAGAAATCAGGACAACAAATCTGATGATAATGAAAAAGGTAAAAGACTATCAGAGGACAAGGAGGGAGATGGCTTTTCTCTGTCCCTGGATGTGCAGCAATTCTCCCCAGAAGAACTGAATGTGAAAGTACTTGGAAGAAAAGTGCTGGTGACAGGAAAACACGAGAAGAAAAGTGATGATGACAGCGGCTCTTCCAGCTACAAATATGAAGAGTTCAGGAGAGAATTTCAGCTGCCAGAAGATGTCGATGCTGAAGCTCTTAACTGCTGTTTGTCACAGGACGGTCGGTTAAAGGTTCAAGCCCCACGCTTGACACTGCCAGCTGTGAATGAAAGAACCGTGCCCGTCAACATCACCTCGGATACAACAACCAGTCCCCGGCTAAATCCTGGCCAAGAGGCACAGAAACTGGAGATTGTGAACGATTAGGAGCAGAAGGAAGAGGAGGATTGAAAAACAGAGAATTAAAACTTATTTGCAATGATCTTCTGTAAAATGTGAAAATATTTATATGCAGAAATGAGATTCTGAGACCATGATATGAAGGCATAACACTGAAAATTCATTTGTATAGTGTTGTTAACAGCATTCATGTGGATTATTTATATATGTGTTTTAAAACAATAAATTTTGGAGCAATTTTAAAACAGTTTTAGAAAAGTAATGATGACAATTTCATTTATTAATTTCAAAAAACTAATATTATAAAAATCACAAACTCGACACATACTTCCCTTCACTTTCACTAAATGCACTATTTTAATTTGGATGAACCTAAAACACAGAGAAAGAATTCTATATGTCAAGGTCTGCCTGCAGCTGAATTGAGTCCAGTAAGATAAATGTAAAACTATTGCACAGAACTCTGTGGAGCAATAGGCAAGGACATCTCTGTACCCAGAGGTATTCCTTCATTCCCTGCAGCCTCACAAAGACTGGTAATAACAGCTTGTCTTCCAACACAGACACCAGACTGGACACCACTCATTTACTGTTGGTGGAAACCTCTTTCATTGGGGTTACTGGCAGGCAAAGCAAAGTTACTTTAATCTTAAACAATTTTTATGAAGTTTCAGTTAAATAACCTTACTAATCCTAAACTCTTGAGGTCTGTATCTTACAGTATCTGTATTATTTCTCTCAATGTCAGCCGTTCTCATTTTTCAGTCAATTTACTGCATTACAGTGACTGACAAACAGCTCTGACAAAACATTCTTGACCTCATCCTCACCAACTTGCCTGCTGTAGATGCATCTGTCCATGACAGGAAGTAGAGAGAGCTTTAAAGGAAACAAGGTGGGGTGAGGGATCAAGCTTTGGGTAGAGGTAGCAATTCAAGGTATAGATTCAAATCAGGAGACCACAATAGCAATATGGGAAATGAGGGTCACAGAATAGCAGGAAGGGACAGAAAGATAAAACGTAAGAACGCACCAATAGTGAAGACCAGATGTTCCAAAGGTAACAAAAAGACAAAACTAAACGCTCTGTATCTGAAGGCATGTAGCATTCATAACAAGGTAAACGAATTGATAGCGCACATTGAAGTAAATAAATATTACAGAGTCATGGCTGCAGTATGACAAGGATTGGGTCCTGAATATTAAGGGGTATATGACATTCAAGAAGAATAGGAAGCTAGGTAAAGGTGGAGGGGTAGCACTGTTAATCAAGGATGGCACTGGTGCACTAATTAGAGATGACCTTGTTTCAGGAGATGAGGACGTAGAATCAATTTGGGTGCAGATGCAGGATAGGAAGAATCACTAGTGGGAGTGGTCTACAGACCCACTAACAGTAACCACGTTGTAAGATGAAGTATACAAGAAGAAATATTGGGTGCATGTGATAAGGGGACAGTAATAATCATAGGTGATTTTAATCTACATTTAAAACTGGAAAAAGCAGATTGGCAGTAGTAGCCCGGATTAGGAGTTCAAGGAACACTTTCAAGATAGTTTCTTAGAGCAGCACGTTCTGGAACCAACCAGAGAGCAGGTTATATTAGACATGATATTGTGTAATGTGATAGGGTTAATTAATGACCTCAGAGTGAAGGCACCCTTAGGTAGCAGCGACCACAATATGATTGAATTTTACATCCAATTTGAAAGGGAGAAGAGTGGGTCTAAGACTAGTATTTTAAACTTAAATGAGGGCAACTAAGTGGGCATGAAAGCTAAGCTAGCTGAAGTGAATTGAGATAGCAGGCTAAGGAATAAAGCAGTAGAGAAGCAGTGGCAGACATTTATGGGGATGTTTCAGAATACTCAGAATAAGTATGTTTCTATTCTCAAGAAAAATTCTAAGGAGAGAACCCACCATCCGTGGTTAACTAAAGAAGTTAAGGAAAGCATCAAACTTAGATTAAAAAATCATATAACCGTGCAAAGATGAGTGGCAGGTCAGACGATTGGTCAGAATATAACTAAAAGGTTAATCAGGAGAAAAAATTGGAGTATGAAAGAAAGTTAGCTAGCAATGTAAAATTGGATAGCAATAGTTTCTATAGGTATTTTAAAAGGAAAAGAGTAAGTAAATTGAGTTTTGGTCCTCTACAGAGTGACAATGTGGAGTTAATAATGTTAGAATCATATCTCTCAAGACTGAAGTTTTTCTATTATAAAATGGAAGGATTTGGCATGATCTGGACATGAAAATATTAACCTGGGATATTTGTTAAAAAGGTCATAAGTTCACCTTGGGACTGTATTCAAGCAGGCCTCTTCCAAGAAGTCACCTGACCTGTATGCTCCTTGAGAAGGAGTTGTTTGTGTTGAACTGCAAAGAACTTTAATTAATGAAAAGCTGGGAGACAAAAAGGCAATTAAATGACAGTGGTAAAAATTTTAAGTTGTAAACCTGTTTGTTTTGAAGGCAGTTTTGTTTGACAATAAGCTGAGGAAAGAAGGCTACCTTGACTGGCTCCCTCTCTCTCTACCTTGCCTAAAATTGTGTGTGGCTATCAACCTGTAGCCAGGGAACCCTCATCTGAGTGTAACCAGTCTGCGTTTGGGCCTGCGAAGCTGACACCACTGGTGAGAATGTCCAGGCACCCGCTGGGGTCAGTGGCCCATCTTCACATGAGATAACTCCAGGTCAACAGCGTTGAAAGCCTACGGACTTTATCCTTTATTTTATAACGCCCATCCTCCAAAGTCCATCTCTGTAGAGAGACTCTATTTGTTTGTCCTTTGGGTGTGTGTGTGTGTGTGTGTGTGTGAGTGTGTGTGTGTGTGTGTGTGTGTGTGTGTGTGCTGGGGGAATTCTTTAGGAACAGATAGATAGTTAGACTTCCCGATTACAGTTGTGTGTTAACCAGTATTTGCAACTTGTTAAGAGAAGTTTTGTTTTATAATAAATTAATCATTCTGAGTTTTTGAAAGAAGCCTGGTCAGAGTTTCTTTTCTTCTGGGTACTAGAGGTATAGGTACACAATTGGTCATTTTGGTGAGAAAATTAAACATTTAAATTAATGGAGCAGCTTGCAGAGTACTGGGGCTTAATAATTCATGCACTTTTCCCATCCTGGTCGTAACAGTGATAGATGATAAAGAAATGGCGGATGAAATGAACAAATATTTTGCTTCTGTCTTCACTATAGAGTACAAAAGGCATTCCAGTAATAGCTGTAAATCAAGGGGTGGAAGGGAGAGGGGAACTTGGTGAAATTACAATCACTAGGGAAGTAGTACTGAGCAAACTGATGGAGCTCACGAGTCTCCGGGTCCTGATGGAGTTCATCCTAGGGTCTTAAAAGACATGGCTAATGAGGTAGTAGATGCGTTAGTGTTAATTTTCCAAAATTCGCTAGATTCTGGAAAGGTTCCATCAGACTGGAAAGTAGCAAATGTAACCCCTCTGTTCAAGAAGGAGGGAGGCAGAAAATAAGAAATTATAGGCCAGTTAGCTTGATTTCTGTTGTAGGGAAGGTGTTAGAATCGATCATTAAGAAGGTTATAGCTGGGCACTTAGGGTAACTCGAGGAAATTGGGAAGAGTCAGCATGATTTTGTGAAAGGGAAATCATGCTTAACCAATTTATTGGAGTTCTTTGAAGGTGTAACATGCACTTTGGATAAAGGGGAGCCTGTAGACATGCTGCACTTGGATTTCCAGAAGGCATTTGATAAGGTGCCACATCAAAGGTTATTGCGGAAAATAAAAGCTCCTGGTGTAAGGAGTAACATATTAGCATGGAAAGAAGATTGGCTGGCTAACAGAAAATAGAGAGTATGCATAATTGGGTCTTTGTCTGATTGGCAGGATGTGACAAGTGGAGTCCCGCAAGGGTCTGTGCTGGGGCCTCAACTTTTTATAATTTATATCAATGACTTAGATGAGGGGAGTGAAGGCAAAATAGCTAAATTTTCAGGTGACCCAAAGATAGGTAGGAAAATATGTTGTGAAGAGGAAAAAAGGAGGTTGCAGACGGATATAGATAGGTTGAGTGAGTGGGCAAAAATCTGGCAGATGAAGTATAATGTGGGAAAATGTGAAGTTGTTCACTTTGGCAGGAGGAATAAAAAGCAGAGTATTACATAAATGGAGAACGACTGCAGGATTCCGAGGTGCAGAGGGATCTAGGTATCCTTGTGCATGAGCCACAAAAAGTTAGTATGCAGGTACAGCAAGAAATTAAGAAGGCTAATGGAATGCTATTCTTTATTATGAAAGCAATTGAACATAAAACTAATGATGTTATGCTTCAGTTATACAGTGCATTGATAAGATCGCATCTCAAATATTGTGTGCAGTTTTGGTCTCCTTATTTAAGGAAGGATGTAAATCGGTTATTGGCGGTAGGTTTACTAGATTGATAACTGAAATGAGCGGGTAGTCCAGGTAGACTGGGCTTATTTCTACTGGAGTTTAGATGAGTGAGGGGTGACTTGATTGAAGTATATAAGATCCTGAACGGGATTGAAAAAGATGTTTCCTCTTGTGGGTGAGTCCAGAACTAGGGGGCACTGTTTTAAAATTAGGGGTTGCCCTTTTAGGACAGATATGAGGAGAATTTTTTTCTCTCAGAGGGTTGTGCAACTTTGGAACTCTCTGCCTCAGAAGGTGGTGGAGGCGGGGTCAGTGAATATTTTTATATTTAATGGCGCTGGTAGATAGATTATTGGCAGGCAAGGGAATCAAAGGTTATTGTGGGCAGATGGGAATGTGGAATTTGAAAGGCAAACATATCAGCCATAGTCTTATCAAATGGCAGAGCAGGGTCAAGGGGCCTACTTCTGCTCCTATTTCATATGTTCATATTGATAGGAGCAACTGTTGCACAGCCCTTGTGGAAATGAAGTCCTGTCTTCACATTGAACATAACTTCCATCGTGTGTGTGACAATACCACTGTGCTAAATGGGATAGATTTCAAACAGATCTAGCAACTCAAGGCTGAGCAACCATGAGGCACTGTGGGCCATCAGCAGCAGCAGAATTGTACTCAACCTCATGGCCCGACAAATCCTTCACTCTACCATTACCATCAAGCCAGGGAATCAACCCTGGTTCAATGAAGAGTGCAGGAGGGCATGCCAGGAGCAGCATCAGGCATACCTAAAAATGAGATGTCAACCTGGTGAAACTACAACACAGGACTATTTGTGTGCCAGACAGCATAAGCTGCAAGCAATAGACAGAACTAAGTGATTCCACAACCAATGGATCTAAGCTCTGTAGTCCTGCCACATCTAGGCATGAATGGTAGTGGACAATTAAATAACTCACTGGAGGAGGAGGCTCCACAAATATCCCCATCCTCAATGATGGGGGAGCCCAGCACATCAGTGCAAAAGACAAGGCTGAAGCATTTGCAACAATCTTCAGCCAGAAGTGTCATGTTGATGATCCATCTCAGCCTCCTCTGGAGGTCCCCAGCATCACAGATGCCAGTATTCAGACAATTCAATTCACTCCACGCGATATCAAAAAATGGCTGAAGGCACTGGATACTGCAAAGGCTATGGGCCCTGACAACCTAGCCAAGGTGAAACAGTACAGCTACAATACTGGCATCTATCCAGCTATGTGGAAAATTGCCCAAGTATGTCCTGTACACAAAAGCAGGCCAAATCCAACCTGGCCAATTACTGCCCCATCAGTCTACTCTCGATCATCAGTAAAGTAGTGGAAGGGGTCATCAAAAGTGCTGTTAAGCGGCACTTGCTTAGCAATAAACTGCTCACTGACACTCAGTTTGGATTCTGCCAGGATCACTCAGCTCCTGACCTCATTAGAGTCTTGGTTCAAAGATGGATAAAAGAGCTGAACTCCAGAAGTGAGGTAAGAGTGACTGCTCTTGACATCAAGGCAGCATTTGACTGAGTGTGGCATCAAGGAGCCCTAGCAAAACTGGAGTCAATGGGAATCAAGGGGAAAATGCACTGCTGATTGGAGTCATACCTAACACAAAGGAAGATAGTTGTGATTGTTGAAGATCAATCATCTCGGTTCCAGGACAACACTGCAGGAGTTCCTCAGGGTAGTGTCCTCAGCCCAACCATCTTCAGCTGCTTCATCAATGACCTTTCTTCCATCATAAGGTCAGAAGTAGGGATGTTCGCTGATGATTGCACAATGTTCAGCACCATTTGCAACTCCTCAGATACTGAACCAGTTCAGATCTAAATGCAGCAAGACCTAGACAATATCCAGGCTTTGGTTGACAAATGGTAAGTTACATTCATGCCACACAAGTGCCAGGCAATGACCATCTCCAACAAGAGAGAATCTAACCATTGGCATTGTGAATCCCCCACTATCAACATCCTGGGGGTTACCATTGGCCAAAAGCTGAACTGGACTAGACTAGCCATATAAATACTGGGGTACAAAAGCAGGTCAGAGGCTAGGAATCCTGTAGCAAGTAACTAACCTCCTGACTCCCCACAAGGCACAAGTTAGGTGTGTGATGGATGAATGCCTGGATCCACTTGCCTGGATGAGTGCAGCTCCAACAACGCTCACGAAGCTTGATACAATCCAGGACAAAGCAGCCCATTTAATTCATACCCCATACACAAATATTTACTCCCTCTACCACTGACGCACAATGGTAGCAGTGTATACCATTTACAAGATGCACTGCAGGGACTCACCAAGGCTCCTTAGACAGCACCCTCCAAATCTACAACTGCTACCTTTTAGAAGAGCAAGGATAGCAGACACATGGGAACACCACCACCTGCAAGTTCTCCTCCAAGTCACACACCATCCTGAGATGGAAATATATCAGCGTTCCTTCACTGCCGCTGGGTCAAAATTCTGGAACTCCCTCCCTAACAGCATCGTGGGTGTACCTACACCACATGAACTGCAGCGGTTCAAGAAGACAGCTCACCACCACCTTCTCAAGGGCAATTAGGGATGGGCAATAAATGCTGGCCCAGCCAGCGACACCCACATCCCACAAATGATTTTTTTTAAAAGCTCACATGTTTAAGTTGGTGCAGGACAGTGGGAAACATCAACAATCATATCACTGGTCCCATACAAAATGTGAGCAATGTGACAGGAAAACTCAGAATATGAATGTACACTATAGTTTGAAAGTAGATACAGAGGAGAATAAAGATTCATGTTGCAGTTGATAAGAGCTATTGTCTGCTATGGAAGCTGTCACTTAGCCATAAATGAAGTTATGATGTTGAGAATTTTACATCAACATCAAATGTATGCCCTTCATTTTTAATAATTTAATGTAATACAATGGAAACTTACAAAGTTGCTACGTTCTATCAATAAACTTGTCAAGGTCCATATTATGAGTCATTTTATCAGAGAGAAGACAAGCAGTTTTTTTTGTGAAGTGGAATGGGATGTCTGAAGGGTGGAAGAAGCAGATTCAACGCCGAATTTCCAAAGGGAATTGGATACATACCTGAAAAGAAAGCATTTACAAAGCACACGGTTAGGGGATTGAAGTTGGGAATGATTGGACAGCTCTTTCAAAGAGCTGACACAGGCATGGTGGACTGAATAGCTCCTTTTGTGTGGTGTGATTCTACATTTAGTATTAATTGTCCATTTTGCAAATCTCATCAAAATTCTTAACTGGCAATTGGTTCTAATTTTTTTGAAGTGCCTGGTAGGTTTATTTTTTAACTATTCTGTTTTTAAATATATTGTTACTGTTTAAAAATAAGCAAGAGTTTGGATTGATATGATGTTTTTCAGTAAAATGTTTTGATATTTTACATGCTTTAATTTGGTTTGAGGCAGATCTTTACATCTAGAATCTTTTTTCTGGCTTTTGAGTGAAACCAGATTAAAAAGGGTGTCCTAACTGAGAGTGAAATGAGGTAAGTGCCTAGTTTTTTGCATTGTGCAATATTTTCTTTTTTATCATGTGAACAAGTTAAA
This sequence comes from Carcharodon carcharias, assembly GCF_017639515.1. Classification (NCBI taxonomy): domain Eukaryota; kingdom Metazoa; phylum Chordata; class Chondrichthyes; order Lamniformes; family Lamnidae; genus Carcharodon; species Carcharodon carcharias. Next base: position 16,294,915 of record NC_054489.1, read on the forward strand.
TCACAGACGTTACCATTTCAACATGTTTATTCTTATAATGCATTTATATAAATAATCTACATGAACGCAAATGAAGACACTGTGAACAGTTCAATATGGATAAGAAGAAAACAAGAATGAGTTTTTAGCCTATGACATCATGGGCAGAATTTTCACAGAATTGCACTAAGTGCGGTACTGGGTGGGTAGAATGGAGTCCTACCCGCCGACGAAAATGGCAGGTTTTCACGACATATCTTCCCTAGCCCACCTCATTATTTATGCATTCCCAGGAAATACACCCTTCCATGACGGGCAGGATCCCATTTTCCCACTCGCCATCGCCCCGCTGTTGCATCACGCTAGCCGCCATCTTTAAAAGGCAGCCACCAGCAAAGTGCTCATCGCCACCAGCTCATCACCGGTGCCTGGGAGACATGGGCAGCAAAGGCAACCCCGCAGCCCCCCGCTTCACCGACAGGTCCCTCAAATGACTGCTGGATGCCATGGAGGTCCCCGGGATGTCTTCTACCCGCGCTCTGGCCGCAGGATGGGCAGCAATGTCACTAAACCCGGCTTGGGTGGTGGTGGCAACGATGGTCAGTGCAAATGTCCTGCAAAGGAGGACAGCCACCCAATGTCACAAAATGATGAATGATCTCCTCCGTTCCGCCAGGGTAAGACACTCTTTTCATCATTCCCAACTCACACACTTACAAGCCCATCACACATCCATAGGGCCCTCACTCACTCACTGCCAGTGCAAGGGACATTAGCATTCACTCTTTCACATTGTCCTCATCCCATCATTGTCCTCATCTCTCCATGGGACCACTCACCAGCCACACAGGCCAGGCATACTTATCAGCTGGCCTGGCTGGAGTCCTGATACACTCTCCCCATCTCTATCCATGCAGGACAAACTGGCTCACAACAGGAGGGAAAGGTCACAGACTAGTGGAGGGATGCGGGGAATCAAAGTTCTGACAGAATTTGAAAATTGAACCAACCGGCTGGCCGGCAATGACCGGTACCAGTCCTGTGCTGACAGTGAGGTTGGCGCTGCTCTACCAAGTGAAGATCCAGCAATGCAATATCCATCAGACAGCCACGCCATGAGTGATGTGTCCTCTTTCACAGGCCACTGTCATGCACTAATTATCTCCCCTTGCTTTCACAGGCACGTCTGCCAAACAGCCAACAGAGTCCATGAACCAGGGCCTCCAATCAACCTCTGAAGAGGAATCTGAAGACACCCTCCCTGAAGTCTCGTCACAGCGCTCACCCACACCCTCCACCAGCGCAGAGACACACAGCTCGGTGGGACCTAGCTTGAGAGTAGCCTTGGAATCACAATCTAGTGAGCACATCGCACTTTCTGATCCACAGCAGCCGGAGGCAGTGACTTCCCAGGTCTCCTGCACTCGGAGGATTGCTGGAGGCCAGAATGTTGTTGAGTTCAAGTCAGTTGACAAGCCTCTGGACTTGGTTATGTCACAATTGCTGGAACTGCAAAGGCAAGCTCGGGTACAACAGGGAGGAATGTCCGCTGCACTCCTCAGATTGCAAGGCATGATGGAGGAGTCCGTCCATCTTCAGGCCGAGGTGATAGCGCCGGCACTGCCACGCACCAGGTCAACCTGGCTGGATGGTGGCTGCCATGGAGACCTTGGTCCAGGACGTCACTCCTGCACTGCTGCTCTAATTCCATTGCTGAAGCCATAGTTGGCCTCCAACACTGTGTACGCGAGAGGGGTGCTGGACAGCTCAGTCTCACTCCAGCTACCCCTTCCACTCACGGAGTCAGCCTGGGGCCCTCGGGCACCCATCGGGAGGAGGATCAACATGTGCACACTCCAGGGCCATCCACCCAGGTGACTCTGGGAATGAACGGCTCATCCAAATCCCCTCTTCCTGTGACCTCCACAGATCCAGCTTCACAGGCCGAGGAGGGTGCCACTGACACACAGCAGGAGCCCGAAAGCAGACCGGGGCCCCCCAAGTCTCAGCCCTCCAGTGGACGCCCACCAAAGTCATCACAGACAGGGAGTCACAGTCAGCAGGCTGTCTCCACCTCTGCTGTGGATGTCCGGGGAACACCAAGACATAACGGCAAGGTTAGGACAGTTAGGTAAAGTAGTTGCACAGCCTGGCCACGGATGTTGATCACTTGTACATACTGTTCACTATTGTCAATAAACTCTTACTAAGGTCGTCCTGCTTATGGCTCCTTGTTCTGATGAGCAGTGTTCTTGTCAAAACAAAAACAGAATTACCTGGAAAAAGTCCTCATGACCCTTCAACAGAACTAGGTGAATCCAAGGAGAGGGGTGAAATATAAGCTGGTTTAAGGTGTGTGGGTGGGGGGGTGGAGGGGTTGGGGGCAGGGTGTGTGGGGTTGGGTGGGGGGATAGAAGTGGAGGGGGGGTGTGGTTGTAGGGACAGGCAAGCAGTGATAGGAGCAGATCATCAAAAGATGTCACAGACAAAAGAACAAAAGAACACAGAGGTGTTGAAGCTGGTGATATTATCTAAACGAATGTGCTAATTAAGAATGGATGGTAGGGCACTCAAGGTATAGCTCTAGTGGGGGTGGGGGGGTGGGGGCATAAAAGACTTGTCACTCAGATGTGAAACCTTTCTTCACAATATAAAGGCAGGTGTCTCAGCCCAGGGCCTCTTTCCTGTGCTCTGTGTAGCCTTCAGGCCACAGTGATATTCCAGCCTCACACTCCCTGGAAACATTACAGATGCCTGCACCTCAGCAGTGCTGGTCATTGCTGCCAGAACATAGTGGGCAGAATCATCACTATTATTTTGTTCACTGGGTCCTGGCAAAAGTTTGATATATTTTTTTAATGAACTGAGTTCAATTTCAGGCAGATCTTGACATATAGAATTCTTCCTCTGGGTTTTAGGGGAATCCAAACTAAAATGTGTTTTTCTTCACTGAGAATACAGGAACTAAGTGTCTAGTTTTTCAGTTATGTCATTTTAGTTTCTTTATACGAAGGAAAAAAGCTGAATCATCACTATTATTTTCAAAAGTATTTATTTTTCCAAGTACATATCTATATAAAAAAATCCACATGAATGCTGCTAACAGTGCAGTACAGAAATACAATTTAACAATTCATTTTCAGATTATGCCTTCATAGCATGGTCTCAGAAATTCATTTCTGCACATAAAGAATTCTTACATCGTACAAAAGTTAACTGTAAATGAGTTTTAATTGTCCATTTTTACTTCCTCCTCTTCCTTGTCCCACTCATTCTTTTCCACTCTCCAGTTTCTGTGCCTCTTGGCCAGGATTTAGCAGGGGACTGGTTGTTGTATCCGAGGTGCTGTTGACGGGCACGGTTCGTTCATTCACAGCTGGCAGTGCCAGGCGTGGGGCTTGAACAATGCAAGCAACTTTGATTTTCCTCCCAGTTATTTATATCAAACAGGTAACCCCAATGAAAGAGGATTCCACCATCCAATAAATGACTGGTGTCCAGTCTGGTGTCTGTGTTGGAAGATAAGCTGTTGTTGCTGCTCATTGTGAGGCTGCAGGGTAATACAGAGATTTTGTTCACTGGGTCCTGGCAAAAGTTTGATATATTTTTTTAATGAACTGAGTTCAATTTCAGGCAGATCTTGACATATAGAATTCTTCCTCTGGGTTTTAGGGGAATCCAAACTAAAATGTGTTTTTCTTCACTGAGAATACAGGAACTAAGTGTCTAGTTTTTCAGTTATGTCATTTTAGTTTCTTTATACGAAGGAAAAAAGCTGAATCATCACTATTATTTTCAAAAGTATTTATTTTTCCAAGTACATATCTATATAAAAAAATCCACATGAATGCTGCTAACAGTGCAGTACAGAAATACCATTTAACAATTCATTTTCAGATTATGCCTTCATAACATGGTCTCAGAAATTCATTTCTGCACATAAAGAATTCTTAGATCTTACAGAAGATCGTAGTAAATGAGTTTTAATTGTCCATTTTTACTTCCTCCTCACTTTTCTTCGCATCATTCACATTCTCCAGTTTCTGTGCCTCAAGAATGACTCGACTCAGTGACACCCACTGGAGCCATTCCCGAGACTTCTGGAATTAACTCAGCCAGTGAGGGAATAGATGGGAGGAACAATGTTAGTGACTGACAGCCTTGCAGCAGGTATGTCAAGTACAAGAAAGTGAGTTTTATGGAAAACCAGATGTGTTTAGCTTAATGAAATAGAAACTAATATCATGAGAGAAAGAGGAGTCGGTCTTCAGCTTTCGAGTTTAGTTCTTTTCAATGATTTTTAAGATACTAAAGTGATATTGAGCAGAATGAGAAGGAATGAAATTCAAATCAGTTTGGATTAGGTGAAGTGAAGTTCAGATTCCAGTGGGAGGCATAGTCCCTTATACTGTCGACAGTATATATTTCGAAATGCTATTGTTATAAATAAAGCTGCCGAGCACGTCAAAGTAAATCCTGTTGTCCGTTGTGTGTGTTGATATATGATTTGCAAATATAGAAAATTAATAATAAATTACCAACAGATCTAGAATCTCTCAGCTGAAACTGAGGCCATTCAGTCCACCATTCCTGTGTCAGCTCTTTGAAAGTGCTATCCAATTAGGCTGTTTCACCTAAACTCAGCAACTTATTGCAGGTATATATCCTTTTCCATTTTGAAAGTTGCCATTGAATCTACCCTTTCACTTCTTCCATTCCAGTAACAAAAAACAACACAAATGAAAACTGCTCATCTTCCCTCTGGTCTCTTCACTGAAAACATCAACATTGACAACACATTATTGATAAAATGTAGCAATGTTTTAATTTTCTATTGTATTATGTTAAATTGATGAAAATGAAGGCCCACCCTATTAATGTTGTTGCAGAGTTCCCAACATCATAACTTCCTAAATTGGTAAATGACAGTTTCCATCACTCACAAGAGTCTCCTATGAACTGCAACATAAATCTTTATTCTCAGGTGAGTATTGGCAGCATTACAATCAAATAGATTCCAGGTCCAGTATATGTTCATGGTCAGAATTTACATTTTTACACCATTTAACATTTTGACTAATAAATAAGCTGTGGCATTGCTCATGTATTCCACAACCTGTGATACGATTGTTAATGTTTCCCACTGCCCAGCATCAACCTAAACACATGAGCTATTTCTCCATCAGCATAATCCACTAAATTTGCTGAAGAAATATAACTGCTGATGGACATTGCAAGAAATATTACGCATCACACTGACCCAGTAAGATACAGATCCCTTATTGAAATGTGTAAGATTTTTTGAGGCTTGACAGGATAGAGGCTGAGAGGATGATCCCCCTTGGGAGGAAATCAGGATCTTGGTCGCGCTTTAAAAATAAGGAGTCTTGCATTTTAGGTGGACATACAGAGAAATTTCTCAGAGGAACATTTGTGATTGGAACTCTTTCCACAGTGAGCAGTAGAGCTGGGTCTTTGAGTAAATTAAAGGTAACCCCCAATGTCATAAAATGGTCTCAGAAATTCATTTCTGCACATAAAGAATTCTTAGATCTTGGATTTTGGATTGACAATAGAGTCAAGTGTTATGGGGACAGAGAGGAAGGTGGAATTACAGCCAGAATTAGGTAAACCGTGATGTAATTGAATGGTGCAGGAGGCTTGAGGGGCCGAATGGCCTGTGCCTGCTCCCATTCTTTGTGTTCTTATGTTCAATAGTACAGGTTCAGTAATATTATTTCGCACAAACTTTATAAAAGCTGCTTACAATGCAAGCAACTTTGATTTTCCTCCCAGTTATTTATATCAAACAGGTAACCCCAATGAAAGCGGATTCCACCATCCAATAAATGACTGGTGTCCAGTCTGGTGTCTGTGTTGGAAGATAAGCTGTTGTTGCTGCTCAGTGTGAGGCTGCAGGGTAAGACAGAGATTTGGTGCACTGGGTCCTGGCAATAATTTGATATATTTTTTTAATGAACTGAGTTCAATTTCAGGCAGATCTTGACATAGGGAATTCTTCCTCTGGGTTTTAGGGAATCCAAACTAAAATATGTTTTTCTTCACTGAGAATACAGGAACTAAGTGTCTAGTTTTTCAGTTATGTCATATTAGTTTCTTTATACGAATGAAAAAAGCTGAATCATCACTATTATTTTCAAAAGTATTTATTTTTCCAAGTACAAATCTATATAAAAAAATCCACATGAATGCTGTTCACAGTACAGTACAGAAATACCATTTAACAATTCATTTTCAGATTATGCCTTCATAACATGGTCTCAGAAATTCATCTCTGCACATAAAGAATTCTTAGATCTTACAGAAGATCGTAGTAAATGAGTTTTAATTGTCCATTTTTACTTCCTCCTCACTTTTCTTCGCATCATTCACACTCTCCATGTTCTGTGCCTCTTGGCCAGGATTTAGCCGGGGACTGGTTGTTGTATCCGAGGTGATGTTGACGGGCACGGTTTGTTCATTCATAGCTGGCAGTGCCAGGCATGGGGCTTGAACCTTTAACCGACCGTCCTGTGACAAACTGCAGTTAAGAGCTTCAGCATCGACATCTTCTGGCAGCTGAAATTCTCTCCTGAACTCTTCATATTTGTAGCTGGAAGAGCCGCTGCCATCATCACTTTTCTTCTCGTGTTTTCCTGTCACCAGCACTTTTCTTCCAAGTGCTTTCACATTCAGTTCTTCTGGGGAGAATCGCTGGACATCCAGGGACAGAGAAAAGCCATCTCCCTCCTTGTCCTCTGGTTGTCTTTTACCATTTTCATTATCATCAGGTTTGTTATTCTGATTTCTTAGTTTTTCCTCCCAAAATTCTTTTGCCAGCTCCTCAAGAACTCGCTCCATGAAGTTCATGCTCTTTTTCGCTTCTTCCACCTGTTTCCACGTGTTGCATTCAAGCGGCTCACAGACCCTGTGTGGAACAGGCCACAATGTGTACACAGGCTGCTGGCACAGATGTAAAAGGTGGAAAACCCGACATCTCAGCATTGTCTCTGCCTCTTCTCCCACTTCTCTCAAACCGACTGATGTGAACTCCCAGTCTTCAGTCTCTGATCTGCTGCAGCACTCAGAACACACACCTTATATATTCTACTCCCAGAAACCCAGACGTTTCCAGAATGAACTAAACTTTGATGGGTTCATGACAGGGGAGCTGAAAAAAAATGACGTCTCATCCCAGCCTTGCTTTAATCAAGAATGACTTGACCCAGTGACACCCACTGGAGCCGTTCCAGAGACTTCTGGAATGTACTCAGCCAGTGAGGGACAGATGGGAGGAGCAATGTTAGTGACTGACAGCCTAGCATCAGGTATAGCAAGTACAAGAAAGTGAATTTTATGGAAAACCAGATGTGTTTAGCTTAATGAAATAGAAACTAATATCATGAGATAAAGAAGTGTCGGTCTTCAGCTTTCTAGTTTAGTTCTTTTCAATGATTTTTAAGATACTAAAGCGATATTGAGCAGAATGAGAAGGAATGAAGTTCAAATCAGTTTGGATTAGGTGAAGTGAAGTTCTGATTCCAGAGGGAGGCATAGTCCGTTATACTGTCGACAGTATATATTTAGAAATGGAATTGTTATAAATAAAGTTGCTGTGCACCTCAAAATAAAACCTGTTGTCCGTTGTGTGTTTTGATATATGATTTGAAAAAATAGAAAATTAATAATAAATTACCAACAAATCTAGAATCTCTCAGCTGAAAATGAGGCCATTCGGTCCACCACACCTGTGTCAGCTCTTTGAAAGTGCTATCCAATTAGGCTCTTTCACCTAAACTCAGCAACGTATTGCAGGTATATATCCTTTTCCATTTTGAAAGTTGCCATTGAATCTACCCTTTCACTTCTTCTATTCCAGTAACAAAAAACAACACAAATGAAAACTGCTCATTTTCCCTCTGGTCTCGTCACTGAAAACATCAAGATTGACAACACATTATTGATAAAATATAGCATTGTTTTAATTTTCTATTGTTTTATATTAAATTGATGAATATAAAGGCCCAGTCTATTAATGTTGTTGCAGACCTCCGAACATCATAACTTCCTAAATTGGTAAATGACAGTTTCCATCACACACAAGAGTGTCATATGAACAGCAACATAAATCCTTATTCTCAGGTGTGTTTTGGCAGCATTACGATCAAATGGATTCCAGGTTCAGTATATGTTCATGGTCAGAATTTACATTTTTACACCATTTAACATTTTGACCAATGAATAAGCTGTGGCATTGCTCATGTATTCCACAAACTGTGATACGATTGTTGATGTTTCCCACTGCCCAGCATCAACCTAAACACATGAGCTATTTCTCCATCAGCATAATCCACTAAATTTGCTGAAGGAATATAACTGCTGACTGACATTGCAAGAAATATTACACATCACACTGACCCAGTAAGATACAGATCCCTTACTGAAACGTATAAGATTCTTTGAGGCTTGACAGGATAGAGGCTGAGAGGATGATCCCCCTTGGGAGGAAATTAGGATCTTGGGAGCACTTTAAAACTAAGGAGTCTGGCATTTAAGGTGGAGATACAGAGAAATTTCTTAGAGGGACATTTGTGATTGGAACTCTTTCCACAGTGAGCAGTAGAGCTGGGTCTTTGAGTATATTCAAGGCTGTTAGATGGATTTTGGATTGACAATAGAGTCAAGTGTTGCGGGGGGGGCAGAGAGAAAGGTGGAATTACAGCCAGAATTAGGTAAACCATGATGTAATTGAATGGTGCAGGAGGCTTGAGGGGCCGAATGGCCTGTGCCTGCTCCCATTCTTTATGTTCTTATGTTCAATAGTACAGGTTCAGTAATATTATTTCACACAAACTTTATAAAAGCTGCTTAGAATGCAAGCAACTTTGATTTTCCTCCCAGTTACTTATATCAAACAGGTAACCCCAAAGGAAGAGGATTCCACCATCCAATAAATGACTGGTGTCCAGTCTGGTGTCTGTGTTGGAAGATAAGCTGTTGCTTCTGCTCATTGTGAGGTTGCAGGGTAATACAGAGATTTTGTTCACTGGATCCTGGCAAAAGTTTGATATATTTTTTTAACGAACTGAGTTCAATTTCAGGCAGATCTTGCAATAGGGAATTTTTGCTCTGGGTTTTAGGGGAATCCAAACTAAAATGTGTTTTTCTTCACTGAGAATACAGGAACTAAGTGACTAGTTTTTCAGTTATGTCGTATTAGTTTCTTTATATGAAGGAAAAAAGCTGAATCATCAATATTATTTTCAAAAGTAATTATTTTTCCAAGTACATATCTATATAAAAAAATCCACATGAATGCTGTTAACAGTGCAGTACAGAAATACCATTTAACAATTCATTTTCAGATTATGCCTTCATAACATGGTCTCAGAAATTCATTTCTGCAAATGAAGAATTCTTAGATCTTACAGAAGATCGTAGTAAATGAGTTTTAATTGTCCATTTTTACTTCCTCCTCACTTTTCTTCGCATCATTCCCACTCTCCAGTTTCTGTGCCTCTTGGCCAGGATTTAGTCGGGGACTGGTTGTTGTATCCAAGGTGATGTTGACGGGCAGGGTTTGTTCATTCACAGCTGGCAGTGCCAGGCATGGGGCTTGAACCTTTAACCGACCGTCCTGTGACAAACAGCAGTTAACAGCTTCAGCATCGACATCTTCTGGCAGCTGAAATTCTTTCCTGAACTCTTCATATTTGTAGCTGGAAGAGCCATTGCCATCATCACTTTTCTTCTCGTGTTTCCCTATCACCAGCACTTTTCTTCCAAGTACTTTCACCTTCAGTTCTTCTGGGGAGAAACGCTGGACATCCAGGGACAGAGAAAAGCCATCTCCCTCCTTGTCCTCTGGTTGTCTTCTACCTTCTTCATTATCATCAGGTTTGTTGTCCTGATTTCTTGCTTTTTCCTCCCAAAATTCTTTTGCCAGCTGCTCAAGAACACGCTCCATGAAGTTCATGCTCTTTCTCGCTTCTTCCACCTGTTTCCACGTGTTGCATTCAAGCGGCTCACAGACCCTGTGTGGAACAGGCCAGAATGTGTACACAGGCTGCTGACACAGACGTGAAGGGTGGAAAGCCCGACAGCTCAGCATTGTCTCTGCCTCTTCTCTCACTTCTCTCAAACTGACTGATGTGATCTCCCAGTCTTCAGTCTCTGATCTGCTGCAGCAATCAGAACACACACCTTATATATTCTACTCCCAGAAACACAGACATTTCCAGAATGAACTAAACTTTGCTGGGTTTATGACACGTGAGCTGTAAATAAATGACGTCTCATCCAAGCCTTGCTTTAAACAAGAATGACTCAGCTCAGTGACACCCACTGGAGCCATTCCAGAGACTTCTGGAATGTACTCAGCCACTGAGGGACAGATGGGAGGAGCATTGTTAATGATTGACAGCCTCACAGAAGACAGAGCAAGTGTAAACACGAGATTTTTTGAGAATAAGATGCGTTTAACTGAATGAACTTTGAACAGGTATTATGAGAGAACGAGGACTTGGTCTTTTTCTTTCGAGTTTTGCTGTTTTCATTGATTTCTGAGATGTTGAAGCGACATCTATCAATGAAAAAGAGTGAAATTCAAATCAGTTTTGTATATGTGAAGTTCAGATTGAGGCAATAGTTCCGTTCTAGTCCTAATAATATAGGTTTAAAAACAGAATAATTACATATAAAGCTGCTGTGTCCATCATTATTACTAAAGCATATTGTCCATTATTTACTTTGATATAAAATTTGCAAATGTAGAAAATTAATAATGAATTATTGACAGGTCCAGAATCTCTCAGCTCAAAATGAGGCCATTTGCTCCACCACATCTATGTCAGGTCTTTGAAAGTGCTATCCACTTATTCCCGACTCCCCTGCTCTTTAGCGCAAACTCTGCAAACTATTTCGTTGCAGATATATATCCGTTTCCATTTTGATAGTTGCCATTGAATCTACCCTTTCACTTCTTCCATTCCAGTAACAAAAAACAACACAAATGAAAACTACGCATCTTCCCTCTGGTCTCTTCACCGATCACATCAACATTGACAACGCATTATTGATAAAATGTAGCAATGTTTTAATTTTCTATTGTTTTATATTAAATTGATGAATATGAAGGCCCACCCTATTAATGTTGTTGCAGAGTTCCCAACATCATAACTTCCTAAAATGGTATATGACAGTTTCCATCACTCACAAGAGTCTCCTATGAACTGCAACATAAATCTTTATTCTCAGGTGAGTATTGGCAGCATTACGATCAAAGAGATTCCAGGTTCAGTATAAATTCATTGACTCGATTTACATTATAGCACTATTTAACATCTTAACTAATAAAAAAGCTCTGGCATTGCCCATGTATTCCATAACCTGTGATACAATTGTTGATTTTTCCCAATGCCCAGCATCAAAATAAACACACGAGCTGTTTGTCCAGCAGTATCATTGAGTAAATTTGAAGCAGGAATTTAACTTCTATCTGGCACTGCAAGAAATATTACGCACCATACTGATGCAGTAAGATACAGGTCCCTTATCGAAACGTGTAAGATTCTTTGGAGATTGACAGTGTAGATGCTGAGAGGATGTTACCCTTCATGGGGACATAAAACATTAGGAGGCACTTTAAAAATAAGAGGTCTGCCATTTATGATGGAGATGCAGAGACATTTCATCTCTCAGAGGGACGTTAGCGATTGGAACTCTGTTCCACAGTGAGCAGTAGAACTGGGTCTTTGAGAATATTCAAGGTTGTTAGACAGATTTTTGTTTGTCTGTGGAGTCAATGGTTATGAGTGGGGAAGACAGGAAGGTGGAATTCTGGCCAGACTTAGGTAAACATTGATCTAATTGAATGGCAAAGGAGGCTTGAGGGGCTGAATGGCCTAAACCCTTTGATTGACAATGGAGTCAAGTGTTATGGGGGGCAGGTTGTAAAGTGGAGCTTAGGCCACAATCAGATCAATCATGACCTAATTGAAAGGTGAAGGATGCTCAAGGGGCAGAATGGCCGACACCTGTTCCAACTCTTTATGTTCTTATATTCAGGGGTACAGGATCAGTAATATTATTTCACTGAGAGTTTATATAAGTTGCTTACAATGCAAGTAACTTTGCTATTCCCCTCAGTTATTTAGATTAAACGGGTAACCACAATGAAAGAGGTTTGCATCATCCAGTGATTGAGTGGTGCCCAGTCTGCTGTCTGCGTTGGAAGACAAGCTGTTGTTGCTGCTCATTGTGAGGCTGCAGGGTCACACAGAGATTTGGTGCACTGGGTCTGTGCAATAATTTGATATATGGATTACTGGACTTAGTTCTCTTTGTGTTGGAAGACAAGCTGGAGCACAAGAGTGAGGAGATGGTGTGGTGCTATTGTTGCTGGAATTGCAATCCAGAGACACAGTGCAATTCTCTGGGGACCTGGGTTTGAATCCCACTGCAGCAGGTGGTGGAATGTGATTTCAATAAAAACTTGGAATTAATAGTCTAATGGTGACCTTGAAACCATTGCTGTAAAACCCCAAATTATTCTCTAATGTCCTTTAGGGAATTCAATTGCTGTGTTTACCTGGCCTACATGTGACTCCAAACCCATGGCAATGTGGTTGTGTTTTAAATGCCCTCTGAACAAAGGCAACTAGGGATGAGTAATAAATGTTGGCCTGACCAGCAACACCCACATTCCATGAACGAAAAAAAGAAAAATGTTGCTGTTCATTGTGAGGCTGCAGGATAATACAGAGATGTTGGTGCACTCGGTCTGTGCAATACTTTGACATATTGTTCATGGACTGAGTTCATGTGTGTTTTTCCTCACTGAGAATACAGGAGTTAAGTGTCTAGCTTTTCAGTTGTGTCATAATCGTTTCTTTCTATGAGAGGAAAAGGCTGAATCATCACTATTATTTCCAAAGTATTTATTGTACCAAATGCATAGATAAAAATAATCCACATGATTGTTTATAAAAGTACAGTACACACATAGAACTTAACAATTAATTTTAGCACTATGCCTTCATATCATGGTCTCAGAAAATCAGTTGTGCACGTATAGAATTCTTACACCTTACAAAAGATGTCTGTAAATGAGATTTAATTGTCCGTTTTTACTTGCTCCTCATCTTTCCTCTCATATTTTCCACTCTCCAGTTTCTGTGCCTCTTGGCCAGGATTTAGCCGGGGACTGGCTGTTGTATCCGAGGTGATGTTGATGGGCACAATTCGTTCATTCATAGCTGGCAGTGCCAGGCGTGGGGCTTGAACCTTTAACTGACCGTCCTGTGACAAACAGCAGTTAAGAGCTTCAGCATCGACATCTTCTGGCAGCTGAAATTCTCTCCTGAACTCTTCATATTTGTAGCTGGAAGAGCCACTGCCATCATCACTTTTCTTCTCGTGTTTTCCTGTCACCAGCACTTTTCTTCCAAGTACTGTCACATTCAGTTCTTCTGGGGAGAATCGCTGGACATCCAGGGACTGAGAAAAGCCATCTCCCTCCTTGTCCTCTGATAGTCTTTTGCCTTCTTCATTACCATCAGGTCTGTTGTCCTGATTTCTTGCTTTTTCCTCCCAAAATTCTTTTGTCAGCACCTCAAGAACTCGCTCCATGAAGTTCATGCTCTTTCTCGCTTCTTTTACCTGTTTCCATGTGTTGCATTCAAGCGGCTCACAGACCCTGTATGGAACAGGCCACAATGTGTACACAGGCTGCTGGCACAGACGTGAAGTGTGGAAAGACCGACAGCTCAGCATTGTCTCTGCCTCTTCTCTCACTTCTCTCAAACCAACTGATGTGAACTCCCAGTCTTCAGTCTCTGATCTGCTGCAGCACTCAGAACGCACACCTTATATATTCTACTCCCAGAAACCCAGACATTTCCAGAATGAACTAAACTTTGCTGGGTTTATGACACGTGAGCTGAAAATAAATGACGACTCATCCCAGCCTTGCTTTGATCAAGAATGACTCGGCTCAGTGACACCCACTGGAGCCATTTCAGAGACTTCTGGAATGTACTCAGCCAGTGAGGGACAGATGGGAGAAGCATTGTTAATGATTGACAGCCTCACAGAAGGCAGAGCAAGTATAAACACGAGATTTTTTGAGAATAAGGTGCGTTTCACTGAATGAACTTTGATCAGATATTATGAGAGAATGAGGATTCGGTCTTTTTCTTTTGAGTTTTGCTGTTTTCATTGATTTCTGAGATGTTGAAGCGACATCTATCAATGAAAAAGAGTGAAATTCAAATCAGTTTTGTAAAAGTGAAGTTCAGATTGAGGCAATAGTTCTGTTCTAATCTTAATTATATAGGTTTAATAACAGAATAATTACATATAAAGCTGCTGTGTACTTCATTATTACTAAAGCATGTTGTTCATTATTTACTTTGATATAAGATTTGCAAATGTAGAAAATTAATAATGAAGTATTGAGAGGTCCAGAATATTCGAGCTCATAATGAGGCCATTCGATCCACCACATCTAAGTCAGGTCTTTGAAAATGCTATCCACTTACTCTCGACTCCCCTGCTCTTTTGCCAAAACTCTGCAAATTATTTCGTTGCAGATATATATCCTTTTCCATTTTGATAGTTGCCATTGAATCTAGCCTTTCACTTCTTCCATTCCAGCAACAAAAAACAACACAAATGAAAACTGCTCATCTTCCCTCTGGTCTCTTCACTGAAAACATCAACATTGACAACACATTGTTGATAAAATGTAGCAATGTTTTAATTTTCTATTGTTTTATATTAAATTGATGAATATTAAGGTCCAGCCTATTAATGTTGTTGCAGAGTTCCCAACATCATAACTTCCTAAATTGGTAAATGACAGTTTCCATCACTCGCAAGAGATGAACTGCAACATAAATCTTTATTCTCAGGTGAGTATTGGCAGCATTACGATCAAATAGATTCCAGGTTCAGTATAAGTTCATAGACTGGATTTACATTTTTACACCATTTAACATCTTAACTAATAAATAAGCTGTGCCATTGCCCATATATTCCACAACCTGTGATACGATTGTTGATGTTTCCCAATGCCCAGCATCAAAATAAACACACGAGCTGTTTGTCCACCAGTATCATAGAGTAAATTTGAAGCAGGAATATAACTTCTATCTGGCACTTCAAGAAATATTACGCACCATACTGATACAGTAAGATACAGGTCCCTTATCGAAACGTGTAAGATTCTTTTGGGCTTGATAGGGTAGAAGCTGAGGGGATGTTCCCCGTCGTGGGGACATAAAAAATTAGGAGTCACTTTAAAAATAAGAGGTCTGCCATTTATGATGGAGATGCAGAGACATTTCATCTCTCAGAGGGACGTTAGCGATTGGAACTCTCTTCCACAGTGAGCAGTAGAGCTGTGCCATTGAGAATATTCAAGGCTGTTAGACAGATTTTTGATTGACAGTGGAGTCAATGGTTATGGACGGGGAAGACAGGAAGGTGGAATTCCGGCCAGAATTAGATAAACATTGATCTAATTGAATGGCAAAGGAGGCTTGAGAGGCTGAATGGCCTAAACCCTTTGATTGACAATGGAGTCAAGTGTTATGGGGGGCTGGTTGTAAAGTGGAGCTTAGGCCACAATCAGATCAGTCATGACCTAATTGAAAGGTGAAGGAGGCTCAAGGGGCAGAATGGCCGACACCTGTTCCAACTCTTTATGTTCTTATATTCAGGGGTACAGGATCAGTAATATTATTTCACTGAGAGTTTATATAAGTTGCTTACAATGCAAGTAACTTTGCTTTTCCTCTCAGTTATTTAAACTGAACAGGTAACCACAATGAAAGAGGTTTGCATCATCCAGTGATTGAGTGGTGCCCAGTCTGGTGTCTGTGTTGGAAGACAAGCTGTTGATGCTGCTCATTGTGAGGCTGCAGGGTCATACAGAGATTTGGTGCACTGGGTCTGTGCAATAGTTTGATATATGGATTACTGGACTTAGTTCTCTCTGTGTTGGAAGACAAGCTGGAGCACAAGAGTGAGGAGATGGTGTGGTGCTATTGTTGCTGGACTTGCAATCCAGAGACACAGTGCAATTCTCTGGGGACCTGGGTTTGAATTCCACTGCAGCAGGTGGTGGAATTTGCTTTCAATAAAAATTTGGAATTAAGAGTCTAATAGTGACCTCGAAACCATTGTCGTAAAACCCCAACTTATTCACTAATGTCCTTTAGGGAATTCAATCTGCTGTCTTTACCTGGCCTACATGTGACTCCAAACCCATAGCAATGTGGTTGGCTTTTAAATTCCCTCTGAACAAAGGCAACTAGGGATGAGTGATAAATGTTGGCCTGACCAGCAACTGTGTACACATTGTGGCCTGTTCCACACATGAACGAATAAAAGAAAAATGTTGCTGCTCATTGTGAGGCTGCAGGATAATACAGAGATGTTGGTGCACTCGGTCTTGCAATACTTTGACATATTGTTCATGGACTGAGTTCATGTGTGTTTTTCCTCACTGAGAATACAGGAGTTAAGTGTCTAGCTTTTCAGTTGTGTCATAATCATTTCTTTCTACGAGGCGAAAAGGCTGAATCATCACTATTATTTCCAAAGTATTTATTGTACCAAATGCATTGATAAAAATAATCCACATGATTGTTTATAAAAGTACAGTACACACATAGAATTTAACAATTAATTTTAGCATTATGCCTTCATATCATGGTCTCAGAAAATCAGTTCCACACATATAGAATTATTACACGTTACAAAAGATAACTGTAAATGAGATTTAATTGTCCATTTTTACTTCCTCCTCATCTTTCCTCTCATATTTTCTACTCTCCAGTTTCTGTGCCTCTTGGCCAGGATTTAGCCGGGGACTGGTTGTTGTATCCGAGGTGATGTTGACGGGCACGGTTCGTTCATTCACAGGTGGCAGTGCCAGGCGTGGGGCTTGAACCTTTAACCGACCGTCCTGTGACAAACAGCAGTTAAGAGCTTCAGCATCGACATCTTCTGGCAGCTGAAATTCTCTCCTGAACTCTTCAAATTTGTCGCTGGAAGAGCCGCTGCCATCATCACTCTTCTTCTCGTGTTTTCCTGTCACCAGCACTTTTCTTCCAAGTACTTTCACCTTCAGTTCTTCGGGGGAGAATCGCTGGACATCCAGGGACAGAGAAAAGCCATCTCCCTCCTTGTCCTCTGATTGTCTTTTACCTTCATCATTATCATCAGGTCTGTTGTCCTGATTTCTTGGTTTTATCCTCCAAAAATTCTTTTGTTAGCTCCTCAAGAACTCGCTCCATGAAGTTCATGCTCTTTCTCGCTTCTTCCACCTGTTTCCACGTGTTGCATTCAAGTGGCTCACAGACCCTGTGTGGAACAGGCCACAATGTGTACACAGGCTGCTGGCACTGACGTGAAGGGTGGAAAGCCCGACAGCTCAGCATTGTCTCTGCCTCTTCTCTCACTTCTCTCAAACCAACTGATGTGAACTCCCAGTCTTCAGTCTCTGATCTGCTTCAGCACTCAGAACGCACACCTTATGTATTCTACTCCCAGAAACCCAGACATTTCCAGAATGAACTAAACTTTGCTGGGTTTATGACACGTGAGCTGAAAATAAATGATGACTCATCCCAGCCTTGCTTTAATCAAGAATGACTCGGCTCAGTGACACCCACCGGAGCCGTTCCATAGACTTCTGGAACGTAGTCAGCCAGTGAGGAACAGATGGGAGGAGCATTGTTAATGATTGACAGCCTCACAGAAGGCAGAGCAAGTGTAAACACGAGATTTTTTGAGAATAAGATGCGTTTAACTGAATGAACTTTGAACAGATATTATGAGAGAATGAGGATTCGGTCTTTTTCTTTCGAGTTTTGCTGTTTTCATTGATTTCTGAGATGTTGAAGTGACATCTATCAATGAAACAGAATGAAATTCAAATCAGTTTTGTATATGTGAAGTTCAGATTGAGGCAATAGTTCTGTTCTAATCCTAATTATATAGGTTTAAATACAGAATAGTTACATATAGAGCTGCTGTGTACTTCATTATTACTAAAGCATGTTGTCCATTATTTACTTTGATATAAGATTTGCAAACGTTGAAAATTGATAATGAATTATTGACAGGTCCAGAATCTCTCAGCTCAAAATGAGGCCATTCGGCCTACCACATCAAAGTCAGGTCTTTGAAAGTGCTATCCACTTACTCCCGACTCTCCTGCTCTTTTGCCCAAACTCTGCAAACTATTTCGTTGCAGATATATATCCTTTTCCATTTTGAAAGTTGCCATTGAAACTAGCCTTTCAATTTTTCCATTCCAGTAACAAAAAACAACACAAATGAAAACTGCTCATCTTCCCTCTGGTCTCTTCACTGAAAACATCAACATTGACAACACATTATTGATAAAATGTAGCAATGTTTTAATTTTCTATTGTTTTATATTAAATTGATGAATATGAAGGCCCACCCTATTAATGTTGTTGCAGAGTTCCCAACATCATAACTTCCTAAATTGGTAAATGACAGTTTCCATCACTCACAAGAGTCTCCTATGAACTGCAACATAAATCTTTATTCTCAGGTGAGTATTGGCAGCATTACGATCAAATAGATTCCAGGTTCAGTATAAGTTCATAGACTGGATTTACATTTTTACACCATTTAACATCTTAACTAATAAATAAGCTGTGCCATTGCCCATATATTCCACAACCTGTGATACGATTGTTGATGTTTCCCAATGCCCAGCATCAAAATAAACACACGAGCTGTTTGTCCACCAGTATCATAGAGTAAATTTGAAGCAGGAATATAACTTCTATCTGGCACTGCAAGAAATATTACGCACCATACTGATACAGTAAGATACAGGTCCCTTATCGAAACGTGTAAGATTCTTTTGGGCTTGATAGGGTAGAAGCTGAGAGGATGTTCCCCGTCATGGGAACATAAAAAATTAGGAGTCACTTTAAAAATAAGAGGTCTGCCATTTATGATGGAGATGCAGAGACATTTCATCTCTCAGAGGGACGTTAGCGATTGGAACTCTCTTCAAAAGTGAGCAGTAGAGCTGTGTCTTTGAGAATATTCAAGGCTGTTTGACAGATTTTTGATTGACTGTGGAGTCAATGGTTATGGGGGGGGAAGACAGGAAGGTGGAATTCTGGCCAGACTTAGGTAAACATTGATCTAATTGGATGGCGAAGGAGGCTTGAGGGGCTGAATGGCCTAAACCCTTTGATTGACAATGGAGTCGAGTGTTATGGGGGGCTGGTTGTAAAGTGGAGCTTAGGCCACAATCAGATCAGTCATGACCTGATTGAATGCTGAAGGAGGCTCAAGGGGCAGAATGGCCGACACCTGTTCCAACTCTTTATGTTCTTATAATCAGGGGTACAGGATCAGTAATATTATTTCACTGAGAGTTTATATAAGTTGCTTACAATGCAAGTAACTTTGCTATTCCTCTCAGTTATTTAAACTGAACAGGTAACCACAATGAAAGAGGTTTGCATCATCCAGTAATTGAGTGGTGCCCAGTCTGGTGTCTGTGTTGGAAGACAAGCTGTTGTTGCTGCTCATTGTGAGGCTGCAGGGTCATACAGAGATTTGGTGCACTGGGTCTGTGCAATAATTTGATATGTGGATTACTGGACTTAGTTCTCTCTGTGTTGGAAGACAAGCTGGAGCACAAGAGGGAGGTGATGGTGTGGTGCTATTGTTGCTGGGCTAGCAATCCAGAGACACGGTGCAATTCTCTGGGGACCTGGGTTTGAATCCCACTGCAGCAGGTGGTGGAATTTGCTTTCAATAAAAATTTGGAATTAAGAGTCTAATAGTGACCTTGAAACCATTGTTGTAAAACCCCAACTTATTCACTAATGTCCTTTAGGGAAGTCAATCTGCTGTGTTTACCTGGCCTACATGTGACTCCAAACCCATGGCAATGTGGTTGGCTTTTAAATGCCCTCTGAACAAAGGCAACTAGGGATGAGTAATAAATGTTGGCCTGACCAGCAACACCCACATCCCATGAACGAATAAAAGAAAAATGTTGCTGTTCATTGTGAGGCTGCAGGATAATACAGAGATGTTGGTGCACTCGGTCTGTGCAATACTTTGACATATTGTTCATGGACTGAGTTCATGTGTGTTTTTCCTCAATGAGAATACAGGAGTTAAGTGTCTAGCTTTTCAGTTGTGTCATAATCGTTTCTTTCTATGAGAGGAAAAGGCTGAATCATCACTATTATTTCCAAAGTATTTATTGTACCAAATGCATTGATAAAAATAATCCACATGATTGTTTATAAAAGTACAGTACACACATAGAATTTAACAATTCATTTTAGAATTATGCCTTCATATCATGGTCTCAGAAAATCAGTTGTGCACATATAGACTTCTTACACCTTACAAAAGATGACTGTAAATGAGATTTAATTGTCCATTTTTACTTGCTTCTCATCTTTCCTCTCATATTTTCCACTCTCCAGTTTCTGTGCCTCTTGGTCAGGATTGATCCGGGGACTGGCTGTTGTATCCGAGGTGATGTTGACGGGCATGGTTCGCTCATTCACAGCTGGCAGTGCCAGGCGTGGGGCTTGAACCTTTAACCGACCGTCCTGTGACAAACAGCAGTTAAGAGCTTCAGCATCGACATCTTCTGGCAGCTGAAATTCTCTCCTGAACTCTTCATATTTGTAGCTGGAAGAGCCGCTGCCATCATCACTTTTCTTCTCGTGTTTTCCTGTCACCAGCACTTTTCTTCCAAGTACTTTCACATTCAGTTCTTCTGGGGAGAATCGCTGGACATCCAGGGACAGAGAAAAGCCATCTCCCTCCTTGTCCTCTGATAGTCTTTTGCCTACTTCATTATCATCAGGTTTGTTGTCCTGATTTCTTGCTTTTTCCTCCAAAAATTCTTTTGTCAGCTCCTCAAGAACTCGCTCCATGAAGTTCATGCTCTTTCTCGCTTCTTCCACCTGTTTCCATGTGTTGCATTCAAGCGGCTCACAGACCCTGTGTGGAACAGGCCACATTGTGTACACAGGCTGCTGGCACAGATGTGAAGGGTGGAAAGCCCGACAGCTCAGCATTGTCTCTGCCTCTTCTCTCACTTCTCTCAAACCGACTGATGTGAACTCCCAGTCTTCAGTCTCTGATCTGCTGCAGCACGCAGAACAAACGCCTTATATATTCTACTCCCAGAAACCCAGACATTTCCAGAATGAACTAAACTTTGCTGGGTTTGTAACACGTGAGCTGAAAATAAATGACGTCTCATCCCAGCCTTGCTTTAATCAAGAATGACTCGGCTCAGTGACACCCACTGGAGCCGTTCCAGAGACTTCTGGAATGTACTCAGCCAGTGAGGGAATAGATGGGAGGAGCATTGTTAATGATTGACAGCCTCACAGAAGGCAGAGCAAGTGTAAACATGAGATTTATTGAGAATAAGATGCGTTTAACTGAATGAACTTTGAACGGATATTATGAGAGAATGAGGACTCAGTCTTTTTCTTTCGAGTTTTGCTGTTTTCATTGATTTCTGAGATGTTGAAGCGACATCTATCAATGAAAAAGAGTAAAATTCAAATCAGTTTTGTAAAAGTGAAGTTCAGATTGAGGCAATAGTTCCGTTCTAATCTAATTATATAGGTTTAAAAACAGAATAGTTACATATAGAGCTGCTGTGTACTTCATTATTACTAAAGCATGTTGTCATTATTTACTTTGATATAAGATTTGCAAATGTAGAAAATTGATAATGAATTATTGAGAGGTCCAGAATCTCTCAGCTCAAAATGAGGCCATTCGGCCCACCACATCTATGTCAGGTTTTTGAAAGTGCTATCCACTTACTCCTGACTCCCCTGCTCTTTCGCCAAAACTCTGCAAATTATTTCATTGCAGATATCTATCCTTTTCCATTTTGAAAGTTGCCATTGAAACTAGCCTTTCAATTATTCCATTCCAGTAACAAAAAACAACACAAATGAAAACTGCTCATCTTCCCTCTGGTCTCTTCACTGAAAACATCAACATTGACAACACATTATTGATAAAATGTAGCAATGTTTTAATTTTCTATTGTTTTATATTAAATTGATGAATATGAAGGCCCACCCTATTAATGTTGTTGCAGAGTTCCCAACATCATAACTTCCTAAATTGGTAAATGACAGCTTCCATCACTCACAAGAGTCTCCTATGAACTGCAACATAAATCTTTATTCTCAGGTGAGTATTGGCAGCATTACGATCAAATAGATTCCAGGTTCAGTATAAGTTCATAGACTGGATTTACATTTTTACACCATTTAACATCTTAACTAATAAATAAGCTGTGCCATTGCCCATATATTCCACAACCTGTGATACGATTGTTGATGTTTCCCAATGCCCAGCATCAAAATAAACACACGAGCTGTTTGTCCACCAGTATAATAGAGTAAATTTGAAGCAGCAATATAACTTCTATCTGGCACTGCAAGAAATATTACGCACCATACTGATACAGTAAGATACAGGTCCCTTATCGAAACGTGTAAGATTCTTTTGGGCTTGATAGGGTAGAAGCTGAGAGGATGTGCCCCGTCATGGGAACATAAAAAATTAGGAGTCACTTTAAGAATAAGAGGTCTGCCATTTATGATGGAGATGCAGAGACATTTCATCTCTCAGAGGGACATAAGCGATTGGAACTCTCTTCCACAGTGAGCAGTGGAGCTGGGTCTTTTAGAATATTCAAGGCTGTTAGGCAGATTTTTGATTGACTGTGCAGTCAATGGTTAAGGGGGGTGGTGAAGAGTGGAAGGTGGAATTCTGGCCAGAATTAGGTAAACATTGATCTAATTGAATGGCGAAGGAGGCTTGAGGGGCTGAATGGCCTAAACCCTTTGATTGACAATGGAATCAAGTGTTATGGGGGGCTGGTTGTAAAGTGGAACTTAGGCCACAATCAGATCAGTCATGACCTGATTGAATGGTGAAGGAGGCTCAAGGGGCAGAATGGCCGACACCTGTTCCAACTCTTTATGTTCTTATAATCAGGGGTACAGGATCAGTAATATTATTTCACTGAGAGTTTATATAAGTTGCTTACAATGCAAGTAACTTTGCTATTCCTCTCAGTTATTTAAACTGAACAGGTAAACACAATGAAAGAGGTTTGCATCATCCAGTAATTGAGTGGTGCCCAGTCTGGTGTCTGTGTTGGAAGACAAGCTGTTGTTGCTGCTCATTGTGAGGCTGCAGGGTCATACAGAGATTTGGTGCACTGGGTCTGTGCAATAATTTGATATATGGATTACTGGACTTAGTTCTCTCTGTGCTGGAAGACAAGCTGGAGCACAAGAGGGAGGTGATGGTGTGGTGGTATTGTTGCTGGGCTAGCAATCCAGCAATGTAATTCTCTGGGGACCTGGATTTGAATCCCACTGCAGCAGGTGGTGGAATTTGCTTTCAATATAAATTATGAATTAAAAGTCTAATAGTGACCTTGAAACCATTGTTGTAAAACCCCAACTTATTCACTAATATCCTTTATGGAAGTCAATCTGCTGTGTTAACCTGGCCTACATGTGACTCCAAACCCATGGCAATGTGGTTGACTTTTAAATGCTCTCTGAACAAAGGCAACTAGGGATGAGTAATAAATGTTGGCCTGACCAGCAACACCCACATCCCATGAACGAATAAAACAAAATGTTGCTGCTCATTGTTAGGCTGCAGGATAATAAAGAGATGTTGGTGCACTCGGTCTGTGCAATACTTTGACATATTGTTCATGGACTGAGTTCATGTGTGTTTTTCCTCACTGAGAATACAGGAGTTAAGTGTCTAGCTTTTCAGTGGTGTCATAATCGTTTCTTTCTATGAGAGGAAAAGGCTGAATCATCACTATTATTTCCAAAGTATTTATTGTACCAAATGCATAGATAGAAATAATCCACATGATTGTTTATAAAAGTACAGTACACACATAGAATTTAACAATTAATTTTAGCATTATGCCTTCATATCATGGTCTCAGAAAATCAGTTGTGCTCATATAGACTTCTTACACCTTACAAAAGATGACTGTAAATGAGATTTAATTGTCCATTTTTACTTGCTTCTCATCTTTCCTCTCATATTTTGCACTCTCCAGTTTCTGTGCCTCTTGGTCAGGATTTATCCGGGGACTGGCTGTTGTATCCGAGGTGATGTTGACGGGCACGTTTCGGTCATTCACAGCTGGCAGTGCCAGGCGTGGGGCTTGAACCTTTAAGCGACCGTCCTGTGACAAACAGCAGTTAAGAGCTTCAGCATCGACATCTTCTGGCAGCTGAAATTCTCTCCTGAACTCTTCATATTTGTAGCTGGAAGAGCCGCTGCCATCATCACTTTTCTTCTCGTGTTTTCCTGTCACCAGCATTTTTCTTCCAAGTACTTTCACATTCAGTTCTTCTGGGGAGAATCGCTGGACATCCAGGGACAGAGAAATGCCATCTCCCTCCTTGTCCTCTGATAGTCTTTTGCCTTCTTCATTGTCATCAGGTTTGTTGTCCTGATTTCTTGCTTTTTCCTCCCAAAATTCTTTTGTCAGCTCCTCAAGAACTCGCTCCATGAAGTTCATGCTCTCTCTCGCTTCTTCCACCTGTTTCCATGTGTTGCATTCAAGCGGCTCACAGACCCTGTGTGGAACAGGCCAGAATGTGTACACAGGCTGCTGGCACAGACGTGAAGGGTGGAAAGCCCGACAGCTCAGCATTGTCTCTGCCTCTTCTCTCACTTCTCTCAAACCGACTGATGTGAACTCCCAGTCTTCAGTTTCTGATCTGCTGCAGCACTCAGAACACACGCCTTATATATTCTACTCCCAGAAACCCAGACATATCCAGAATGAACTAAACTTTGCTGGGTTTCTGACACGTGAGCTGAAAATAAATGACGTCTCATCCCAGCCTTGCTTTAATCAAGAATGACTCGGCTCAATGACACCCACTGGAGCCGTTGCAGAGACTTCTGGAATGTACTCAGCCAGTGAGGGACAGATGGGAGGAGCATTGTTAATGATTGACAGCCTCACAGAAGGCAGAGCAAGTGTAAACATGAGATTTATTGAGAATAAGATGCGTTTAACTGAATGAACTTTGAACAGATATTGTGAGAGAATGAGGACTCAGTCTTTTTCTTTCTAGTTTTGCTGTTTTCATTGATTTCTGAGATGTTGAAGCGACATCTATCAATGAAAAATAGTAAAATTCAAAACAGTTTTGTAAAAGTGAAGTTCAGATTGAGGCAATAGTTCCATTCTAATCTTAATTATATAGGTTTAAAAACAGAATAATTACATATAAAGCTGCTGTGTACTTCATTATTACTAAAGCATGTTGTTCATTATTTACTTTGATATAAGATTTGCAAACGTAGAAAATTAATAATGAATTATTGAGCGGTCCAGAATATTCCGCTCAAAATGAGGCCATTCGGCACACCACATCTATGTCAGGTTTTTGAAAGTGCTATCCACTTACTCCCGACTCCCCTGCTCTTTCGCCAAAACTCTGCAAATTATTTCATTGCAAATGTCTATCCTTTTCCATTTTGAAAGTTGCCATTGAAACTAGCCTTTCAATTTTTCCATTCCAGTAACAAAAAACAACACAAATGAAAACTGCTCATCTTCCCTCTGGTCTCTTCACTGAAAACATCAACATTGACAACACATTATTGATAAAATGTAGCAATGTTTTAATTTTCTATTGTTTTATATTAAAT
This sequence comes from Carcharodon carcharias, assembly GCF_017639515.1. Classification (NCBI taxonomy): domain Eukaryota; kingdom Metazoa; phylum Chordata; class Chondrichthyes; order Lamniformes; family Lamnidae; genus Carcharodon; species Carcharodon carcharias. The sequence continues at coordinate 16,320,673 of NC_054489.1, forward strand.
TGATGAATATGAAGGCCCACCCTATTAATGTTGTTGCAGAGTTCCCAACATCATAACTTCCTAAATTGGTAAATGACAGTTTCCATCACTCACAAGAGTCTCCTATGAACTGCAACATAAATCTTTATTCTCAGGTGAGTATTGGCAGCATTACGATCAAATAGATTCCAGGTTCAGTATAAGTTCATAGACTGGATTTACATTTTTACACCATTTAACATCTTAACTAATAAATAAGCTGTGCCATTGCCCATATATTCCACAACCTGTGATACGATTGTTGATGTTTCCCAATGCCCAGCATCAAAATAAACACACGAGCTGTTTGTCCACCAGTATCATAGAGTAAATTTGAAGCAGGAATATAACTTCTATCTGGCACTGCAAGAAATATTACGCACCATACTGAAACAGTAAGATACAGGTCCCTTATCGAAACATGTAAGATTCTTTTGGGCTTGATAGGGTAGAAGCTGAGAGGATGTTCCCCGTCATGGGGACATAAAAAATTAGGAGTCACTTTAAAAATAAGAGGTCTGCCATTTACGATGGAGATGCAGAGACATTTCATCTCTCAGAGGGACGTTAGCGATTGGAACTCTCTTCAAAAGTGAGCAGTAGAGCTGTGTCTTTGAGAATATTCAAGGCTGTTAGACAGATTTTTGATTGACTGTGGAGTCAATGGTTATGGGGGGGGAAGACAGGAAGGTGGAATTCTGGCCAGACTTAGGTAAACATTGATCTAATTGGATGGCAAAGGAGGCTTGAGAGGCTGAATGGCCTAAACCCTTTGATTGACAATGGAGTCAAGTGTTATGGGGGGCAGGTTGTAAAGTGGAGCTTAGGCCACAATCAGATCAGTCATGACCTGATTGAATGGTGAAGGAGGCTCAAGGGGCAGAATGGCCGACACCTGTTCCAACTCTTTATGTTCTTATATTCAGGGGTACAGGATCAGTAATATTATTTCACTGAGAGTTTATATAAGTTGCTTACAATGCAAGTAACTTTGCTTTTCCTCTCAGTTATTTAAACTGAACAGGTAACCACAATGAAAGAGGTTTGCATCATCCAGTGATTGAGTGGTGCCCAGTCTGGTGTCTGTGTTGGAAGACAAGCTGTTGTTGCTGCTCATTGTGAGGCTGCAGGGTCATACAGAGATTTGGTGCACTGGGTCTGTGCAATAGTTTGATATATGGATTACTGGACTTAGTTCTCTCTGTGTTGGAAGACAAGCTGGAGCACAAGAGTGAGGAGATGGTGTGGTGCTATTGTTGCTGGACTTGCAATCCAGAGACACAGTGCAATTCTCTGGGGACCTGGGTTTGAATTCCACTGCAGCAGGTGGTGGAATTTGCTTTCAATAAAAATCTGGAATTAAGAGTCTAATAGTGACCTTGAAACCATTGTCGTAAAACCCCAACTTATTCACTAATGTCCTTTAGGGAATTCAATCTGCTGTCTTTACCTGGCCTACATGTGACTCCAAACCCATAGCAATGTGGTTGGCTTTTAAATTCCCTCTGAACAAAGGCAACTAGGGATGAGTGATAAATGTTGGCCTGACCAGCAACTGTGTACGCATTGTGGCCTGTTCCACACATGAACGAATAAAAGAAAAATGTTGCTGCTCATTGTGAGGCTGCAGGATAATACAGAGATGTTGGTGCACTCGGTCTGTGCAATACTTTGACATATTGTTCATGGACTGAGTTCATGTGTGTTTTTCCTCACTGAGAATACAGGAGTTAAGTGTCTAGCTTTTCAGTTGTGTCATAATCATTTCTTTCTACGAGGGGAAAAGGCTGAATCATCACTATTATTTCCAAAGTATTTATTGTACCAAATGCATAGATAAAAATAATCCACATGATTGTTTATAAAAGTACAGTACACACATAGAATTTAACAATTAATTTTAGCACTATGCCTTCATATCATGGTCTCAGAAAATCAGTTCCACACATATAGAATTATTACACCTTACAAAAGATGACTGTAAATGAGATTTAATTGTCCATTTTTACTTCCTCCTCATCTTTCCTCTCATATTTTCCACTCTCCAGTTTCTGTGCCTCTTGGCCAGGATTTAGCCGGGGAATGGTTGTTGTATCCGAGGTGATGTTGACGGGCACGGTTCGTTCATTCACAGGTGGCAGTGCCAGGCGTGGGGCTTGAACCTTTAACCGACCGTCCTGTGACAAACAGCAGTTAAGAGCTTCAGCATCGACATCTTCTGGCAGCTGAAATTCTCTCCGGAACTCTTCAAATTTGTCGCTGGAAGAGCCGCTGCCATCATCACTCTTCTTCTCGTGTTTTCCTGTCACCAGCACTTTTCTTCCAAGTACTTTCACCTTCAGTTCTTCGAAGGAGAATCGCTGGACATCCAGGGACAGAGAAAAGCCATCTCCCTCCTTGTCCTCTGATTGTCTTTTACCTTCATCATTATCATCAGGTCTGTTGTCTTGATTTCTTGGTTTTATCCTCCAAAAATTCTTTTGTTAGCTCCTCAAGAACTCGCTCCATGAAGTTCATGCTCTTTCTCGCTTCTTCCACCTGTTTCCACGTGTTGCATTCAAGTGGCTCACAGACCCTGTGTGGAACAGGCCACAATGTGTACACAGGCTGCTGGCACTGACGTGAAGGGTGGAAAGCCCGACAGCTCAGCATTGTCTCTGCCTCTTCTCTCACTTCTCTCAAACCAACTGATGTGAACTCCCAGTCTTCAGTCTCTGATCTGCTTCAGCACTCAGAACGCACACCTTATATATTCTACTCCCATAAACCCAGACATTTCCAGAATGAACTAAACTTTGCTGGGTTTATGACACGTGAGCTGAAAATAAATGATGACTCATCCCAGCCTTGCTTTAATCAAGAATGACTCGGCTCAGTGACACCCACCGGAGCCGTTCCATAGACTTCTGGAACGTACTCATCCAGTGAGGAACAGATGGGAGGATCATTGTTAATGATTGACAGCCTCACAGAAGGCAGAGCAAGAGATTTTTTGAGAATAAGATGCGTTTAACTGAATGAACTTTGAACAGATATTATGAGAGAATGAGGATTCGGTCTTTTTCTTTCGAGTTTTGCTGTTTTCATTGATTTCTGAGATGTTGAAGTGACATCTATCAATGAAACAGAGTGAAATTCAAATCAGTTTTGTATAAGTGAAGTTCAGATTGAGGCAATAGTTCTGTTCTAATCCTAATTATATAGGTTTAAATACAGAATAGTTACATATAGAGCTGCTGTGTACTTCATTATTACTAAAGCATGTTGTCCATTATTTACTTTGATATAAGATTTGCAAACGTTGAAAATTGATAATGAATTATTGACAGGTCCAGAATCTCTCAGCTCAAAATGAGGCCATTCGGCCTACCACATCAAAGTCAGGTCTTTGAAAGTGCTATCCACTTACTCCCGACTCTCCTGCTCTTTTGCCCAAACTCTGCAAACTATTTCGTTGCAGATATATATCCTTTTCCATTTTGAAAGTTGCCATTGAAACTAGCCTTTCAATTTTTCCATTCCAGTAACAAAAAACAACACAAATGAAAACTGCTCATCTTCCCTCTGGTCTCTTCACTGAAAACATCAACATTGACAACACATTATTGATAAAATGTAGCAATGTTTTAATTTTCTATTGTTTTATATTAAATTGATGAATATGAAGGCCCACCCTATTAATGTTGTTGCAGAGTTCCCAACATCATAACTTCCTAAATTGGTAAATGACAGTTTCCATCACTCACAAGAGTCTCCTATGAACTGCAACATAAATCTTTATTCTCAGGTGAGTATTGGCAGCATTACGATCAAAAAGATTCCAGGTTCAGTATAAGTTCATAGACTGGATTTACATTTTTACACCATTTAACATCTTAACTAATAAATAAGCTGTGCCATTGCCCATATATTCCACAACCTGTGATACGATTGTTGATGTTTCCCAATGCCCAGCATCAAAATAAACACACGAGCTGTTTGTCCACCAGTATAATAGAGTAAATTTGAAGCAGGAATATAACTTCTATCTGGCACTGCAAGAAATATTACGCACCATACTGATACAGTAAGATACAGGATCCTTAACGAAACGTGTAAGATTCTTTTGGGCTTGATAGGGTAGAAGCTGAGAGGATGTTCCCCGTCATGGGAACATAAAAAATTAGGAGTCACTTTAAAAATAAGAGGTCTGCCATTTATGATGGAGATGCAGAGACATTTCATCTCTCAGAGGGACGTTAGCGATTGGAACTCTCTTCAAAAGTGAGCAGTAGAGCTGTGTCTTTGAGAATATTCAAGGCTGTTTGACAGATTTTTGATTGACTGTGGAGTCAATGGTTATGGGGGGGGAAGACAGGAAGGTGGAATTCTGGCCAGACTTAGGTAAACATTGATCTAATTGGATGGCGAAGGAGGCTTGAGGGGCTGAATGGCCTAAACCCATTGATTGACAATGGAGTCAAGTGTTATGGGGGGCTGGTTGTAAAGTGGAGCTTAGGCCACAATCAGATCAGTCATGACCTGATTGAATGCTGAAGGAGGCTCAAGGGGCAGAATGGCCGACACCTGTTCCAACTCTTTATGTTCTTATAATCAGGGGTACAGGATCAGTAATATTATTTCACTGAGAGTTTATATAAGTTGCTTACAATGCAAGTAACTTTGCTTTTCCTCTCAGTTATTTAAATTAAACAGGTACCTGCAATGAAAGAGGTTTGCATCATCCAGTAATTGAGTGGTGCCCAGTCTGGTGTCTGTGTTGGAAGATAAGCTGTTGTTGCTGCTCATTGTGAGGCTGCAGGGTCATACAGAGATTTGGTGCACTGGGTCTGTGCAATAATTTGATATATGGATTACTGGACTTAGTTCTCTCTGTGCTGGAAGACAAGCTGGAGCACAAGAGTGAGGAGATGGTGTGGTGCTATTGTTGCTGGACTTGCAATCCAGAGACACAGTGCAATTCTCTGGGGGCCTGGGTTTGAATCCCACTGCAGCAGGTGGTGGAATTTGCTTTCAATAAAAATTTGGAATTAAGAGTCTAATAGTGACCTTGAAACCATTGCTGTAAAACCCAGATTGCTCACTAATGTCCTTTAGGGAAGTCAATCTGCTGTGTTTACCTGGCCTACATGTGACTCCAAACCCATGGCAATGTGGTTGGCTTTTAAATGCCCTCTGAACAAAGGCAACTAGGGATGAGTAATAAATGTTGGCCTGACCAGCAACACCCACATCCCATGAACGAATAAAACAAAATGTTGCTGCTCATTGTTAGGCTGCAGGATAATACAGACATGTTGGTGCACTCGGTCTGTGCAATACTTTGACATATTGTTCATGGACTGAGTTCATGTGTGTTTTTCCTCAATGAGAATACAGGAGTTAAGTGTCTAGCTTTTCAGTTGTGTCATAATCGTTTCTTTCTATGAGAGGAAAAGGCTGAATCATCACTATTATTTCCAAAGTATTTATTGTACCAAATGCATAGATAGAAATAATCCACATGATTGTTTATAAAGGTACAGTACACACATAGAATTTAACAATTCATTTTAGCATTATGCCTTCATATCATGGTCTCAGAAAATCAGTTGTGCACGTATAGACTTATTACACCTTACAAAAGATGTCTGTAAATGAGATTTCATTGTCCATTTTTACTTCCTCCTCATCTTTCCTCTCATATTTTCCACTCTCCAGTTTCTGTGCCGCTTGGTCAGGATTTAGCGGGGGACTGGTTGTTGTATCCGAGGTGATGTTAACGGGCACAGGTTCGCTCATTCACAGCTGGCAGTGCCAGGCGTGGGGCTTGAACCTTTAAGCGACCGTCCTGTGACAAACAGCAGTTAAGAGCTTCAGCATCGACATCTTCTGACAGCTGAAATTCTCTCCGGAACTCTTCATATTTGTAGCTGGAAGAGCCGCTGCTATCATCACTCTTCTTCTCGTGTTTTCCTGTCACCAGCACTTTTCTTCCAAGTACTTTCACATTCAGTTCTTCTGGGGAGAATCGCTGGACATCCAGGGACAGAGAAAAGCCATCTCCCTCCTTGTCCTCTGATAGTCTTTTGCCTTCTTCATTATCATCAGGTTTGTTGTCCTGATTTCTTGCTTTTTCCTCCAAAAATTCTTTTGTCAGCTCCTCAAGAACTCGCTCCATGAAGTTCATGCTCTTTCTCGCTTCTTCCACCTGTTTCCACGTGTTGCATTCAAGTGGCTCACAGACTCCATGTGGAACAGGACAGAATGTGTACACAGGCTCCTGGCACAGACATGAAGGGTGGAAAGCCTGACAGCTCAGCATTGTCTCTGCCTCTTCTCTCACTTCTCTCAAACCGACTGATGTGAACTCCCAGTCTTCAGTCACTGATCTGCTGCAGCACTCAGAACACACGCCCTATATATATTCTACTCCCAGAAACCCAGACATTTCCAAAATGAACTAAACTTTGCTGGGTTTATAACACGTGAGCTGAAAATAAATGACGTCTCATGCCAGCCTTGCTTTAATCAAGAATGACTCGGCTCAGTGACACCCACTGGAGCCGTTCCAGAGACTTCTGGAATGTACTCAGCCAGTGAGGGACAGATGGGAGGAGCATTGTTAATGATTGACAGCCTCACAGAAGTCAGAGCAAGTATAAACATGAGATTTTTTGAGAATAAGATGCGTTTAACTGAATGAACTTTGAACAGATATTATGAGAGAATGAGGACTCAGTCTTTTTCTTTCGAGTTTTGCTGTTTTCATTGATTTCTGAGATGTTGAAGTGACATCTATCAATGAAAAAGAGTGAAATTCAAATCAGTTTTGTATAAGTGAACTTCAGATTGAGGCAATAGTTCCGTTCTAGTCCTAATAATATAGGTTTAAAAACAGAATAGGTTTTATAAAGCTACTGTGTACTTCATTATTACTAAAGCTTATTGTCCATTATTTACTTTGATATAAGATTTGCAAATGTAGAAAATTAATAATGAATTATTGAGAGGTCCAGAATATTCTGCTCAAAATGAGGCCATTCGGCCCACCACATCTATGTCAGGTCTTTGAAAGTGCTATCCACTTACTCCCGACTCCCCTGCTCTTTCGCCAAAACTCTGCAAATTATTTCATTGCAGATATCTATCCTTTTCCATTTTGAAAGTTGCCATTGAAACTAGCCTTTCACTTTTTCCATTCCAGTAACAAAAAACAACACAAATGAAAACTGCTCATCTTCCCTCTGGTCTCTTCACTGAAAACATCAACATTGACAACACATTATTGATAAAATGTAGCAATGTTTTAATTTTCTATTGTTTTATATTAAATTGATGAATATGAAGGCCCACCCTATTAACGTTGTTGCAGAGTTCCCAACATCATAACTTCCTAAATTGGTAAATGACAGCTTCCATCACTCACAAGAGTCATCTATGAACTGCAACATAAATCTTTATTCTCAGGTGAGTATTGGCAGCATTACGATCAAATAGATTCCAGGTTCAGTATAAGTTCATAGACTGGATTTACATTTTTACACCATTTAACATCTTAACTAATAAATAAGCTGTGCCATTGCCCATATATTCCACAACCTGTGATACGATTGTTGATGTTTCCCAATGCCCAGCATCAAAATAAACACACGAGCTGTTTGTCCACCAGTATCATAGAGTAAATTTGAAGCAGGAATATAACTTCTATCTGGCACTGCAAGAAATATTACGCACCATACTGATACAGTAAGATACAGGTCCCTTATCGAAACGTGTAAGATTCTTTTGAGCTTGACAGGGTAGATGCTGGGAGGACTTTCCCCCTCATGGGGACATAAAACATTAGGAGGCACTTTAAAAATAAGAGGTCTGCCATTTATGATGGAGATGCAGAGATATTTCATCTCTCAGAGGACGTTAGCGATTGGAACTCTCTTCCACAGTGAGCAGTGGAGCTGGGTCTTTTAGAATATTCAAGGCTGTTAGGCAGATTTTTGATTGACTGTGCAGTCAATGGTTAAGGGGGGTGGTGAAGAGTGGAAGGTGGAATTCTGGCCAGAATTAGGTAAACATTGATCTAATTGAATGGCGAAGGAGGCTTGAGGGGCTGAATGGCCTAAACCCTTTGATTGACAATTGAGTCAAGTGTTATGTGGGGCTGGTTGTAAAGTGGAGCTTAGGCCACAATCAGATCAGTCATGACCTGACTGAATGCTGAAGGAGGCTCAAGGGGCAGAATGGCCGACACCTGTTCCAACTCTTTATGTTCTTATAATCAGGGGTACAGGATCAGTAATATTATTTCACTGAGAGTTTATATAAGTTGCTTACAATGCAAGTAACTTTGCTATTCCTCTCAGTTATTTAAACTGAACAGGTAACCACAATGAAAGAGGTTTGCATCATCCAGTAATTGAGTGGTGCCCAGTCTGGTGTCTGTGTTGGAAGACAAGCTGTTGTTGCTGCTCATTGTGAGGCTGCAGGGTCACACAGAGATTTGGTGCACTGGGTCTGTGCAATAGTTTGATATACGGATTACTGGACTTAGTTCTCTCTGTGTTGGAAGACAAGCTGGAGCACAAGAGGGTGGTGATGGTGTGGTGCTATTGTTGCTGGGCTAGCAATCCAGCAATGTAATTCTCTGGGGACCTGGATTTGAATCCCACTGCAGCAGGTGGTGGAATTTGCTTTCAATATAAATTATGAATTAAAAGTCTAATAGTGACCTTGAAACCATTGTTGTAAAACCCCAACTTATTCACTAATGTCCTTTAGGGAAGTCAATCTGCTGTGTTAACCTGGCCTACATGTGACTCCAAACCCATGGCAATGTGGTTGACTTTTAAATGCCCTCTGAACAAAGGCAACTAGGGATGAGTAATAAATGTTGGCCTGACCAGCAACACCCACATCCCATGAACGAATGAAAGAAAAATGTTGCTGCTCATTGTGAGGCTGCAGGATAGTACAGAGATGTTGGTGCACTCGGTCTGTGCAATACTTTGACATATTGTTCATGGACTGAGTTCATGTGTGTTTTTCCTCACTGAGAATACAGGAGTTAAGTGTCTAGCTTTTCAGTTGTGTCATAATCGTTTCTTTCTATGAGGGGAAAAGGCTGAATCATCTATTATTTGCAAAGTATTTCATTGTACCAAATGCATAGATAGAAATAATCCACATGATTGTTTATAAAAGTACAGTACACACATAGAATTTAACAATTCATTTTAGAATTATGCCTTCATATCATGGTCTCAGAAAATCAGTTGTGCACGTATAGAATTATTACACCTTACAAAAGATGTCTGGAAATGAGATTTAATTGTCCATTTTTACTTCCTCCTCATCTTTCCTCTCATATTTTCCACTCTCCAGTTTCTGTGCCGCTTGGCCAGGATTTAGCCGGGGACTGGTTGTTGTATCCGAGGTGATGTTGACGGGCACAGTTTGTTCATTCACAGCTGGCAGTGCCAGGCGTGGGGCTTGAACCTTTAACCGACCGTCCTGTGACAAACAGCAGTTAAGAGCTTCAGCATCGACATCTTCTGGCAGCTGAAATTCTCTCCGGAACTCTTCATATTTGTAGCTGGAAGAGCCGCTGCTATCATCACTCTTCTTCTCGTGTTTTCCTGTCACCAGCACTTTTCTTCCAAGTACTTTCACATTCAGTTCTTCTGGGGAGAATCTTTGGACATCCAGGGACAGAGAAAAGCCATCTCCCTCTTTGTCCTCTGGTTGTCTTTTACCATTTTCATTATCATCAGGTTTGTTGTCCTGATTTCTTGCTTTTTCCTCCAAAAATTCTTTTGTCAGCTCCTCAAGAACTCGCTCCATGAAGTTCATGCTCTTTCTCGCTTCTTCCACCTGTTTCCATGTGTTGCATTCAAGCGGCTCACAGACCCTGTGTGGAACAGGCCACATTGTGTACACAGGCTGCTGGCACAGACGTGAAGGGTGGAAAGCCCGACAGCTCAGCATTGACTCTGCCTCTTCTCTCACTTCTCTCAAACCGACTGATGTGAACTCCCAGTCTTCAGTCTCTGATCTGCTGCAGCACTCAGAACACACGCCTTATATATTCTACTCCCAGAAACCCAGACATTTCCAGAATGAACTAAACTTTGCTGGGTTTGTGACACGTGAGCTGAAAATAAATGACGTCTCATCCCAGCCTTGCTTTAATCAAGAATGACTCGGCTCAGTGACACCCACTGGAGCCGTTCCAGAGACTTCTGGAATGTACTCAGCCAATGAGGGACAGATGGGAGGAGCATTGTTAATGATTGACAGCCTCACAGAAGGCAGAGCAAGTGTAAACATGAGATTTATTGAGAATAAGATGCGTTTAACTGAATGAAATTTGAACAGATATTATGAGAGAATGAGGACTCAGTCTTTTTCTTTCGAGTTTTGCTGTTTTCATTGATTTCTGAGATGTTGACCTGACATCTCTCAATGAAAAAGAGTGAAATTCAAATCAGTTTTGTATAAGTGAATTTCAGATTGAGGCAATAGTTCCATTCTAATCCTAATTATATAGGTTTAAAAACAGAATAGGTTTTATAAAGCTACTGTGTACTTCATTATTACTAATGCTTATTGTCCATTATTTACTTTGATATAAGATTTGCAAATGTAGAAAATTAATAATGAATTATTGAGCGGTCCAGAATATTCTGCTCAAAATGAGGCCATTCGGCCCACCACATCTATGTCAGGTCTTTGAAAGTGCTATCCACTTACTCCCGACTCCCCTGCTCTTTCGCCAAAACTCTGCAAATTATTTCATTGCAGATATATATCCTTTACCATTTTGAAAGTTGCCATTGAAACTAGCCTTTCACTTTTTCGATTCCAGTATCAAAAAGCAACACAAATGAAAACTGCTCATCTTCCCTCTGGTCTCTTCACTGAAAAAATCAACATTGACAACGCATTATTGATAAAATGTAGCAATGTTTTAATTTTCTATTGTTTTATATTAAATTGATGAATATGAAGGCCCACCCTATTAATGTTGTTGCAGAGTTCCCAACATCATAACTTCCTAAATTGGTAAATGACAGCTTCCATCACTCACAAGAGTCTCCTATGAACTGCAACATAAATCTTTATTCTCAGGTGAGTATTGGCAGCATTACGATCAAATAGATTCCAGGTTCAGTATAAGTTCATAGACTGGATTTACATTTTTACACCATTTAACATCTTAACTAATAAATAAGCTGTGCCATTGCCCATATATTCCACAACCTGTGATACGATTGTTGATGTTTCCCAATGCCCAGCATCAAAATAAACACACGAGCTGTTTGTCCACCAGTATCATAGAGTAAATTTGAAGCAGGAATATAACTTCTATCTGGCACTGCAAGAAATATTACGCACCATACTGATACAGTAAGATACAGGTCCCTTATCGAAACGTGTAAGATTCTTTTGAGCTTGACAGGGTAGATGCTGGGAGGACTTTCCCCCTCATGGGGACATAAAACATTAGGAGGCACTTTAAAAATAAGAGGTCATCCATTTATGATGGAGATGCAGAGATATTTCATCTCTCAGAGGACGTTAGCGATTGGAACTCTCTTCCACAGTGAGCAGTGGAGCTGGGTCTTTTAGAATATTCAAGGCTGTTAGGCAGATTTTTGATTGACTGTGCAGTCAATGGTTATGGGGGGAGGAAGACAGGAAGGTGGAATTCTGGCCAGAATTAGGTAAACATTGATCTAATTGAATGGCGAAGGAGGCTTGAGGGGCTGAATGGCCTAAACCCTTTGATTGACAATGGAGTCAAGTGTTATGTGGGGCTGGTTGTAAAGTGGAGCTTAGGCCACAATCAGATCAGTCATGACCTAATTGAATGCTGAAGGAGGCTCAAGGCGCAGAATGGCCGACACCTGTTCCAACTCTTTATGTTCTTATAATCAGGGGTACAGGATCAGTAATATTATTTCACTGAGAGTTTATATAAGTTGCTTACAATGCAAGTAACTTTGCTATTCCTCTCAGTTATTTAAACTGAACAGGTAACCACAATGAAAGAGGTTTGCATCATCCAGTAATTGAGTGGTGCCCAGTCTGGTGTCTGTGTTGGAAGACAAGCTGTTGTTGCTGCTCATTGTGAGGCTGCAGGGTCACACAGAGATTTGGTGCACTGGGTCTGTGCAATAGTTTGATATACGGATTACTGGACTTAGTTCTCTCTGTGTTGGAAGACAAACTGGAGCACAAGAGGGAGGTGATGGTGTGGTGGTATTGTTGTTGGGCTAGCAATCCAGCAATGTAATTCTCTGGGGACCTGGATTTGAATCCCACTGCAGCAGGTGGTGGAATTTGCTTTCAATATAAATTATGAATTAAAAGTCTAATAGTGACCTTGAAACCATTGTTGTAAAACCCCAACTTATTCACTAATGTCCTTTAGGGAAGTCAATCTGCTGTGTTAACCTGGCCTACATGTGACTCCAAACCCATGGCAATGTGGTTGGCTTTTAAATGCCCTCTGAACAAAGGCAACTAGGGATGAGTAATAAATGTTGCCCTGACCAGCAACACCTACATCCCATGAACGAATAAAACAAAATGTTGCTGCTCATTGTTAGGCTGCAGGATAGTACAGAGATGTTGGTGCACTCGGTCTGTGCAATACTTTGACATATTGTTCATGGACTGAGTTCATGTGTGTTTTTCCTCAATGAGAATACAGGAGTTAAGTGTCTAGCTTTTCAGTTGTGTCATAATCGTTTCTTTCTATGAGGGGAAAAGGCTGAATCATTATTATTTCCAAAGTATTCATTGTACCAAATGCATAGATAGAAATAATCCACATGATTGTTTATAAAAGTACAGTACACACATAGAATTTAACAATTCATTTTAGCATTATGCCTTCATATCATGGTCTCAGAAAATCAGTTGTGCACGTATAGAATTATTACACCTTACAAAAGATGTCTGTAAATGAGATTTAATTGTCCATTTTTACTTCCTCCTCATCTTTCCTCTCATATTTTCCACTCTCCAGTTTCTGTGCCGCTTGGCCAGGATTTAGCCGGGGACTGGTTGTTGTATCCGAGGTGATGTTGACGGGCACGGTTTGTTCATTCACAGCTGGCAGTGCCAGGCGTGGGGCTTGAACCTTTAAGCGACCGTCCTGTGACAAACAGCAGTTAAGAGCTTCAGCATCGACATCTTCTGGCAGCTGAAATTCTCTCCGGAACTCTTCATATTTGTAGCTGGAAGAGCCGCTGCCATCATCACTCTTCTTCTCGTGTTTTCCTGTCACCAGCACTTTTCTTCCAAGTACTTTCACATTCAGTTCTTCTGGGGAGAATCGCTGGATATCCAGGGACAGAGAAAAGCCATCTCCCTCCTTGTCCTCTGGTTGTCTTTTACCATTTTCATTATCATCAGGTTTGTTGTCCTGATTTCTTGGTTTTTCCTCCCAAAATTCTTTTGCCAGCTCCTCAAGAACTCGCTCCATGAAGTTCATGCTCTTTCTCGCTTCTTCCATCTGTTTCCACGTGTTGCATTCAAGTGGCTCACAGACTCCATGTGGAACAGGCCACAATGTGTACACAGGCTGCTGGCACAGACGTGAAGGGTGGAAAGCCTGACAGCTCAGCATTTCTCTGCCTCTTCTCTCACTTCTCTCAAACCGACTGATGTGAACTCCCAGTCTTCAGTCTCTGATCTGCTGCAGCACTCAGAACACACGCCTTATATATTCTACTCCCAGAAACCCAGACATTTCCAGAATGAACTAAACTTTGCTGGGTTTATAACACGTGAGCTGAAAATAAATGACGTCTCATGCCAGCATTGCTTTTAACAAGAATGACTCGGCTCAGTGACACCCACTGGAGCCGTTCCAGAGACTTCTGGAATGTACTCAGCCAGTGAGGGACAGATGGGAGGAGCATTGTTAATGATTGACAGCCTCACAGAAGGCAGAGCAAGTATAAACATGAGATTTTTTGAGAATAAGGTGCGTTTAACTGAATGAACTTTGAACAGATATTATGAGAGAATGAGGACTCAGTCTTTTTCTTTCGAGTTATGCTGTTTTCATTGATTTCTGAGATGTTGAAGTGACATCTATCAATGAAAAAGAGTGAATTTCAAATCAGTTTTGTATAAGTGAATTTCAGATTGAGGCAATAGTTCCGTTCTAATCCTAATTATATAGGTTTAAAAACAGAATAGGTTTTATAAAGCTACTGTGTACTTCATTATTACTAATGCTTATTGTCCATTATTTACTTTGATATAAGATTTGCAAATGTAGAAAATTAATAATGAATTATTGAGAGGTCCAGAATATTCCGCTCAAAATGAGGCCATTCGGCCCACCACATCTATGTCAGGTTTTTGAAAGTGCTATCCACTTACTCCCGACTCCCCTGCTCTTTTGCCAAAACTCTGCAAATTATTTCATTGCAGATATATATCCTTTTCCATTTTGAAAGTTGCCATTGAAACTAGCCTTTCACTTTTTCCATTCCAGTAACAAAAAACAACACAAATGAAAACTGCTCATCTTCCCTCTGGTCTCTTCACTGAAAACATCAACATTGACAACACATTATTGATAAAATGTAGCAATGTTTTAATTTTCTATTGTTTTATATTAAATTGATGAATATGAAGGCCCACCCTATTAATGTTGTTGCAGAGTTCCCAACATCATAACTTCCTAAATTGGTAAATGACAGCTTCCATCACTCACAAGAGTCTCCTATGAACTGCAACATAAATCTTTATTCTCAGGTGAGTATTGGCAGCATTACGATCAAATAGATTCCAGGTTCAGTATAAGTTCATAGACTGGATTTACATTTTTACACCATTTAACATCTTAACTAATAAATAAGCTGTGCCATTGCCCATATATTCCACAACCTGTGATACGATTGTTGATGTTTCCCAATGCCCAGCATCAAAATAAACCCACGAGCTGTTTGTCCAGCAGTATCATAGAGTAAATTTGAAGCAGGAATATAACTTCTATCTGGCACTGCAAGAAATATTACGCACCATACTGATACAGTAAGATACTGGTCCCTTATCGAAACGTGTAAGATTCTTTTGGGCTTGATAGGGTAGAAGCTGAGAGGATGTTCCCCGTCATGGGGACATAAAAAATTAGGAGTCACTTTAAAAATAAGAGGTCTGCCATTTATGATGGAGATGCAGAGACATTTCATCTCTCAGAGGGACGTTAGCGATTGGAACTCTCTTCAAAAGTGAGCAGTAGAGCTGTGTCTTTGAGAATATTCAAGGCTGTTAGACAGATTTTTGATTGACTATGGAGTCAATGGTTATGGGGGGGAAGACAGGAAGATGGAATTCCGGCCAGAATTAGGTAAACATTGATCTAATTGGATGGCAAAGGAGGCTTGAGAGGCTGAATGGCCTAAACCCTTTGATTGACAATGGAGTCAAGTGTTATGGGGGGCAGGTTGTAAAGTGGAGCTTAGGCCACAATCAGATCAATCATGACCTAATTGAATGGTGAAGGAGGCTCAAGGGGCAGAATGGCCGACACCTGTTCCAACTCTTTATGTTCTTATATTCAGGGGTACAGGATCAGTAATATTATTTCACTGAGAGTTTATATAAGTTGCTTACAATGCAAGTAACTTTGCTTTTCCTCTCAGTTATTTAAACTGAACAGGTAACCACAATGAAAGAGGTTTGCATCATCCATTGATTGAGTGGTGCCCAGTCTGGTGTCTGTGTTGGAAGACAAGCTGTTGATGCTGCTCATTGTGAGGCTGCAGGGTCATACAGAGATTTGGTGCACTGGGTCTGTGCAATAGTTTGATATATGGATTACTGGACTTAGTTCTCTCTGTGTTGGAAGACAAGCTGGAGCACAAGAGTGAGGAGATGGTGTGGTGCTATTGTTGCTGGACTTGCAATCCAGAGACACGGTGCAATTCTCTGGGGACCTGGGTTTGAATTCCACTGAAGCAGGTGGTGGAATTTGCTTTCAATAAAAAATTGGAATTAAGAGTCTAATAGTGACCTTGAAACCATTGCTGTAAAACCCAGATTGCTCACTAATGTCCTTTAGGGAAGTCAATCTGCTGTGTTTACCTGGCCTACATGTGACTCCAAACCCATGGCCAAGTGGTTGGCTTTTAAATGCCCTCTGAACAAAGGCAACTAGGGATGAGTAATAAATGTTGGCCTGACCAGCAACACCCACATCCCATGAACGAATAAAAGAAAAATGTTGCTGTTCATTGTGAGGCTGAAGGATAATACAGAGATGTTGGTGCACTCGGTCTGTGCAATACTTTGACATATTGTTCATGGACTGAGTTCATGTGTGTTTTTCCTCAATGAGAATACAGGAGTTAATTGTCTAGCTTTTCAGTTGTGTCATAATCGTTTCTTTCTATGAGAGGAAAAGGCTGAATCATCACTATTATTTCCAAGGTATTTATTGTACCAAGTGCATAGATAAAAATAATCCACATGATTGTTTATAAAAGTACAGTACACACATAGAATTTAACAATTCATTTTAGAATTATGCCTTCATATCATGGTCTCAGAAAATCAGTTGTGCACGTATAGAATTCTTACACCTTACAAAAGATGGCTGTAAATGAGATTTAATTGTCCATTTTTACTTGCTTCTCATCTTTCCTCTCATATTTTCCACTCTCCAGTTTCTGTGCCTCTTGGTCAGGATTTATCCGGGGACTGGCTGTTGTATCCGAGGTGATGTTGATGGGCACAATTCGTTCATTCACAGCTGGCAGTGCCAGGCGTGGGGCTTGAACCTTTAACCGACCGTCCTGTGACAAACAGCAGTTAAGAGCTTCAGCATCGACATCTTCTGGCAGCTGAAATTCTCTCCTGAACTCTTCATATTTGTAGCTGGAAGAGCCGCTGCCATCATCACTTTTCTTCTCGTGTTTTCCTGTCACCAGCACTTTTCTTCCAAGTACTTTCACATTCAGTTCTTCTGGGGAGAATCGCTGGACATCCAGGGACAGAGAAAAGCCATTTCCCTCCTTGTCCTCTGAAAGTCTTTTGCCTTCTTCATTATCATCAGGTTTGTTGTCCTGATTTCTTGCTTTTTCCTCCAAAAATTCTTTTGTCAGCTCCTCAAGAACTCGCTCCATGAAGTTCATGCTCTTTCTCGCTTCTTCCACCTGTTTCCATGTGTTGCATTCAAGCGGCTCACAGACCCTGTGTGGAACAGGCCACATTGTGTACACAGGCTGCTGGCACAGACGTGAAGCGTGGAAAGCCCGACAGCTCAGCATTGTCTCTGCCTCTTCTCTCACTTCTCTCAAACCGACTGATGTGAACTCCCAGTCTTCAGTCTCTGATCTGCTGCAGCACTCAGAACACACGCCTTATATATTCTACTCCCAGAAACCCAGACATTTCCAGAATGAACTAAACTTAGCTGGGTTTATGACATTGGAGCTGAAAATAAATGATGTCTCATCCCAGCCTTGCTTTAATCAAGAATGACTCGGCTCAGTGACACCCACTGGAGCCGTTCCAGAGACTTCTGGAATGTACTCAGCCAATGAGGGACAGATGGGAGGAGCATTGTTAATGATTGACAGCCTCACAGAAGGCAGAGCAAGTGTAAACATGAGATTTTTTGAGAATAAGATGCGTTTAACTGAATGAACTTTGAACGGATATTATGAGAGAATGAGGACTCAGTCTTTTTCTTTCGAGTTTTGCTGTTTTCATTGATTTCTGAGATGTTGACGTGACATCTCTCAATGACAAAGAGTGAAATTCAAATCAGTGTTGTAAAAGTGAAGTTCAGATTGAGGCAATAGTTCCGTTCGAATCTTAATTATATAGGTTTAAAAACAGAATAATTACATATAAAGCTGCTGTGTACTTCATTATTACTAAAGCATGTTGTTCATTAATTACTTTGATATAAGATTTGCAAATGTAGAAAATTAATAATGAATTATTGAGAGGTCCAGAATATTCTGCTCAAAATGAGGCCATTCGGCCCACCTCATCTATGTCAGGTCTTTGAAAGTGCTATCCACTTACTCCCGACTCCCCTGCTCTTTCGCCAAAACTCTGCAAATTCTTTCATTGCAGATATATATCCTTTACCATTTTGAAAGTTGCCATTGAAACTAGCCTTTCACTTTTTCCATTCCAGTAACAAAAAACAACACAAATGAAAACTGCTCATCTTCCCTCTGGTCTCTTCACTGAAAACATCAACATTGACAACACATTATTGATAAAATGTAGCAATGTTTTAATTTTCTATTGTTTTATATTAAATTGATGAATATGAAGGCCCACCCTATTAATGTTGTTGCAGAGTTCCCAACATCATAACTTCCTAAATTGGTAAATGACAGTTTCCATCACTCACAAGAGTCTCCTATGAACTGCAACATAAATCTTTATTCTCAGGTGAGTATTGGCAGCATTACGATCAAATAGATTCCAGGTTCAGTATAAGTTCATAGACTGGATTTACATTTTTACACCATTTAACATCTTAACTAATAAATAAGCAGTGCCATTGCCCATATATTCCACAACCTGTGATAAGATTGTTGATGTTTCCCAATGCCCAGCATCAAAATAAACCCACGAGCTGTTTGTCCACCAGTATCATAGAGTAAATTTGAAGCAGGAATATAACTTCTATCTGGCACTGCAAGAAATATTACGCACCATACTGATACAGTAAGATACTGGTCCCTTATCGAAACGTGTAAGATTCTTTTGGGCTTGATAGGGTAGAAGCTGAGAGGATGTTCCCCGTCATGGGGACATAAAAAATTAGGAGTCACTTTAAAAATAAGAGGTCTGCCATTTATGATGGAGATGCAGAGGCATTTCATCTCTCAGAGGGACGTTAGCGATTGGAACTCTCTTCAAAAGTGAGCAGTAGAGCTGTGTCTTTGAGAATATTCAAGGCTGTTAGACAGATTTTTGATTGACTGTGGAGTCAATGGTTATGGGGGGTGAAGACAGGAAGGTGGAATTCTGGCCAGACTTAGGTAAACATTGATCTAATTGGATGGCAAAGGAGGCTTGAGAGGCTGAATGGCCTAAACCCTTTGATTGACAATGGAGTCAAGTGTTATGGGGGGCAGGTTGTAAAGTGGAGCTTAGGCCACAATCAGATCAGTCATGACCTGATTGAATGGTGAAGGAGGCTCAAGGGGCAGAATGGCCGACACCTGTTCCAACTCTTTATGTTCTTATATTCAGGGGTACAGGATCAGTAATATTATTTCACTGAGAGTTTATATAAGTTGCTTACAAAGCAAGTAACTTTGCTTTTCCTCTCAGTTATTTAAACTGAACAGGTAACCACAATGAAAGAGGTTTGCATCATCCAGTGATTGAGTGGTGCCCAGTCTGGTGTCTGTGTTGGAAGACAAGCTGTTGTTGCTGCTCATTGTGAGGCTGCAGGGTCATACAGAGATTTGGTGCACTAGGTCTGTGCAATAGTTTGATATATGGATTACTGGACTTAGTTCTCTCTGTGTTGGAAGACAAGCTGGAGCACAAGAGTGAGGAGATGGTGTGGTGCTATTGTTGCTGGACTTGCAATCCAGAGACACAGTGCAATTCTCTGGGGACCTGGATTTGAATCCCACTGAAGCAGGTGGTGGAATTTGCTTTCAATATAAATTATGAATTAAAAGTCTAATAGTGACCTTGAAACCATTGTTGTAAAACCCCAACTTATTCACTAATGTCCTTTAGGGAAGTCAATCTGCTGTGTTAACCTGGCCTACATGTGACTCCAAACCCATGGCAATGTGGTTGGCTTTTAAATGCCCTCTGAACAAAGGCAACTAGGGATGAGTAATAAATGTTGGCCTGACCAGCAACACCCACATCCCATGAACGAATAAAACAAAATGTTGCTGCTCATTGTTAGGCTGCAGGATAATACAGAGATGTTGGTGCACTCGGTCTGTGCAATACTTTGACATATTGTTCATGGACTGAGTTCATGTGTGTTTTTCCTCAATGAGAATACAGGAGTTAAGTGTCTAGCTTTTCAGTTGTGTCATAATCGTTTCTTTCTATGAGGGGAAAAGGCTGAATCATCACTATTATTTCCAAAGTATTTATTGTACCAAATGCATAGATAGAAATAATCCACATGATTGTTTATAAAAGTACAGTACACACATAGAATTTAACAATTCATTTTAGCATTATGCCTTCATATCATGGTCTCAGAAAATCAGTTGTGCACGTATAGAATTATTACACCTTACAAAAGATGTCTGTAAATGAGATTTCATTGTCCATTTTTACTTCCTCCTCATCTTTCCTCTCATATTTTCCACTCTCCAGTTTCTGTGCCGCTTGGCCAGGATTTAGACGGGGACTGGTTGTTGTATCCGAGGTGATGTTGACGGGCACGGTTCGTTCATTCACAGCTGGCAGTGCCAGGCGTGGGGCTTGAACCTTTAACCGACCGTCCTGTGACAAACAGCAGTTAAGAGCTTCAGCATCGACATCTTCTGGCAGCTGAAATTCTCTCCGGAACTCTTCATATTTGTAGCTGGAAGAGCCGCTGCCATCATCACTCTTCTTCTCGTGTTTTCCTGTCACCAGCACTTTTCTTCCAAGTACTTTCACATTCAGTTCTTCTGGGGAGAATCGCTGGACATCCAGGGACAGAGAAAAGCCATCTCCCTCCTTGTCCTCTGGTTGTCTTTTACCATTTTCATTATCATCAGGTTTGTTGTCCTGATTTCTTGGTTTTTCCTCCCAAAATTCTTTTGCCAGCTCCTCAAGAACTCGCTCCATGAAGTTCATGCTCTTTCTCGCTTCTTCCATCTGTTTCCACATGTTGCATTCAAGTGGCTCACAGACTCCATGTGGAACAGGCCACAATGTGTACACAGGCTGCTGGCACAGACGTGAAGGGTGGAAAGCCCGACAGCTCAGCATTGTGTCTGCCTCTTCTCTCACTTCTCTCAAACTGACTGATGTGAACTCCCAGTCTTCAGTCTCTGATCTGCTGCAGCACTCAGAACACACGCCTTATATATTCTACTCCCAGAAACCCAGACATTTCCAGAATGAGCTAAACTTTGCTGGGTTTATAACACGTGAGCTGAAAATAAATGACGTCTCATGCCAGCCTTGCTTTAAACAAGAATGACTCGGCTCAGTGACACCCACTGGAGCCGTTCCAGAGACTTCTGGAATGTACTCAGCCAGTGAGGGACAGATGGGAGGAGCATTGTTAATGATTGACAGCCTCACAGAAGGCAGAGCAAGTATAAACACGAGATTTTTTGAGAATAAGATGCGTTTAACTGAATGAACTTTGAACAGATATT